>NC_140478.1:36219352-36786351 GCF_051167445.1 Perissodus microlepis
AAATACATAATTATAATAAAGGTCAATCAAATGGACCAATATGGCAAGGCCATGATGATCCACTTGGTAAAATAAATCCGCTTGGCATCTTTCTTGGCCTTAAGACAACAATTCTGATGGCTAAAGATCCAAACGGGACACCAAAAAAAAAAAAAAAAACTGATATCACTGCTATGCTGGACCCTAAGTGCTGTACTGTTTTCAATACAGGCTTTTTACAGATGAGATATTTAACAGTCATTAGAATTGGAATTTAGATTTGAACATTTGTATTTTGATGTACTAATATTTGTTATTATAATATTAATACACACCAGGTTCAGTTACTTTTACATAAAAATTGATGGTAGAATTTTCCTTTAAGGAGCAACTTTTTACTTTTTTACTTTAAGTACATTTCAATAAGGAGAGATCGTCAGAAAGAATGAAGATGATTTATTGATGAACAGAATGTACAAAGGTGTTTGGTGGTCTGTCTCTCTGCAGAACGGAGCTCCAGCTGTGAAACAGATTAGAGCAGGACCCCTCAGAGCCTAGATGCTGGTGATGGAGATGAAGGTGACTTGAATGAAGCTTGAGTGATGAGAGGTGGAACTGGGGAGGAGGTGCTTTGCACAAAGGTGTCTATGAAGGAGAATGACAGATGCACAGTGAGATTTAAAGTACGCAGCATGAATGGTGATTGGCCTGGAGAAGGCCGGGAGAATGTGATTGGACCAGACCAGTGATGACACAAACAGCTTGACAGTGGAAGTGATAAAGCTTAGATTCAGCCGGCAGCACCTGGACAGATGTGAGACCATAGATCTTTCTTATTGAACTCACACAGAAGCTTTATTTCAGAGCCTGAACTTTTTTGCTCTTAGTTGAGTAACACGAGTATCTGTACTTCTACTTAAATACAGAACGTCTGCACTTTTGCCACCTCTGCTTTTTGGTAGCTCCAGGAATGAGAACAGAAAAACAAACATTGACAAAAAGTGTAGTGGATTTATGAACTTTACATTTAACATATCTCACAAAGAAGCTCAACACAACAGTCAGCTGTTACTGTCGGGTATGGAGGATTGAATACGGCAGGTGATGTTGTAGCAGAAGAGAAGATTCACACTGATGGGCTTCATCCATCAGTGTGAATCTTCTGTTGCCTCTACTGTTGTTAACAGAAAATGCAAATCAAAATTACTATTCTGTTAAATATGGGAAATGTTACCAACTCTGTAGAGAATAATGGTGAGATGCAGTTGCACATCGTCATCATGAGAACTGATTCCTGAACCGCTCGTCCTGCATCATCTTCAATTATCAAGCTCTGTCAGCATGATCTCCATGATTCCTGGGATGTATTCCTCATAGACCACCCTCAGGTGTTTCTGCAGTGTGTTTAGCTTCTGACTCAATATACACCACAGACCTGAATCAGACCCTTTAGGTTACACACAACAGAGCAGGTCAGTCAGGAATCTTTCTAATTACTTTTTAAATGGCAGCACTGCCACAGAGAAGCTTTTAAAAACCTGAAGAATGCTGCTGAAACTAGAGGCTTTATATATCAATAAGATTAAGATTAATTAAGATTATGGCTCCTTACAGCCATCACATCAAAAGACTTATTTTTGGAGACGATGCCAACCATACCTTAAATTATCTTTAATGATTCTTAATGATAACACACTTACCTAAAACAAAGGTAATGTAAAGCATATCATCAAAGAGTAACTGCCACAGGAAAACATGACTGTCAGTGAAGACATCCATCTGTCTGCTGCTTCTACCATGGCACCATATTCAGCAGAGAAGACCACTTTGGTTTAGTCTCTCTAATTATGCGAGCTGGGACCACATCCTCACTTTAGGTTTGACAGCATTTCTAGTAGATAATGGCAGATGGCTTCAGCATGAACTGAGGCAGCGGTTTGAGGAAGGCCTCACATTATTAAACAACCCACAAACATAAAGCCCTGCTGCTGTCAAACTTTGTCATATAAACAAGTACAGAGAACTGTGCTGAAATCTGGAGTGACAAAGCAAGGCAGGTACAATTACAAATACAGATATCAGCGTCACAGTAAAAAGCTTCATTTGAACATGAATTTAGTTGTGATGACAAGCTGAGACAAAAAGGTGATCACTTATTCCACTTCATCACCCAAAGTGGAACCTGCTCCCATCTGGTTCCCCCTCTCCACCTGCTCTAAAACAGAATAAATGTAAAGCATCCGAATCAGCACATGAAACCTAGAATTGACTTAATGATGCTCACAGAAAAATATGTTTACCTCACAGATGTCTGTGCAGGTTCTTAGTCATCCAGCTCATGGTAGTCTAAGGAGCTGCTTAGGTTTACCTCACATGTGAGATCATATGCCTTGGAGAGCATTATGGACAGGAAAGTTTCAGGTCCATGAGGTGAGCATATTCTGGATGTGCAGAGATCACCTTATGCAAGTGGAGCACAAACCTGCATGTGACTGCTGCCTGGATGTTACCTCATCCATAAGTATTAAAGGATGGACATAAACTTCCTGTCAGAAATGACTGAAGGTCCTGTGGGAAGTTTTCATCAATAAGTACAGTATATGTATAGCAGTGGAACAGAAGCTGTTGTGGTCTTCTTGTCCTCATGTACCAAGCTACCATTTTATCTGTTTCTCCACCTTTTGCTCTTTATTTCTTTCCTCTGTGTGTGTGTGTGTGTGTGTGTGTGTGTGTAGAGGTGGAGCCTCCTCCTGTATGGGCTCAAATTGTGGTCTTAAATATTTTGTACTTGTAAATCAGAATGCATATATTTGTGCATCTGTAGATAAGAATTTGTGTGTGCGTAAAAAATATGTGTGTGTAAAAATATTTACACGTTAGAATTTCTATTTGTTAAGGTCTGGTTACAGATACAAAGCAAAAAAACACGTGTGAAACTCTGCACTCAAGTTTCAACTTACAAGTACGAATTTTGACCCGATTTTTCTTCCTTTCAGCTGATTGGTCAATGTCATGTCAATCACAAATTTAACTATCCAATCAGAGAACAGATGGGTTTGGCTGTCGGACGCTTTACTGAGCTGCAGGTCCTTGAAGGGTAATACAGTGAGAAAATAAAACAGGCGGGAATTTCAGCTCTGACTCGATCTTTTTTCTACTTTCAACAGAAAATGTTATTTTCAGTATTAAGTGACGTCATCCTCACTATAATCTGTTACTCACTGTGTCACCGTGAAGAATATATTTATACTGTAAAAAAGAAAAGCTAGAAAAACACTTTCATTAATTACACGTGATCTGTTTCTTCTTTTCACAACAGAGTTTTTTCCTGTTTTTTTTCTCACTGATGCTTCATTGTGAATAACTCAAAAACAACTGAAGTAATACAGGTTCATTATAACCAAAACTCCAGACTGACAGCAAAACATGATGTTAGAAAATGGAAAATCCACAGCAGTGGAAAGTTCAGGAAGGTTTCTTCATGCTTCACAGGCTGCTCAGCAGAGGATGATTTAAAGATGTGTGTGAAATGGAGTGTTACGATTGGTCAGAAAATGTGATGAATGTTAACTTTTTATAAAGAAAGACAACACATTTAGTCTTTTCATTTAAATATATAAATATTAAGTTGATTAAAAATCAAAGCTAACACTATGCCAGCTTCTAGCTTTGCTTGACAGGTGTAGAAAAAACCTGATGATTGACACGAACTCCCAGAAAAGTTAAAAGTCAACCAAACACATCCAAACTTTGAGCCCAAAAACAGCCGTAAACCTGTGTGGTTATTATAGTAAACACTGCAGTCTTTTCTCTGTATGTGTTACTTTATAAATAGATTTAATGTGAGCAACACAAATGTTAACAGATGGAGATCTTTGCTGAAGCACACTGATCACTACATTCACAGATTGCTGTCTTTAACAGTCTCATCATTTTTCTTTCCTTCGTTCTGTGAGAATTTCTCCAGAATAATGTGTTGATCGCAGTTATTGACTGTCTGATATAATAAGTAGCTTTGTTTTAATTGTGCACGGCTCGTCTGTGTCACTGTTTCACAGAACAGCATCATCAAGATGTGGCGATAACCAAATTGTCCAGCAGGTGTCGCTGTGGAGATGGTGTCAGATTGTTTTGAAGCCTGGCTTTGCCCATCACTACTCTTTAGCCTTTGGGCATATTTATTTAACATAAAGAGCAGAGTCCATCTTCATCTACATACAGCGCCCCACCATCATGGTGAGAGCCCATAACAAACATAGTAATGATGTCACAACAAGTTGTACCGTAAAGTCTCAACCAAAGTTCCCCCTGTGACATGAAGAGTAAGGGCTTCAACACGTATAATAATTTCACTTAAAAACTGAAGCTTTCAAGTCCTGTTATGATGAGGTGATGAAGATGTTCTGCTGTACTGATCAGCAGAGTATCAGTTATCTCTGCTCTGTGGATGAACATAAAGGCCACGACTGAAGTTTACATGAAACTGTAAACTTCTGTAAGTTCGAAATGTTTGTTAAAGATTTGTTTTGATGTGTTTGTGTGTTGTTTCTCTTACACTTCACAGACCTTCCTTTATCACACAGACTTTATTTATCATTTTGCAAAGAAAATGTCTGCACTTATATTTCCATTTATATGTCAAAAAGGGTTTTTTAGAAGATTTCTTACACACTTACAAAAACGTTAGTAATTTAAATGGACTGTTTGTTTGGTTTTGATGATGTCATCTTTTAAATTCTTAAATTGGAGTTTCCATTATGAATAAGTTACTTGGTAATTAGTCTGATTTATTGGAGACAGTTGTTCCCATGTCTTATTCCAAAAGTGTCAGAAGGAAGTAAGATTACAAAATATTGTGATATTAAGTACAAAGTTTCTTCATTATAACTCCATATATTTTACTGAAGTGTTTGAAATTCCTGTGTCTTGCCTGCCAAATATCACAGGCTACGTCCACACGTACATGGGTATTTTTGAAAACACCGATTTTTCTGTGCGTTTGGGCCTTTCGTCCACACTAAACTGCGTTTTGGGTCACTGAAAAAGGAGATTTTTAAAAAGTCCTGCCAGAGTGGAGATTTTCAAAAACTCCGTTTTAGCGTTTAGGTGTGGACGAGAAAAACTGAGGAAACGCAACGTTAAATGTGTGCGCCTTTTTTTGACATCACGCTGTGCGCCACGTTATTGTTTCGGGAAGATGAATTTGTACAATGGCGGACTTAGACAAAAGTTACTGATAATTTTACTCTCTGAAGTTTTAACAGGCTTACATATACACACAGTTACTGTCCCTCCATTTCAAAAGACAGTTGTCACAGTGAACTCTGGACGTGGCTTCTAAATTCTACACAGACGCTCTCACAACCTAAATCCCGACGCCAACCACGTCGTCGGTTTTGGACTAGACCGGGTCGGACCACCGCTTGGTGGGACAACTTTGAAAGCGAGACGGTTCTTCCAGAAGAATGGCGAGAGAAATTTTTTGCATGTCGAGCTCTTCACTTTTGGCTCTCTGTCAGCCACTTCATCCACACATCGAAGGCCAAACAAACAAAATGAGTTTGCCCGTTAGTGTTGTAAAAAAAGGTGAATGCACACTTTATTATTTAGCTGATGAGGGGAGGTTACGAAAGACTGCAAACGCTTTCGGTCTATCAAGGCAAGTGGTGTCAAAAATAGTAAGACAAGTATGTACGGCAGTTACTGTTCACTTGGGCCCTGTGTTTATACAGTTACCACTCACAGAGTCCAAAGTCGAGGAACTTGTAGCGGGTTTTACCGAGCCTATGGAATTCTTCAGTGTATTGGTGCTGTGGATGGGACCCATGTGGAAAAAAAGCAACCATCCACAAATTCTATGGACTATATAAACAGGAAGGGGAGGTTTTCTATTAACATGCAAGCCAACGGTGACTACAGGTAGTTAATTTATTAATGTCGTGGTGAAATAACCAGGCAGTGTACACGACGCACCTATTTTTGCAAATTCCATGCTGAACACACATTTGAAAAGTGGCATGATTCCTTCTTCCAAAAAAAAAAAAAATAAATAAAATTGTGGAATATGAGGTGATTCCAGTTTTTCTTATTGGGGATCCAGCATACCCATTTCTTCCTTACCTAATGAAAGAGCACGCAAACGGGGGAAGCACTGCTCAGGAACAGTATGTTGGACTATGCTTATGTCGAGCTCGAATGGTCATTGAATGTGCTTTTGGCAGACTGAAAGCACGGCTTGGAGCATTGCAAAGGTCGATGGACATTAATCTAAATGAACTTCTCCTTGTCCCCATATACTCCGTATATGCCTGTTTTGTGCTCCATAACTACTGTGAGGCCAACAAGGACATGATGGATGAGAATATAGTCACTGAAGTAATTCAGCAGGACAAGGACAAGCAGCCACACAGACTTACCACAGAGCTGACTGCATGACATCAGAAGGGAAGAGGGTCAGGAGAGTCCTTACTGAATTCCTGGATCCATAAAAAAGGATTTCTCTTCTATTGTAGGACACCGTCATATCTACAGAAACTAGAAGTCAGGGAGTGTGACACTTCACAATCTGTGCACTGTGATCCTGAACATGTTCAAAAAGCAAGTGGCTCCTTACCTTAAGTTAAATGTTGTTTACAGAGAATAAGACCTTTTATTAACATGTTGTATGCATTTTGTCACCCATGTAAAAAAATTCAGTTCATTTCTTTACTGAATAAACTCTGGAGAGAGCCAGTGAGACAAAATCCAAAATACTGTCTTTAGTTAACATTTTTAAAGAAGAAGCCACTTGAAAACTTACACAAAAGTAGCTGCCTTTCAAAAAAAAGAAACAAACTTCTCAGAAGTAGGAAATCTTAAAATGCAAAAAAAGAAACAAAAAAAAACAACATTTTCACTGTTTTAACATGGAGCATAATGAAAATAAATTAAAATGATAAATAAAACATACAGATGCGGCCCAAACAGCCTCCAACATAAGTTATTTATTTCCCAGCATAAGTAATGATGCAGATTATTTCAAATATCATCCTGCTCGTGCTCATGTGAAGGAAAACTGCCCTGTTCCCTGCAGAGGTAAGGTTGGGCTAGGTGTGCTGCTTGGCCGCTCAGTTATTATAATATGTTGGGTGGAAATGTGCCAGGTACAGTGTGTACACCACATGTGCCCACCATGGTATGGTGGCAGGTTGAAAGGCTGTGGTGGTGGATGACTCGTCTTAGCATTAAAAATCCATCTGCAATTGAACTTGTAAGTCGATCAAGACTGACTGATAATTTACTGCAATGTTCAGAAACTCGCCTCTCAGATGTCTCCATTATATCCTGAATTCTTTTCTTCATCTGTGTGTCCACCTCTGCAACATTCAGCAGCTGTGTCTCAGTTGAAAGTCTTCTTTTAAGGCTGTCCTGTCTGTGGTAGAATAAAATAATGAAAAACAAATTAACCACAATAAATGTTAAAATAGATCAGTGGTGGAATACCAAGATTATTATTTACTGAAGTGTTGTACTTAAATATTTCAAGTGTTCTCTTTCCCTATACGTTCAACTCTACAACATTTTTGAGGGAGGGACTCAACACCAACACAGTTATACTGCAGATTCAGATGAATATTAATCTGTCATTATGATTACTTTGCATAGGTTAAGCTACACGGTAGTTAAAGAAATGAAGCTGAGCTGCGTCTTTACCAGGTCAAACTTAAAGGTGATAAAGGCATCTATAATTGAGCTACTGAAATAAAGTAGGACATTCATTTATACATGTATGGTGGGCTAACCTTATTATCATAATCACTTTTAAAAAGTGATATTTACGCCATACTTACATGATGTCTTCGCTCCTTCACCACAGAAGTGGACAAATCGCTGTCCTCAGACTGTGGTTGATCAGACACATCTGACACTTCCACAGTCGAGATGTCAGGTGCAGATGAAGTGGATGCAGAATCCAAATGATGAGAAGCTGTGTCAACATCTGCCGTTTCTATAGCTGACTGAATGGCAGTCATCGGTGGCGAGCCACCCCATATCTGTTCGCACAGCTCCAAGTACGGTAGGACCACTCTGCCAACTGGCGTTTTCGACCGGAGTCTACGCTTGCCTATATTTCCCCATTTTTAGCCTTCAGCTTGGTGGTGATGATGGCCCTGGTTATGTCCTCCTTGCATGAGAAAATTTTTGTGACATTTCAGACGGGTATGGCTCTAAAAAAAAGATGGTGAATGTCGGCGTATTTCCCCTGACAAGTCTCCCAGTCCACGTTTTCTTGTGTTTTTGCTGTTTTATGTTCCAGTGTGATATTGAGGAATAATTCCACCTCGCTGTCTGTCTACATGTACGACTCAGTTCTGCTTCTATGCGCCATCATTGTTTACTCTTTCCCGCGCTAGCTTCTAGACTTCTGATTGGCCAGCATTTCTACAGAGATAGGATTATATCGCCACCTGTTGTTTTGGCATGTTCCTAAAAGCGTTTGCCTTCGTTTATGATGTTTACATGTGAACGGAGATATTTTTTTGAAAAGTGCACGTGTGGACGGGATTTAAAAAAAAAAAAAAAAAGGAAAAAAAAAAAAAAAAGAAAAAAAGAAAAAATCTCAGTTTTCAAAAATACCCGTGTACATGTGGACGTGTACATGAGTCAAAGTAAAGTTAAACTTTTAAAGTTTAAGTGGGTCAGACTTGTTACTGAATGCTGTAGTCAAACATATACAATTTTTATTTATTTATTTATCCTTTATTTAACCAGGAATGTCCCGTTGAGATCAAAAACCTCTTTTTCAAGGGAGTCCTGGCCAAGAGGCAGCACATTTCCAAACAAATACATACGAACAAACAAAGTTAAAAAAATTACACAAAACAGTTACACATTGAGGCAGTCTGTAGACCTTTGAGTTTAGTTTTAAAAACATTTAAAGACAACAGTTCAGTCAGTTTCCAGTCTTTCTGTAACAGGTTCCACGAAAAAGGCGCAGAGTGGACAAAGGCTTTCTTACCCAACTCTGTGCGGACAAGGGGAACAGACAGCAACAGCTGATCATTTGAACGCAAGGAGTAAGAACCACTATTTGTCCTTGTGACCAAAGTACAAATATAAGGAGGCAGCAATCCAAGCATAGCTTTGTAAATAAAAGTGTACCAATGCCCCTGTCTTCTAATGGCCAAAGAAGGCCATTTTACTCTTAAGTACAAGTCACAGTGATGGGTCAGATATCTACAGTTGGTAATAAACCTCAAGGAAGCATGATACATCGTGTCCAACATTAGAAGACATGAAGAAGAAGCGTTCATATACAGAATGTCACCATAATCTAACACCGATAAAAAGGTTGCAGTGACAAGACGTTTTTTTACTGCAAAAGAAAAGCACTGTTTATTACGGAAGATTAATTAAGTTTAAGTCTCAGTTTCTTTACAAGTCTCTCTATATGTGGTTTAAAGGTGAAGGAGTCATCAATCCAGACACCAAGGTATTTATATTCATGAACTATCTCTATGACATTTCCTTCAAGGGTGGACACCACTGGAATAGGCTCCGGGACCTTCTTTGACTTAGTTCTCAATGCTGACAAGACTAAGTTAATGTTGTTTTCTAATTTTAGCTGGATAAGTGAATGCTGGAAAGCAACAAAGGCTTTCTGCAGGGTTTCAATGGCCTGAGCAAGAGATGATCCATAACAGTAAATAACTGTGTCGTCAGCATAAAAATGCAAATGAGCATTAGAGCCACATTAAGACACCAAAAGTATTGATCATTTATCAGGGACAGAGGGCTGGGAGGAGGAATTGGCTGTCTGCTCAGGGTCTGGGACGCTGGGCCTCCCTGTGGCTGTAGGGCCGCAGGCAGTCTGCTTGTTGGGTGCTCAGACATGTACCCGTCTTGATCCTCACAGCTGCTTGACGGGGCCTGGCACCCGTGGCCCGGTCATGCCCCTTCCAGGGGGTGGTGTGCCCTCGGAACTCGTGCCTCTGGGCCCGGTTCGCTCTGGCGCGGCTGGCTGAGGGCAGGGCTTTCAGGCTTCTGCACCATGGCTGCTGGGTGACCCCACGTCAAACCACGTCAGATCAATCATTTCGCCACACTTCCTGTCAGGGTTGGTTGAAGGAGGACCCAAATGCGAAACGTTCTGAATGGAAAAAGTATGTTTATTTACAAGAAGCTATGAAACAGTGCCAACAATCCACAGTGTTCCCAATTCCCAGGCCGTGATTCCTCTCCTTGATATGTGGTGAAGTTCTGTCCTCCTTGGTGCCTATGTACACAGTGTGCTGCTCCCTCCACATGTTTCTGCATTTGACCTAGGAACGAGAGACACCACATTTAATACAGTCCTATTCACCGTCCAACAAAAACTTAAACCATTCCACAGGAGATAACAGAAACCACGACCGTAGAGCAGAAGAACTAACTGTGTTCGTAGTGTAACAATCCCATACCGACTGCTGCTCCACTGCCCTCTTAAGTAGGGCTCCTTGATTAGGCACATCGGCATCAGGTGAGTGATTAATCCCAGGTGTGGCTGGCTCAAAGACAGGAGACTCTCCAGGCCTGGTGTGGCAGCAAAACCAACATACCACAGCACACCCACAAACACACACTCACTCCAACTCGTACACAGGGAAACGAGGGACAGGGAGCAGATCACACCAACCAACAACCAAAAGCATTCCAGAAGACAAATGAAACTAATAAATATTCATCAAACCCAAAAATAACACATCATCCCTGGGTGGCAGAGCCAGGCCCATGGCGCTTACAGATGATGGCGCTTACAGATGATGGCTTTTCAAGAGCAACAGATGCAGGAACTCTCAGAGACACAGAAATGGACCTTCCCTGTCGAGCGCTGGGAGAAAAACTCATGCTCATCCCCTCACTTGGCGCTTCCCCGTTAACCCACTAGATGGCAGGTTTGCCATTAGAAGATCAGGAATAGACCCATTCATTGAAACGTTGATCCCATTACTTACAGAACAAATGACTCTGACCTGTGATATAACAAACTTATAAAAAAAACATGCCTCAGAAATACCCGTGAGACAGAATACGTACTATCAGACACTTGCATGGAGAAACCTTATGAATACCAGCGCTCACACACTCACGTGTGCACGCAGGTACTTACAGACTCACACTATCTTGGGTGGCTGCTGCCTCAACATATCAAGCATTATCGATTTTGTGTACTGCTTAAAAAGATTCAGCATTTATTATTTATTGTTACCTATGCATGTGTTGGGTGTTGCTCTAATTTTGCTACTTTGTTTTCTTTTTGTTTGTTGTTTTTGTTTTTCTTTCCCGTCCCCAAGTCCAGTCTGGCCTGATTACAATAATTTAGAATAAAAATAACTAATAAAGATCAAACAAACTATGACAATCAAGTGGACCAGTATAGCAAATGGCCCACTTGGGAAAGTAAATCTGTTGGGCATTTTTCTTGGCCTTCAGACAATAATTTTGATTGCTACAGTGCCAGACAGGACCAAAAAAAAAAAAAAAAAAAGTATTGATCATTTTGCGTGAACGTGAACCCAGATGCAGACACAATGTGAAGCACTCTCTTGAATTTCACAAACTTTATTTGCAAACAGGAAATACTTTGTCTCATTGTTGATTACCTGTTTGCCACAGACCGACTTGGGGAACGAGGGAGTTGCAGGGCGAAGGCACTGTGACACTGTGACCCTCTACAAAATGCCATGTTTAGAAAAGTTAGTGAAACAAACTGATCAGCCGTCTTATCCTGTGTTGTGATACAAAATACATCCTCTGTAATCCACAAGCGTGTAACCATTGTTATCCTTGAATCTGTGCATTGTCAGCCAAGATTGTTTGGTTTTTTTTTTTCCTTTTGACCAGATACAACTGGTTTCCTGTGCCAACAACGTGTGGTGCTGTGGTAAAGAATAGAGAAGGCACAGATTGAGCTGCTGTTATCTTCACAGGAAGGTTTGTTCTTCACAATAGTGTCTTTGAACAGCTTCAGGAATCATTACATTCAATGCAAAGGAAAGACCTTCTGCTTCAGTCCCATTTACAATACATGGCCACAGTTTCCTTTGCTAGAGTCTATATAAATCTCTCAGCACAACTCTGACAAAACATGCTGCTTGAGTCCATTCAAAATATTACAACTACAATATCGAACATGAAACTTTATCATATATAAAAATATAGCATTCTTTATAAAGACAGACACAAAACACACTTGTGCTCCCTGTACTTCCTTTTTAAATACATTTATAAAGCATATTAAATGAATCTGTTTTTAATCATTTTAATACTTGTTACAGCACTAAATTATTTATGTGACGAAATGTACTGACAATGTAACGTCTTTTTTAATGGTTTCACTTCTTACAAAAACAATGGTTTTGGTATAAAACAAACAGTCTCTCATGTGGTTTAGGTTAACTGCCACACACACACCCTATTCCACATTAGCCACTAAGCTAGCATTAGCATCACCTGCAGCTTTAACTCACAATTTTCCAAATAAACAACATTTTTCTATTTATAAGGGGTGCAGTAAACATTTATTTTAATATATATTTACTAACCTGTGGTAAAGAATAGAAAAGACATGAACGTTAAACTAGAGTTAGCTTCACAAAAGGAAGGTTTATTCTTCCTCTGTGCCCCAAAACATTGTGCGATACCACCAGTGCCCTGTACGCCCTCTAGTGTTCGCATGTGTAATAGCATTACCTCAAACTGCCATAATTCAACAAGAATGTTTAAATGACAGTGTTGCGGCTCAACCAACCAATGGCCGCGGCAGGCTAAACATGAGGACACAGATGACGCGCAACAATAAACACATAAAATGGGGTGTTTCTGTTTACAGACTTTACACAAGAGACGTTTCCTACAGTCCTTGCTTCTGTGCCCAATGCGCAGACAACCAAAACACACACCATTCTCTTTCAAAAAAAGATAATCTTTCACAGTGCAACTTTCTTTCAACTGAAGGACACAAATCCAACATATGCCCCGCTCCACAAAACAAGCAAACCTTGGTCACAACTGAACCACTCTCTTGCCTCAACACTGGCTCAATCTTCCCTTCCACCTTGGCCACTGTAGTAGCAAAACTACTCCGCTTAGCCTTAGGGTAAAACTGAGACTTACCATTCCTCGCCTCTTTTCTGATGGCTGTCGGAGGATCCTGTATATCTCCAAACAATGGGTCACTTGCGATCTTAACTTGCCTTTCGACAAACTCAACAACATCGCTAAAAACCACTTTACGTTGAAACCTCTCCTGCAGATCGCATACAACATTCCTCCACTTATCCCTGAGCTTATAAGGTAACTTTTTTTATAACTGCTTGCATATTAGCAGAGACATCCAACTCATGCAAGGACTCAACGTCTCCCATTGCATTGCAACATTGCCTTAATAAAAACCCATATTCCTGCAAAGCCTTCACATCATCAGATTTTATAGGTGGCCATTTACTGACCTTTTCAACGTAGGCAGCAGCAATTTTCAGCGAATTGCCAAAGTTCTCTTGGAGCAAAGATTTAGCTTTAGCATATCCATACTCAACAGGCATATACTGACAGCTTCTGACCATTTCTCTTGGATGGCCTCTAGTATATTGCTCGAGAAAATATAAACAATCCTTAGCACTGTGAGCTTGACTCTCCACCATGTGCTCAAAAGCTCTCATAAATGTTTGATATTGCAAAGGATCACCATCAAATAACTGAATGTCACGTCTTGGTAGCAAAAACAGAGACTGCTGCTCAGCCAATAAAGTTGCAATTTCATTTTGTTTCTTCAAAACTGACTAGATGATCATGACCCTCACCACCTTGCACTGTATGTGTAAGAGGTTTTGATTGTGCGTGAGACTGCGACATCATCCGAGTAGTCGAAACTGCACCTGGAAATACTTGATATAACTTCGTCTCGGACTGTTCCAATGAAACGACCTTAGGCTGAGGAATATTTTTAACCTTGGGCCTTACATCCAATACATGCGCTTGATGATCACTTGCATCAAAACCCTGATATGGTTGCTCTGGTAACACAGGTTTGAACGTCGGAGCATTAGGATTTAAAACGCCTAAACCCCCCTGCTCTCGTTCTAAATACGAATTCATTCCATCAGATTTACCATTAACAGCACTTGAGACTCGGGACATTTCAGAAGCTTTTAAAACATTCACCTTTGCTGCTGAAGCTGCTATTTCAGTTTCTAAGTCAAGCAGCTCCTTTCTTTTCTTAAGCTGTATTTCTCGTTCTTCCAAAGCATGCCTTTCTTTCAACAACCTCTGTCGAACAAGAAGGGCAGCCATGTCAGCCTCTGCCATTATGCGTGCTGACAAGGCAGATGAAACCATTGAGCCACTGAGTGATGATTTACTTTTCCTACAACTTTTGTTTCCAGCATTAGAGATGCCATCACTTGGATTAACATCATCTATCGCAGCACCTTTACCAACATTCCCGGTGTGCCTAGAAGCACCAGAACCATTTCCAGCAGGTAATACATCAGAGGAATCAACACCAGGTGGATTTAAATGTGGCAAATCAAGCTCAGACACCTGATTTCTGCTCTGAGGGTTTCCCTTTGCATCATGAAGCCATTTCTTTATCTCTTCCATAAACTCAGTATTATGTGCCCGCACACTTATAAACCAAGCAGTTTGTTTTTCTTGCTCTTCTTGAGGAAGCAAAGGAAGCAAGGTTTCATGCAGATGAGTTGCCTCATTAAGCAACACAGACAAATTCTGTAACTGAGCCTGAACAGTGGAAACATTATCTTCAGATTGCTTTAATTCTTTAATAACCTTTATGACCTTTTTAATTTTATTAATCTTAGTGTGACGTTCTGTTTGAAGCCTTTCAATCTGATTCTCCAAAGCCTTAGTAGTCTGTTCCGGCTGTCTTTTCTTTCCATCCACATCACCACATTGTATTAATTGGTGTGTCTCCATTTTTCTTCAAAACATTACAAAATCCAAACGCTGAACTGCACCTATGCCACACAGCCTCATTCCAACAGATCAACTTGATGACATTCCCCTCATAAAACCTTGGACACACAATTAACAGGAGCAATATCCCCCACTAACTGCCTATTAAACCTAACTCACTCAACCTAGTCTTCCGTACATACTAGCGGTGGGTATTTATGTACCTCCATACCGTCAGCTGTGAGAAAGACAAACTGTCTTAAACACAAACTGCGGCGGTACTCCCAAGCCAATGGCTTCAGCTGCCTGATGCACAATAACTAGAAAGCAAATCAGTACAACGCCTTGTGCAGCTGTACTGCTAAAACTTAACAGGGGAATATGACTCCTGAAAGAAATCTGTTTTGTGTAGCCAAAGGCTTAATCTAAAAGCTGCGTGGACAAAGGCAACAGCAAACTATAAAACTCTCACCAATAAAAGTCATCTATTTATAAATAATCCAATAAAACCTACAAGCTTTCTGTTGACAATTTGTTGCGGCTCAACCAACCAATGGCCGCGGCAGGCTAAACATGAGGACACAGATGACGCGCAACAATAAACACAAAATACACTTCTGTACCATTTGCTCCTTTTATTCCACATGCAACTGTTCAATATACAAATCGGCACATGGGATTAACTATTAAACAAATGCACAGACTGCACAAACAAATAACTGCAACTCTCCAATAACTGCACTAACTACTATGCCAAATTACAACTTGGCCTATGGCATCAATTAGTGCACAAATATACAAAAACCACCAAGTTACAGTTAAAATACATCAAAATAATTCAAGCTGCGGTCAACAGAAAGTTTTGCCTCATGCTCACCCTACCTTTCTGCTCATCAACATCAGGTGCTGTGAACAGGTGAGTGCAACCAC
Organism: Perissodus microlepis; assembly: GCF_051167445.1. Taxonomy (NCBI): domain Eukaryota; kingdom Metazoa; phylum Chordata; class Actinopteri; order Cichliformes; family Cichlidae; genus Perissodus; species Perissodus microlepis. The sequence goes on from NC_140478.1 coordinate 36,235,193, forward strand.
ATTTATCATCTACCACACCCATGAGACATGCCCCACAGCCGTGCACAAATACAGTGAGTCCATTTAAACCAACCCACTTAGTCAGAAGGAACAACTCATATGGCTCCTACAGACAGGTTAACAAATACAAACATAATGAAAAATTTCTTGAAGGTGACTGTTTTTCTCTGATTATATTCAATATTGTATTTTGAAAGAAGCTATTTTAAACTCTTTACATGTTCATCTGGCGAAAGAAAAATGATTTTCTTATAACTAAAATAGATCGAGAAGTACGCTTTCATTAACTCATCTATATAAAGTATTTTGTTGAGGGTACAGAAGCCGTGGTAGTTTATCTTGATACAACAAGAGTAATCTCCATATATTTCAACTATTTCCTGGAAAAGAAATGTGAACTTTAACCTCAAAACAAGTAGTTTTATCTTAAGGAGGCTCTAATACTTTGTAATAAACAAACCACACCCTGGCTCTTGTCACTGCCAGGATATTTCTTTAGCGCCTCCCTTCACAGATGTGTCTGTATCAGGATGGGTCTAAACAACATGGTGTAAATGCAGTTGCTGGTGAGCCTCATTTCCTGTAGGAGGTGAACAACAGCAGAGATCTGTTTCCCTTCAGAGCACAGAGGTTGTTTCTGTTCAGAGAAAGTGAAACTGTCTGACAGTCACTGAGAGACGGTGAAACGGCACAGCACATGAATCAAATGGATCAAACAAAATTCTGCTGTTCAGTCTGTTTGGATCTACTGAAGGATCCGGTGGCTATTCCCTGTGGACACAGCTACTGCATGAACTGTATTAAAAGCTTCTGGGATGAAGAGGAAAAGAAGAAAATCTACAGCTGCCCTCAGTGCAGACAGACTTTCACAGCGAGGCCTGTCCTGGTGAAAATCACCATGTTAGCAGATTTAGTGGAGGAGCTGAAGAAGACTGGACTCCAAGGTGCTCCTGCTGATCACTGCTATGCTGGACCTGAAGATGTGGCCTGTGATGTCTGCACTGGAAGAAAAATGAAAGCCTTCAAGTCCTGTTTAGTCTGTCTGGCATCTTACTGTGAGAAACACCTTCAGACTCATAATATTGTTGCAGCTTCATTCAAGAAACACAAGCTGGTGGAGCCCTCCAAGAAGCTCCAGGAGAACATCTGCTCTCATCATGATGAGGTGATGAAGATGTTCTGCCGTACTGATCAGCAGAGTATCTGTTATCTCTGCTCTGTGGATGAACATAAAGGCCACGACACAGTCTCAGCTGCAGCAGAAAGGACTGAGAGGCAGAGAGAGCTGGAGGTGAGTCGACAAAACATCCAGCAGAGAATCCAGGACAGAGAGAAAGATGTGAAGCTGCTTCAACAGGAGGTGGAGGCCATCAATCAGTCTGCTGATCAAACAGTGGAGCACAGTGAGAAGATCTTCACTGAGCTGATCCATCTCATCCAGAAAAGAAGCTCTGATGTGAAGCAGCAGATCAGATCCCAGCAGGAAACTGAAGTGAGTCGAGTCAAAGAGCTTCAGGAGAAGCTGGAGCAGGAGATCACTGAGCTGAAGAGGAAAGATGCTGAGCTGAAGCAGCTCTCACACACAGAGGATCACATCCAGTTTCTACACAACTACCCCTCACTGTCAGCACTCAGTGAGTCTACAGACTCATCCAGCATCAATATCCGTCCTCTGAGCTACTTTGAGGATGTGACAGCAGCTGTGTCAGAGGTCAGAGATAAACTACAGGACATTCTGAGAGAGGAATGGACAAACATCTCACTGACAGTCACTGAAGTGGATGTTTTACTGTCAGATCCACCAGCAGAGCCAAAGACCAGAGCTGGATTCTTAAAATATTCATGTGAAATCACACTGGATCCAAACACAGCAAACAAACAGCTGTTATTATCAGAGGGGAACAGAAAAGTAACATTAACGGAACGACAATATTATTCTGATCATTCAGACAGATTCACTGGATCGTGGTCGGTCCTGAGTAGAGAGAGTCTGACTGGACGTTGTTACTGGGAGGTGGAGTGGAGAGGGAGAGGGGTTCGTGTGGCAGTCACATACAAGAATATCAGCAGAAAAGGATTGGGTAATGAATGTCGATTTGGATGTAATGACCAATCTTGGGCATTAAATTGTAACAACAACAGTTATACATTTTTGTACAGCAACATCCAAACTCCTGTCTCAGGTCCTCGTTCCTCCAGAGTAGGAGTGTACCTGGATCACAGAGCAGGTATTTTGTCCTTCTACAGCGTCTCTGAAACCATGACTCTCCTCCACAGAGTCCAGACCACATTCACTCAGCCGCTCTATGCTGGACTGTTGATTTACTATAGTGGACTTGAAGATACTGCTGAGTTTGTTAAAGTGAAATAGACTGAAGTCTTTCATATTGTGGGTTTAAATCTGTATTTTAGTTTCATTTTATTTTCTCTCCATCATTTCTGCACAGAGATCAGCTGTCAGTCAAACATTATGGGTGGTACCTCCACATCTTCTAGTTGTTCTCTTGATGTTTCTGAGTTTTTAAAGGAGATCTTTCCTGTGACTGTTTATGGAGGCTATCACTGCTCATCATCATTTTGATTTACTAAAATATTTCTCCACATGAAAATGTAAACTTCTCTATCCTCTAAATGTTTCTGGAATATTTGTATTGAAAAATGTCGACATTTCTCTTTATGAGTATGGCAGACCATGTGTGTGTGTTTGTGTTTGTTTTTGTCAAAATCATCAAACAAATGAGGAAAAACTGTGATTTTAATGAATGAATTCATATATTGTGTTGATGTTTTATTGTGTGAATAAACTGGAAGGTTTGACTATAAATCAAACTTTGAACAAAGTCTTTTCTTCTGTCTTCATTCCAGGATCTCACTCAAATCTGATGCAGAAAATATGAAACTAATCTGAGAGAATAACTGAAGCAGTTTTCCTCCTGAAGCATCACAAAGTTCAGAGTTCATGTTTAGAGCAGAAGATTCAGCAGTCGCTCTGTGACCTTTCAACTTTCTTCACTAAAACAGCTTCATTACAGAGAAACAAGTCACATTTTCTTGATGTTCTTAAGTCCTTTAAAATGTGTTTAATGGTCCTTGAATGCAGCATCAGTGTCGCAGGTTTAAAAGGTCACTTTCTGTTGTGTTCAAAGATTTCCTTCAGATATGGTCTTTAATCAGTAAAGCCAGTGATACAGCAGTGTCATTAGCTGTGTTATTGGCACCAGGCTGTGTTTATGTATGTGTTTAATTCTGTCTGAGGATGTCTTCAGCATGAAATGATCATTTGCTCAGCTGCTGTGTCTCATCTCTTATCAGACATTGGTTGGAACAGAGTTTTGTTGCTGACCATCTGACAAGAGGGTGAAGAAAAGCTTCAGGCTTCATTTGGACACTACGTTGGACAGAAGTCGCCACAAAAATTACTCAGAAACACAAATATTATTAATGAAAGTCCAAATGTCAAAAAGGGGTCATACATGAACCTGAGAAATGTCCTTGAACATTTGAACATGAGTCAGAGGGTTGTCAGGTTTCTACACTGCATCGTGGCATCAAGCCTGAGATGTCTGTGTAAACAAGTATGGAGGACACAAATGCACAGACGCAGTCGAGCTGTTTACTGCTGATGAGGAAGGAAAATAGTCTGTTGGATATTAAAGCAGCATTTATTAGAGTAAGAACAGATACTTGTGTCCTTCATTTGATCCCCGTCAATTTACAGAAGACTTAAGGACCCTTTGACTTCTAACATACAGCTGCATGTTTACAATTTTATTATTTATTGATTTCTAGCAAAGCGAGACTTTACTGATTAAAGACATATAATCAGACATATTACTGTTACTTTCTGAAAAAGACTCACATAAAGCAGATTTATCACAAGCAAACATCAAGACACATCCTTCATGGCTTAAAGTTGCAGTGGGACTCTTTCGCCATCTGGTGGTTGTAACAGTTATGACAACTGTTCCTGCATATAGGGAGTGCAGAATTATTAGGCAAGTTGTATTTTTGAGGAATAATTTTATTATTGAACAACAACCATGTTCTCAATGAACCCAAAAAACTCATTAATATCAAAGCTGAATGTTTTTGGAAGTAGTTTTTAGTTTGTTTTTAGTTTTAGCTATTTTAGGGGGATATCTGTGTGTGCAGGTGACTATTACTGTGCATAATTATTAGGCAACTTAACAAAAAACAAATATATACCCATTTCAATTATTTATTTTCACCAGTGAAACCAATATAACATCTCCACATTCACAAATATACATTTCTGACATTCAAAAACAAAACAAAAACAAATCAGCGACCAATATAGCCACCTTTCTTTGCAAGGACACTCAAAAGCCTGCCATCCATGGATTCTGTCAGTGTTTTGATCTGTTCACCATCAACATTGCGTGCAGCAGCAACCACAGCCTCCCAGACTCTGTTCAGAGAGGTGTACTGTTTTCCCCTCCTTGTAAATCTCACATTTGATGATGGACCACAGGTTCTCAATGGGGTTCAGATCAGGTGAACAAGGAGGCCATGTCATTAGTTTTTCTTCTTTTATACCCTTTCTTGCCAGCCACGCTGTGGAGTACTTGGACGCGTGTGATGGAGCATTGTCCTGCATGAAAATCATGTTTTTCTTGAAGGATGCAGACTTCTTCCTGTACCACTGCTTGAAGAAGGTGTCTTCCAGAAACTGGCAGTAGGACTGGGAGTTGAGCTTGACTCCATCCTCAACCCGAAAAGGCCCCACAAGCTCATCTTTGATGATACCAGCCCAAACCAGTACTCCACCTCCACCTTGCTGGCGTCTGAGTCGGACTGGAGCTCTCTGCCTTTACCAATCCAGCCACGGGCCCATCCATCTGGCCCATCAAGACTCACTCTCATTTCATCAGTCCATAAAACCTTAGAAAAATCAGTCTTGAGATATTTCTTGGCCCAGTCTTGACGTTTCAGCTTATGTGTCTTGTTCAGTGGTGGTCGTCTTTCAGCCTTTCTTACCTTGGCCATGTCTCTGAGTATTGCACACCTTGTGCTTTTGGGCACTCCAGTGATGTTGCAGCTCTGAAATATGGCCAAACTGGTGGCAAGTGGCATCTTGGCAGCGGCACGCTTGACTTTTCTCAGTTCATGGGCAGTTATTTTGCGCCTTGGTTTTTCCACACGCTTCTTGCGACCCTGTTGACTGTTTTGAATGAAACGCTTGATTGTTCGATGATCACGCTTCAGAAGCTTTGCAATTTTGAGACTGCTGCATCCCTCTGCAAGATATCTCACTATTTTTGACTTTTCTGAGCCTGTCAAGTCCTTCTTTTGACCCATTTTGCCAAAGGAAAGGACGTTGCCTAATAATTATGCACACCTGATATAGGGTGTTGATGTCTTTAGACCACACCCCTTCTCATTACAGCGATGCACATCACCTAATATGCTTAATTGGTAGTAGGCTTTCGAGCCTATACAGCTTGGAGTAAGACAACATGCATGAAGAGGATGATGTGGACAAAATACTCATTTGCCTAATAATTCTGCACTCCCTGTACGTGTTGAAGCCCTTACTCTTCATGTCACAGGGGGAACTTTGGTTGAGACTTTACGGTACAACTTTTTGTGACATCATTACTATGTTTGTTATGGGCTCTCACCATGATGGTGGGGCGCTGTATGTAGATGAAGATGGACTCTGCTCTTTATGTTAAATAAATATGCCCAAAGGCTAAAGAGTAGTGATGGGCAAAGCCAGGCTTCAAAACAATCTGACACCATCTCCACAGCGACACCTGCTGGACAATTTGGTTATCGCCACATCTTGATGATGCTGTTCTGTGAAACAGTGACACAGACGAGCCGTGCACAATTAAAACAAAGCTACTTATTATATCAGACAGTCAATAACTGCGATCAACACATTATTCTGGAGAAATTCTCACAGAACGAAGGAAAGAAAAATGATGAGACTGTTAAAGACAGCAATCTGTGAATGTAGTGATCAGTGTGCTTCAGCAAAGATCTCCATCTGTTAACATTCGTGTTGCTCACATTAAATCTATTTATAAAGTAACACATACAGAGAAAAGACTGCAGTGTTTACTATAATAACCACACAGGTTTACGGCTGTTTTTGGGCTCAAAGTTTGGATGTGTTTGGTTGACTTTTAACTTTTCTGGGAGTTCGTGTCAATCATCAGGTTTTTTCTACACCTGTCAAGCAAAGCTAGAAGCTGGCATAGTGTTAGCTTTGATTTGTAATCAACTTAATATTTATATATTTTAATGAAAAGACTAAATGTGTTGTCTTTCTTTATAAAAAGTTAACATTCATCACATTTTCTGACCAATCGTAACACTCCATTTCACACACATCTTTAAATCATCCTCTGCTGAGCAGCCTGTAAAGCATGAAGAAACCTTCCTGAACTTTCCCTGCTGTGGATTTTCCATTTTCTAACATCATGTTTTGCTGTCAGTCTGGAGTTTTGGTTATAATGAACCTGCATTACTTCAGTTGTTTTTGAGTTATTCACAAAGAAGCATCAGTGAGAATAAAAAAAGGAAAAAACTCTGTCGTGAAAAGAAGAAACAGCTCACGTGTAATTAATGAAAGTGTTTTTCTAGCTTTTCTTTTTTACAGTATAAATATATTCTTCACGGTGACACAGTGAGTAACAGATTATAGTGAGGATGACGTCACTTAATACTGAAAATAACATTTTCTGTTGAAAGTAGAAAAAAGATCGAGTCAGAGCTGAAATTCCCGCCTGTTTTATTTTCTCACTGTATTACCCTTCAAGGACCTGCAGCTCAGTAAAGCGTCTGACAGCCAAACCCATCTGTTCTCTGATTGGATAGTTAAATTTGTGATTGACATGACATTGACCAATCAGCTGAAAGGAAGAAAAATCGGGTCAAAATTCGTACTTGTAAGTTGAAACTTGAGTGCAGAGTTTCACACGTGTTTTTTTGCTTTGTATCTGTAACCAGACCTTAACAAATAGAAATTCTAACGTGTAAATATTTTTACACACACATATTTTTTACGCACACACAAATTCTTATCTACAGATGCACAAATATATGCATTCTGATTTACAAGTACAAAATATTTAAGACCACAATTTGAGCCCATACAGGAGGAGGCTCCACCTCTACACACACACACACACACACACACAGAGGAAAGAAATAAAGAGCAAAAGGTGGAGAAACAGATAAAATGGTAGCTTGGTACATGAGGACAAGAAGACCACAACAGCTTCTGTTCCACTGCTATACATATACTGTACTTATTGATGAAAACTTCCCACAGGACCTTCAGTCATTTCTGACAGGAAGTTTATATCCATCCTTTAATACTTATGGATGAGGTAACATCCAGGCAGCAGTCACATGCAGGTTTGTGCTCCACTTGCATAAGGTGATCTCTGCACATCCAGAATATGCTCACCTCATGGACCTGAAACTTTCCTGTCCATAATGCTCTCCAAGGCATATGATCTCACATGTGAGGTAAACCTAAGCAGCTCCTTAGACTACCATGAGCTGGATGACTAAGAACCTGCACAGACATCTGTGAGGTAAACATATTTTTCTGTGAGCATCATTAAGTCAATTCTAGGTTTCATGTGCTGATTCGGATGCTTTACATTTATTCTGTTTTAGAGCAGGTGGAGAGGGGGAACCAGATGGGAGCAGGTTCCACTTTGGGTGATGAAGTGGAATAAGTGATCACCTTTTTGTCTCAGCTTGTCATCACAACTAAATTCATGTTCAAATGAAGCTTTTTACTGTGACGCTGATATCTGTATTTGTAATTGTACCTGCCTTGCTTTGTCACTCCAGATTTCAGCACAGTTCTCTGTACTTGTTTATATGACAAAGTTTGACAGCAGCAGGGCTTTATGTTTGTGGGTTGTTTAATAATGTGAGGCCTTCCTCAAACCGCTGCCTCAGTTCATGCTGAAGCCATCTGCCATTATCTACTAGAAATGCTGTCAAACCTAAAGTGAGGATGTGGTCCCAGCTCGCATAATTAGAGAGACTAAACCAAAGTGGTCTTCTCTGCTGAATATGGTGCCATGGTAGAAGCAGCAGACAGATGGATGTCTTCACTGACAGTCATGTTTTCCTGTGGCAGTTACTCTTTGATGATATGCTTTACATTACCTTTGTTTTAGGTAAGTGTGTTATCATTAAGAATCATTAAAGATAATTTAAGGTATGGTTGGCATCGTCTCCAAAAATAAGTCTTTTGATGTGATGGCTGTAAGGAGCCATAATCTTTATTAATCTTAATCTTATTGATATATAAACCCTCTAGTTTCAGCAGCATTCTTCAGGTTTTTAAAAGCTTCTCTGTTGCAGTGCTGCCATTTAAAAAGTAATTAGTAAGATTCCTGACTGACCTGCTCTGTTGTGTGTAACCTAAAGGGTCTGATTCAGGTCTGTGGTGTATATTGAGTCAGAAGCTAAACACACTGCAGAAACACCTGAGGGTGGTCTATGAGGAATACATCCCAGGAATCATGGAGATCATGCTGACAGAGCTTGATAATTGAAGATGATGCAGGACGAGCGGTTCAGGAATCAGTTCTCATGATGACGATGTGCAACTGCATCTCACCATTATTCTCTACAGAGTTGGTAACATTTCCCATATTTAACAGAATAGTAATTTTGATTTGCATTTTCTGTTAACAACAGTAGAGGCAACAGAAGATTCACACTGATGGATGAAGCCCATCAGTGTGAATCTTCTCTTCTGCTACAACGTCACCTGCTGTCTTCAATCCTCCATACCCGACAGTAACAGCTGACTGTTGTGTTGAGCTTCTTTGTGAGATCTGTTAAATGTAAAGTTCATAAATCCACTACACTTTTTGTCAATGTTTGTTTTTCTGTTCTCATTCCTGGAGCTACCAAAAAGCAGAGGTGGCAAAAGTTCAGACATTCTGTATTTAAGTAGAAGTACAGATACTCGTGTTACTCAACTAAGAGTAAAAAAGTTCAGGCTCTGAAATAAAGCTTCTGTGTAAGTTCAATAACAAAGATCTATGGTCTCACATCTGTCCGCTCCCAGGTGCTGCCGGCTGAATCTAAGCTTTATCACTTCCACTGTCAAGCTGTTTGTGTCATCACTGGTCTGGTCCAATCACATTCTCCCGGCCTTCTCCAGGCCAATCACCATTCATGCTGCGTACTTCAAATCTCACTGTGCATCTGTCATTCTCCTTCATAGACGCCTTTGTGCAAAGCACCTCCTCCCCAGTTCCACCTCTCATCACTCAAGCTTCATTCAAGTCACCTTCATCTCCATCACCAGCATCTAGGCTCTGAGGGGTCCTGCTCTAATCTGTTTCACAGCTGGAGCTCCGTTCTGCAGAGAGACAGACCACCAAACACCTTTGTACATTCTGTTCATCAATAAATCATCTTCATTCTTTCTGACGATCTCTCCTTATTGAAATGTACTTAAAGTAAAAAAGTAAAAAGTTGCTCCTTGAAGGAAAATTCTACCATCAAATTTTAAGTAAAGGTAACTGAACCTGGTGCTATATTAATATTATAATAACAAATATTAGTACATAAAAATTCAAATGTTCAAATCTAAATTCCAATTCTAATGACTGTTAAATATCTCATCTGTAAAAAGCCTGTATTGAAAACAGTACAGCACTTAGGGTCCAGCATAGCAGTGATATCAGTTTTACAGCAGGAGCAGTTTGGAGTCCAGTCTTCTTCAGCTGACTGAAGAAATCTGCAAACATCATGTTTGTCATATTTGTACACAAAACTGAGGTTGTCGTGTAAATTATCAGCTAAACTAAATGTGAATGTTTTATGTGTTTCTAATGAATGAATGGCCTGTAACTAAACAGAGAAACAGTTTAATACAGAAAAAGTCATTTTAATACAATATTATGCAAAGTGTTTCTAAAATTATAAAACTCAATGAAGGACACAGTTCTATGTAAAAATGATCTATGACACAGTGTACTTTATGATAAAGGCTTTATTCAGCCTAAAAACATGGCAGAATGTAAAACATGTGGACAAACTGAGCTGAGGTGCTTTAACCTCCTCTACATCCCTGTTAGCAGGATGAAGGCGCCCTCTTGTGTTGTGCATCACTTTCAGATTTCACTTGTTAACCTGCAGGAAGACAAAACTTCACTGAGCCTTCAGCAGCTTCAACATCATCAGTAAAGACAGATTTAAATATGTGTAATATCACACTGTGTCAGTTTGTTCACAGGAGTCACAACCTGTAACACTGATGCTGCATTCAAGGACCATTACAAACATCTGAAAGGACTTATAACATCAAGAAAATGTGACTTGTTTCTCTGTAATGAAGCTGTTTTAGTGAAGAAAGTTGAAAGGTCACAGAGCGACTGCTGAATCTTCTGCTCTAAACATGAACTCTGAACTTTGTGATGCTTCAGGAGGAAAACTGCTTCAGTTATTCTCTCAGATTAGTTTCATATTTTCTGCATCAGATTTGAGTGAGATCCTGGAATGAAGACAGAAGAAAAGACTTTGTTCAAAGTTTGATTTATAGTCAAACCTTCCAGTTTATTCACACAATAAAACATCAACACAATATATGAATTCATTCATTAAAATCACAGTTTTTCCTCATTTGTTTGATGATTTTGACAAAAACAAACACAAACACACACACATGGTCTGCCATACTCATAAAGAGAAATGTCGACATTGTTCAATACAAATATTCCAGAAACATTTAGAGGATAGAGAAGTTTACATTTTCATGTGGAGAAATATTTTAGTAAATCAAAATGATGATGAGCAGTGATAGCCTCCATAAACAGTCACAGGAAAGATCTCCTTTAAAAACTCAGAAACATCAAGAGAACAACTAGAAGATGTGGAGGTACCACCCATAATGTTTGACTGACAGCTGATCTCTGTGCAGAAATGATGGAGAGAAAATAAAATGAAACTAAAATACAGATTTAAACCCACAATATGAAAGACTTCAGTCTAATTCACTTTAGTCAACTCAGCAGTGTCTCCATAATAATAAGGCAAAAGTCCAGCATAGAGCGGCTGAGTGAATGTGGTCTGGACTCTGTGGAGGAGAGTCATGGTTTCAGAGACGCTGTAGAAGGACAAAATACCTGCTCTGTGATCCAGGTACACTCCTACTCTGGAGGAACGAGGACCTGAGACATAAGTTTCGATGTTGTTGTACCAAAATGAATAAAAGTTGTGAAAATAGAAAGCAAAAGATTTGTCATTACGTCCAAATCCACACAGTCATTTCCTTTCCCTGCTCTGCTGATACTCTTGTATGAGACTGCTACTTCAACTCCTGTTCCTCTCCCCTCCACCTCCCAGTAACAATGTCCAGTCAGACTCTCTCTACTCAGGACCTGAAACCACCAAGTGAATCTGTCTGGATGATCAGAATAAGACTGTTGGTCTTCCATTGACTGACAGAATGTTACTTTTCTGTTCCCCTCTGATAATAACAGCCATGTGTTTGCTGTGTTTTGATCCAGTGTGATTTCACATGAATATTTTAAGAATCCAGCTCTGGTCTTTGGCTCTGGTGGATCTGACAGTGAAACATCCACTTCAGTGACTGTCAGTGAGATGTTTGTCCATTCCTCTCTCAGAATGTCCTGTAGTTTATCTCTGACCTCTGACACAGCTGCTGTCACATCCTCAAAGTAGCTCAGAGGACGGATATTGATGCTGGATGAGTCTGTAGACTCACTGAGTGCTGACAGTGAGGGGTAGTTGTGTAGAAACTGGATGTGATCCTCTGTGTGTGAGAGCTGCTTCAGCTCAGCATCTTTCCTCTTCAGCTCAGTGATCTCCTGCTCCAGCTTCTCCTGAAGCTCTTTGACTCGACTCACTTCAGTTTCCTGCTGGGATCTGATCTGCTGCTTCACATCAGAGCTTCTTTTCTGGATGAGATGGATCAGCTCAGTGAAGATCTTCTCACTGTGCTCCACTGTTTGATCAGCAGACTGATTGATGGCCTCCACCTCCTGTTGAAGCAGCTTCACATCTTTCTCTCTGTCCTGGATTCTCTGCTGGATGTTTTGTCGACTCACCTCCAGCTCTCTCTGCCTCTCAGTCCTTTCTGCTGCAGCTGAGACTGTGTCGTGGCCTTTATGTTCATCCACAGAGCAGAGATAACAGATACTCTGCTGATCAGTACGGCAGAACATCTTCATCACCTCATCATGACGAGAGCAGATGTTCTCCTGGAGCTTCTTGGAGGGCTCCACCAGCTTGTGTTTCTTGAATGTAGGTGAATCATAATGAGTCTGAAGGTGTTTCTCACAGTAAGATGCCAGACAGAATAAACAGGACTTGAAGGCTTTCATTTTTCTTCCAGTGCAGACATCACAGGCCACATCTTCAGGTCCAGCATAGCAGTGATCAGCAGGAGCAGCTTGGAGTCCAGTCTTCTTCAGCTCCTCCACTAAATCTGCTAACATGGTGTTTTTCTCCAGGACAGGCCTCGCTTTGAAAGTCCTCCGGCACTGAGGGCAGCTGTAGATTTTCTTCTTTTCCTCTTCATCCCAGAAGCTTTTAATACAGTTCATGCAGTAGCTGTGTCCACAGGGAATAGTCACAGGATCCTTCAGTAGATCCAAACAGACTGAACAGCAGAATTTTGTTTGGTCCATTTGATTCATGTGCTGTGCCGTTTCACCGTCTCTCAGTGACTATCAGACAGTTTCACTTCCTCTGAACAGAAACAACCTCTGTGCTCTGAAGGGAAACAGATCTCTGCTCTTGTTCACCTTCAGACCCATCCTGATACAGACACATCTGTGAAGGGAGATATATTCTTACAGAGCGACCAAGAGCCAATCACATGATGCAGGGTGTGGTATGTGTGATTACATCATGCAGTAACAAGTCTGACCCAGTTAATGTTTAATAGTTTATCTTTACTTGGTGCTTTGAAATGTGACAGTCAACACCCAGTGAGTTCATTTTATATTTTAGAAAGTTCAGCAAAGTTTAGGATGCTGTGATGAATAAAAATAAATCAAACTTTATATTTTGACATTTTCTAATCTTAGTTCATTCTCACACTTACAGAATGATGCATGGGAACAACTGACTCCACTAAATCAAACCTATGTTCAAATGAAATTACTGTACAAGACAGGCAGCAAGCTTGATTTCTTGATTATTTTTTTAAATAGTAAAATATATGTAAAACTATTTAAAAAACAAATACAGATAGTGTTCTAATTCTACATTCTTTAGTAATGTTTCCTGTGTACCACCATGGATTTCGAAACAATACATTAATATGTGCTTTAAATGCAGACACTCAAATTTAACTCAACATTCACACTGAAGATACACAGTAGACATAAGAATCAGTTTTCATGCCCTTTATTTTTTCTTTCATTTAAAATCTTTTTGGTAAAAATCATCATAATTACCCATTAACTTTCATGTACAGCTTAAATGTTTCACTACACTGTTGGCAGCAAACTAGAAGCTAAATGACTCTTCAGTCCAAGGGCGTAGATTTGGCATTAACGGAAGGGACATGTCCCCACCAATATCCAGCGATTATTGAATTGTCCCCACCAATAATTTGAAAGAAAAACAAACCCGATAGAAAGAAAAAAACGATCTGTCAACGTCTCATTCGCCTAGCGGTGCAGAAAGAGTTAAATTACGTTCTCTACTGGAGTCCTACGTCATGTGACAAATATGGCCAATGTGATTGGAGCTCTGTTTAGTTTTAGCAGCAGCAAGCCTGCGCTGAACCACTGGATGAGAGACTCACTGAAAAGGCAGCTGGTTTTATTACTCAATGATTTGTTGTTACAAAGATAAAAATTGGGAACAGGAAGAAGTAATGGTATTACTTCTCCCTTGTCACAAGAAGTCACCACAGCAGGTAGATGCCTTTCCTGAACCAAACCCAATGGGATAAGCGTCTCCTTCTGGGATCTTTCACCTGGTAGGCGAACCACTGTAAACCACGATACCAACTAAACCACTTGATAGTTTAGTTAAGAAAAAGTCTGTACAGATAAGGAACGTGCATTCTTCACCAGCTTTAAACCTTTGTTCACATGTAATGCCATATTCCACACTTTGCTATCAGTTGTGTACAAATCGGTGGCTACTCATGAGTTCCTCTGAACTTTCATACAACTGAGCTCAACAAACAATAACTGTCAGTCAGCAGAGGAAACTCATTTTTCCTCCAAAGTGATTCAGTGCATCAGAAATCTACGGTGTGTTTATTTTTGTTATTCAGTTCAGTTGTGCGTCAAGCTGACTGCTGTTAATCGTACCGATCAGGCACAAAAGTAAAAGCAGATAGGAATGATACTGTCAATCCGAAAGTCCACCACAAGCTGAAAGAAACAACTCGAAATGCTCTAAAACATAGGTGTCAAACTCTGGCCCGCGGGCCAAATTTGGCCCGCAGCCTACTTACATTTGGCCCGCGAAGCCATACCAAATTACTATCAGAGCTGGCCTACTGGTATTATACAGCTAATATATATATTGTTTAGTATTAAGCTTTGCTTGTTCCATATTCAGTTTTCAGCAAAACGTGTTTGAGTCCATAAGAAAAGATTCATTCTTATATCTGGAGGAATAAATATATTTCAATAAATATTAACGTTAGCCCGCGACTTTGTTCCAGTTTTGAATTTTGGCCCACTGTGTATTTGAGTTTGACACCCCTGCTCTAAAAGAACAATAAATGTTTTTCCACAAAAAAGCAAAACCAAAGGCTCTGAGCCTGGCCTTTTAACGGCTTCACCTACTTTGGAGTTTTTTAAAAACTTCAACACTTTTAAATAACCCTTTAATCTCTGGGAAATAATAAAATCATCTTCAGTTTTAGTTTTTTCTTGAGCAAAATACATAGAAGACAGCAGATGCATCCAATAAATTTCTCCCGAGTAGGCTGACTCAGTCAAAAAGGCTCACTGTCTGGTGATATATCTTAATCTCGTGTGGTTTTACATTGCTGTAAAAACTTTATTACTACAGATATCTAATAAAAAAACAAAACTGCTGTCACAGCCACTACAAACACAGACTTACATTGAGTTCTATGATCCAGAGCATGGTGATGAACAAGAGGTCAAAGGTGACAAAGAGGCAGAAAGTCCTCCTCACATCCGAGATGCATTTCTTCTCTCCGATGTCGTACGCCTCCAATCTCACAGAAACGGCCGGGGAGTTGACAGACCCCATGCCTGTTCTGACAGGGATCTGTGAGTAGCTACCGCTGCTGCTGCCTCCACCACGTCGGCCTTCCATCGCTGGCCACCCCACCTGGGCAGGGCTGGCCCCACCTACTGGTCAATTTTAGGAAAGAGTCAGAGGTGGAAGATCATTGGAGCTGGAAGCGAGGCTGGTGTTGGTGATGTGGAGTCACTGTGTGGAGGTTAAAAGCATCACTGCATCTGTAGAAAAGAAGATGAAGAAGGTAAAGAAATGGCAATCTCCTCTCAGGGAGTAAACCTCAGCGATTTTCTAAAGCATCTAAGTCTTTGTAGACATAATAAAAATTCTGACAATCGTCTGCTTCTTTTTTTGAACAACATAGTAAAGCAGAATAAGCTCCATCAGGCTGTGGATTTACATTGTTGAGTTAGATTTTATAACGATTTGTTCATAATACAAAGCTTTTAGAGATCTTTGGGCTTTGCAGTGCTAAGAGTGTTTATGTTTCTGGTTTCTGAGAGCAGAGCTAAAAACAAAACAAAACAAAACACAAAACAAACAAAAAAACAAGCACAACACAACCCCCCCAAAATCTAATTCAAACCACTAGTCATGCACAAAACCAACCATATATATGCAAAGTTGTTGATGCTCTCTGTATGGTTGCCACTCAAACTCTTCACCGTATCTCAAAGACTGAACCCTTCAGGAGAAACTCATTTCTGCTGCTTGCGTCTGTGATTTCTTCACTACTCAACGTTTCTGAGATCTGGAATGCAGATCGACTAGTAAATCAAAACGTTCACCTTCTGGCTCAGTTCTCCCGTCACCACCACAGTCTAGTGCAACACCTGAGGTGTCGGATGTCATCCCAGCCTGTTCACATCCAGCAGTAAACTCTCTACTACATGGTGATTGTTCGGATGAAGCCAACAGAAACACAATGTCTGAAAAAAACGTTGTATTACATCTTTTTCTTCATGTAAACGAACGAAACTTCTCTCAAATCCATCAGTCTTTTCACTTACTCTTGAGTTAATTAATCAATGTTTGCATTTCTTACCATTTCCTGCATGAAGAGATTACAACAGCTGCAACTCATTATTTTACAGTACTGAAGTGAGCGGCTTCAAATTGCTCTTTCACTTATAACTGAGCTTAAATTGGACTTTTCTACTAAAAAAACCCTGTAAAAATCACTGTCACATGACCCAGAAAAAGATTTCCGTTATCATCTAGCTTCAATGACTTTTGGACCTCATACCATTAAACACTGTTTACACTGTCTTTGTTTTAAGGAACTGAAACCAGTTGTGCTTTTGCTTTAACTGTCAGCTGCTCTGATACACAGAAAAAAAAGGCAGGATGGAAACGTGATTTGTACAGTCTGGTCCCAGCAGGTTTTCTCTGGTGATGTGGTTTCACAGTCTTGTGACTTTCATGTTTTACATGAATTAGTCTTTTTGGTTCACAAAATGCATCTATTTTAGGGCTTTAGTCAGGTTTAAATGACTGTTAATTACCTGAAAAATAAATCTGTTAAAAGAACCATTCAGTCACTTTGTAATGGGACGTATCTTCAGCACAATCGTATGTACTGTGCACCTGAAACTAATATCGTACACCATTTGGCGCTTCCTTCTCACATGCCAGAGAGCTATTACAGTTACACCGCAGATGGTGTCTAAAACAATTTCACCCTCAACTTCCTAGCAGTTGCATCATTACATTATTTCAGCATTTGCAGTTATTCCAACTGTTTTATTAATCCTTAACATACTTTTCATTTACTTGTTCAACTTTACAAAATGCCAGTCAAAAAAAAAAAAAACCCAGAAAGTATACGGGACATTGACTGTCATTCAAACCTGAACTTTACCCAGTATTTTCCACATAAATCAGCTAGCACCAACATTAAAACCAATTACATTTGCCACGCTGCAATGGATCCTGGTTTTTATGTGGATGTTGTTTTCACACAGACTGCCCTACTTAAACATTATTACAGCCAAATTACACCTCCCATATGGCAATGGCACTCCCTGACGGCTGCAGCTTCCCTTGGAAGTCTAATGCGTCAGACCGGAGCTTAATTACTCAGGAACAACAACAACAACAACAACAACAACAACAACAACAAAAGATAAATCCACATATATATTAGCGTCTGAGTTGCAAGGGCCAGCAGTCAAAGCAATTTTAAATGACATTTTATTTAAACATATGGGATCCCAGCACCACCCTCTCCCCAGCCACCTACTCCACCTCTTCCAAAGTGAAGGTGTGGTATCAGGGTGCTCAGCCCCGCCGTGAGATGTAATGTCTCCAGCACGTCCTGGGTCTGCACCAGCTTACAAAACAAAGAAACAGATTAGAGCTGGGGACCTGTCGCTGTTCTAAATGTCTTTGAGTGGTTACAATTTCCACTGCTTCAAATCTGTTAACTAACAAGTTTTCATTTAAATATGTGTATGAGACTCCAACGGATTTACAAGTAGTAACCTCCAGGTCTGAAAAATTAATCCAGAATGGAAGTGCAAACAACTAACAGGAGCAGTTCCTCTGAAAGACACCAAGGCTGGTGCCAATTCCCGCAGTTAGAGCAACAAATACTGAGGCAGCAGTTTGAACAGGCTTGCCAAAGCTGGACACAGCGGAAGATTGAAAAGATGTTGCTGGTCTGATGACTGCTGTGACATTCAAATGGTAGGGTTAGAATTTGGTGTAAACGACATAAAAGAATGAACATCTTGCCTTGTATTAACATTTCAAGTTGCTGATAGCGGTGTGAGAGTGTGGAGAATATTTTCTAGGCATACTTTGAGCCAATTAGTACCAGCTTAGCATTGTTTAACCACCACAGCCCAGCTAATGCTGACCATGTCTATCACTTTATAACCACACTGTACCCATTTTTTGATGGCTGCTTCCAGCTCAAATCATCTCAAACTGGTTTCTTGAACATGAAGATGAGTTCACTGTACTCCAATAGAGCATCTTTGGGATGAGGTGGAACGGCAGATTCAAGTCAACAATTAATGAACATGACTTCATGACGCAGTTCTGTCAGCAACAGGGGTCATACCTGCTATAAACAAGGTGTACCTAACAAAGTGACCAGTAATTGCATATATGCTGTTATGATGGATGTTTATAATAAATATTAACTGAGAGAGAAAAGATACACCAAAGCTACTCTAGGGTAATAACAAAACGAGGGAAATTAACAAACTACATCTAACTGTTTTGGATTCAGAACAATTATTTTCAGCCTTTTATAAGGATTAAAATTTATTTCTGAATTAATTTTGGCAGCTTGAACTAGTTAAAGAAGATGCTGCCTATCCTGACATTTACATGAAAAGTCAAAACTAATATTTAAACACAATGACGACAGATTCTAGGCAGACAATCCTGTAAAACATGGAAATATGAAGCATCTCTGATGGCTCAACACAGTAAGAAGAAGGGATGGAAATGATGTATAACTCGTTGAATACTGGAATCAGTGTTTTAAGCTGTGATGTAATAAACTAGTGGTGGGAAAATGAAAAAGAAAGAAGACAATTGTTTCCCTTTTGTGTTTTCCCGATTATGTGTCCGATATTTAAAAAAAAAAAAAACTATCTATCATGTACAAACTCTTAACAGGAATAAACCTGAAACCAATTGTTCTGCTGGGGAAGTTTCGTAAGCGGCACGAAGTTTAAAAAACAACATTCACCTGAGGGAGGCCCCCAGGAGCTCAGGTCTGACTGGTTTCAGCGACCAGAAACTGGAATGTACGGTGAGCAAACTGTGTTAAAATGCAGTGACTGATAAAAGACGGATGAGCACCATCACCATCACAATTAGTTGATCAATATTCTCAATAATATAACAAAAGGCTTTCTCACAGACTGTATTATAATACAAATACAAACCACACATGGATTATTGCATGGTCCTGAAGCCAGCAGCGCCCTTGGTCATGAGATTTGTTTTAAATGTTTGCTGTATTATTGTTTTTAAATCATTGGAGTATACAGATTTTAAAAGTGTTTTATGATTACAATAGTTCGTAAAGTAGCAGAAGTATTCACACATCACAGTGACGCAGGTTAAAGGTTAATTATCAACCTTCTGTGGAGGAAATAAGGTGCTTGTTGTGCATTACGTTCAACATTTTCCTAATGTACCTTCAAACAGCTAATACCGCTTGAGCATTCCTGTCTGTGCCTAATGTCAAGTCATAGTCATGTAGTTTCTCTTTTCAAGTTCTTCTTGATGAAAATCACACTTTAACCTTTGACTTTCATAAATGATGTGACAGACTTAACACCATGTTAAGTCTATTTGGCAAATTCTGATCAATTATGAAGGATTATCCAGAATATTCTGACCGGCTACCTTTGATAACGCAGAAACAGAAATCTTGAGTTGTGGTATCAGGGTGCTCAGCCCACAGATATTGAACTTCACATACCCCATCTGCCTCCATTTGGGACT
This sequence comes from Perissodus microlepis, assembly GCF_051167445.1. NCBI lineage: Eukaryota > Metazoa > Chordata > Actinopteri > Cichliformes > Cichlidae > Perissodus > Perissodus microlepis. The sequence continues at coordinate 36,254,882 of NC_140478.1, forward strand.
GCAATGGCCTTAAAAACCCTACACATATCTTCCCTACTTAAGTGCAGCCTTTTTTCTAATGGAATTACAATATCGGCATCTGGTCTCTGACTTCTCATCAATTGTGTGGGCGTCCTTTAGAGGACATTTCATCGGAATAAAGGCAAATACGGTGGTGCCTTTATCTGCAGAAATATGTGGCCTGTAGCCAGTGGGTGGGGCACCACATGCTCGCTCTCACTGTTAGATTGGATAGAAAAGTCTGCAGCAGGACAAGCGAATATTAATGACGTTTCTGAGTGTTTCGATTCCATCAAGAACAAAAACAAATCTTAGCTAACCAACACTCACTGGGTTTTAGTGGATTACTATATTTCACAGAAATATTACAGAAACAGTTTCTTTGGTACAATAATCCAGCTGTGCAGAAATCAGGGAGTCGGGAAGAAGCAGCTCATTAAATTCTGTGCTTGTTTAAGACTGAAGCACATATTATATTATCATAATACCAGAGCTGAACTGGATGACTCATTCCTCATTAAATTACTTCAGATGTTATTTAAAAAATATGTATATTTTATGCAAGTGAAGCTGCTTGTGCTGCCACCTAAACCAATCATAACGTGGCCTCAAATGTTAAAGTAACCTTATGAGCAGAATCTGATATAAGAGACTATCAGTTATGGAGACAAAGATAAAGGCAAAAAAAAAAAAAAACTGTATTTAAATTAAATAAGCAAACTGATATGAATGAACCTTACATTTAGATAATACAAATCATCAGCAAGAATAATAAAAAACAAGCAAAAACAAATAATAAAAAAAACCTCAGCTAACGTGGAAGCTACACTGCAAGGTGGTCTGTTTAATAAATAAAATCTGACAGGTCACATACAGGACCATTAACATCTCTGTAAACAGAACTCAGCTCCCACAAAGCTCCAAATGAAGAAAAACTGCCTCTGCATGCAGAGAACTGTTTGTGGACACATCCAGCATGTCGACGCACAGTGAGTGAATGATGAAGAACAAACCATAGCGAGGGGCAGGGCTACTACACTGCATTGTGTCCATCAGGTAAAAAAAAAAAGAAATCTGTTGGCTAATCTACACCATATCAATAACAGCTTCCTTAAGGTTTTAAAATGCACTGCAGCTGCATTTTAAAACATATCTACAAGCAATGCCAAAGAAACACACAGGTATGAGTACAGAGGTACTATGAAGGTAGCTCACTTCTTACTGGAGTATATCACCATAGTGACTTAAACTGTAGAGCAAACCTGCTTCAGAGCAGGTTGTGTTTGAGATTACGGATCAACAAGTATGAAATCACCACTTAGCTACCAATCAGTTCTCTGGAAAACTGCTTTACAACAAGTACCTGAAAGATCCCTTTGGACTGCTGTGCCATGGATAGTGGGAGGATCTTTCCATTGATGAGCATCAGTAGTCTAATCAGTTTAGATTCTTAAATTCAACTTCATTCTTTGACTTTTCCCATTTGTCTGCAGAACAATTTCACAACATTTTGAATTCCTCTATAAACATTAATCTCGTTTTTTTCTTTTGTCTGCAACGCTTGTCCCTAGCATGTCCTCGTCCATGAAAGCATTTAATCTTATCTGAGCAATTCCTCTTGGTCTCCTGTATCACTGCTCATCATTCGACATGCTTTTCCCAGTATATCCACGGCCATTTTTGTATTTATGCTTGTATTTTCTCCCAGACTGGTAAACATCAACAGAGCTCAGCAAAAGAACTTTTAGTTCCTATTTGAACTTTATTAATACAAGTGTTTAACCTTTTCATGTTTATAGTTTTATCTTTCTTTGTAAAGTCAGCTGTTCTGCTGCTCTGTATGTGATTGGTCAGATGCCCCCAACGCCACCCCTTTCATGTAAACAGGCTAGTAGGTAAAATGGGAAACCCTGGTTTACCTTATAGAGTTGATAACTAGCGTCATGTGATCACTTAGTCTGATTGACAATGTTGGGATAAGTTAATCAAGATAACAAAAAGATTTCTTGAGTATGATGAACAATGAATTTAACTCCTAAATATGACTTCCTAACACAGAATGTGATGACGTCATACGCTTTGTACTTTGATGTGTGGTGATTGGAAGTGTCTGTGTGGTGCAGCCTGGACAGACCAGACCAGCTGCACCACACAGACACTTCAAACCTCACCCGAGGACAAAAAGCACAAGAACAACAACAAAAAAAGAAAGAAAACAAACCTTAGAAACATGCAGGGTTACAGGAGAAGCCAGTCGTGCAGAGGTGAGCCTGTGCGAGTCTGAATTTAACTCCTATTTATGACTTCCTACCAAAGAATGATGATGGGAGAATTTGGATTTATTTATTAACAGATTTATTACGCATTAGTTTTATGGGTCTGTTCCACTTAAGGTCAGATTGGTGTCTATGAACCAAAATGAGTTTCACACCAAGACTAAACTCGTGTCATGGTTTGCATTATGCAGTGGTTACAGTGGTGACACTTATTAGACTCTGAAGTCTGTGCACCAGTTTTTCAGGGTCCTATAGGTGCAATTGTTGCGACCACTGTAAATGTGACACCATCACAGAAAAATTGTATAAAATCAGAAGAAGAAAGAGAACTCTAATATGATGGCTGCACACCAGCTGGATCATTATAACAACATCACATCACATGAGTAACTTCAACATGACGAGACTTCAAGGACTCCAACAATGTTCATACAGTGAGGATAAATAATGTTTTTTATTATTTATTATAAAAAGGACACAATATAGATATATAAAATGCAGCCAGAACTCCAATAACTAACATGTCCATTAATTTGACACGTTGGTTTATATATAATTTCTTTTTCTCTCTTAGCTTTTCAGCTCCACATTTTTGCCATTTCTTCCACACTCAACTCTTTTCTACAAGCTGAGCACACAGTGAAGGTAGGGGAGGGCTGGTGGCATTAAGAGATTTGATTGGGCAATCTAGGGGCCAGTTAGTTCTTTCCTTTGGTGAAAGTTGGGCTCTTCAATTCAGCATGGTACAACTCCAAAGATTCTGCAACATCAAACCCTCTGTCTGCTAATATTACATCCAGTTACAAGATGAGCTTCCCGACCCCCTGAACTACGGATGCCCTACATGACTGTTAGGACAACTTATGTATTGCAAGTATGCAGTACTAAGAATAACTTGATGTTTCTGACTTTGCATTATGAATTGTTTACCCACTGACAAACATTTCAAGTTCTACTAAATTAAAAAACAATTTGTGGTAACCTGATTATGATTCAAAAAGAATAATTAACAACACTTCTTGTAATGGTGTTAAAATCAGCCCAGCTTTTATTTTCATATGCAAAAAGTAAAAGAAAATCAGCCAACATACTGGACACACATAATTGTCAATATAATTGTTTATTGTTCAACACAATAAACAATTATACTGTCACCATGGTTACTGGTATTGAAAGCTTATTGATAATTTGTCCAAGTAAAGAATGCCCTCTCACAAATGTCATGTGACCACCTCATTGGCTTACAGAATCGTGATGTCACACACATTTAGAATCTTACCACCACTGTGATCCTTTGATCCTTTGATCCTAAAACCCTTAAATAGGGGTGAGACGCAAGAACTTTCAGTCCGTTATTCGCAGCATTTATGTGTGCAGCATTTAAACGTTCGCCAGAGAAGCCTTTTTTGGGATCCTTTTCAGAGTCACTGTTAACAGATTCCAACATGTCTCCAAGAAAACAGAAAAAAAGAGAAAACGTAAAGCCCAGCGCTCCTCTTTGCAATCGAGAAGACGATACTCAACTGCAGAAGATGTGCTCGGAAGAAATGCATGAGCAAAATCTCATGAGCAATCACAATACGCGACACCCGCCCCAGTCAGAGTACACCAGTTACATCTGGGAAAGTTTTTTTAAACAACGAGCGGAGATTATCAAACTGAGAGAGCACTGTGAGAGAAGGACCGCTGAAGTAGATAGACTGTTCAAACAGCTTCTTGATAAGGAGGATATTCAAAAGGAGAAAGAAATGGAACTCCTAGATATGCGGGGGAGGAACTTTGAGCTCCAAGCAAAGCTTAATAAAGTACAAGAAAAACCAACAGAAGAAATCCTCCAACAGAAGAAAAACGAGAAAGAGAGGGAAAAAAAGATTCAGGAGCTGCAAGTAAAGCTGGATGAAGCTCTGCAAAAAAATCAAGAACTCCTCCAAGAGAAGAAACAACTGGTCATAAAACTCCAAGGCACTGAGATAAATCAAAAAGTGCTGAAAGGAAGGGTTGAGTTTCTTCAAAAGAAAGCGCAACAGACCATGAAAAAGGAAGATATGGATTGCAAGCTTCAGGACAGCGAGAAACACAAGGAAGCCTTGCAAATAAAGCTTGATGAAGCTCTGCAAAAAAATCAAGAACTCCTCCAAGAAAAAGAACAAATGGACATAAAGCAGCGCAAACTGCAAGGCATGGAGGAAAAGCACAAAGGACTTCAGGCAAAGCTTGAAAAAACACTGAACAAAAATAAAGAGTTGCTTCAAGAAAAAAAGCAACTAGAAATTAAACAGAAAGAAACGGACTCCAAGCTTGAAGGCGTGGAGGAAAAATACACCGCGCTGAAAATAAAGCTTGATAAAACAGTGCAAAGAAATAAGGATTTCCTACAAGACAAAGAACAGCATGACACGAAACAGAAAGATCTGGATTGTGAGCTGCAGAACATCAAGAAACACAAGCAAGGTTTGCAAGTAATGCTTGATGAAGCTCTGCAAAAAAATAAAGAAATCCTTGAAGAGAAAGAAAAACTGGACATAAACCAGAGAGGCATGCAGGAAAAATACGGAGCGCAGCAGGTAAAGCTTGATGAAACGCTGCACAAATATCAAGAGCTGCTTCAAGACAAAGAACAACGGGAAATAAAGCAGAAAAAAGATAAACAAATTCTCCAGAACTTTGAGAGGAAAAACCAACAACTGCAAGACCGTTATAACAAACTGAACTCCAAAACAACTGAGCTGGAGGGGGAAAAGAAAAAAGTGCAAAAACAATGCTCAGAGATGCAGAGTAAGCTCAGTGACATGCTGAGAAAAAACACAGAACTGGAGAAACTTTCCAACAACTTGAAGTGCAAAAACACTGAGGTGCAGATGTTAAAGCAGCAACTAGAGAAAACAAGCAAAGACCTGCAGTGTACACTTCAAGAACTCGAGAGAAGTCAGCAGCTACAAGACGCACACAACAAATTACAACACAGTTATACAGAGATGCACGAGGCAAAGCTTATGCAGGAGGCCAAATGTAAAGAACTGAAAGAAAGGCTCGAAGAAAAACAAGCCAAATTAGAAGAAGTGGAGACAACATGCAGGAAACTCGAGAAGGAAAATACACAAACAATTGATGAGTTACGAACCCTCATCCTAGAGAAAAAAGTGCTCGTGGAAAAGATGATGGAAAAGAAGAAAAAACGCTTCCGCTTCTTCTGGAGAAAGAGCACTCCTGCTTTTTCTACTTTTTCTACTTTTCCTTCTGCTGATGTCACCCCGTCTTCCTCCTCCACCGTTGCATCGTAATTTTCACCATAACTCCTAACACCTGTCCCATCTCTCCCCCCCCCCTTTCTCTTTCACCCTCACCCCCCAACCAGTCCCGACAGTTGACTGCCCCCTCTAGAGCCTGGTTCTGTCATAGGTTTCTTCCTTTAAAGGGAGTTGTTCCTATCCACTGTCGCACCCAGTGCTTGCTCAGAGGGCATAGTTGGGGTTCTCTCTCCTCTATCTCTTTCCTCCTTTCTATCCCTTTCCTTTACCCTCTTCTTTACCCCCCACCCCTCCCCCCTTTTCTATTCCCCCGCTTTTCTATTTCCTTAATAATTTAATAATAAACACAATTGGCTACATTTTAAATGTGTCTGATCAACGTCTTCATTCAAGAATGAATTGTCTTTCTCACGGAGTCATGTGTATTTTGTGTTTTCCTCGGGCTGGTGATCCCCGCGGTCGTTCAGCCCCGGAGTCCAGAGTTTTAGTGTTTTAATCACATTTAGTGTTACATTTCAGATCACCACAATAGGATATCCATAATTTAGGATTCAGGCATTTGTTTTAGTTCAATATCGTAATCATTCTATGACTGAGTAGTTTACAGAACCTTCAGTCTGCAGCAATAACTTCTGTTGGAGCTATTTGTTCTTATTTTTTATTATTTTGAAATTAGTTAAAGTTTGTTGTTAGTTTACTTATATTTTGGGGTTTATTTACAAGTTTATTTGTAGGTTAATATTTCTTTCAATGTTTTGTTTGTTTGATGTTACCTTGTTAAATTAGTCAGTAAAAGCTGTAGGGCCATTTTGTTTCTATAAATAAAGACACTGGTATAGGACCAGCATGCACTGGGGTGAGCCTATGGTTTTTTACTAGAGCAGGAGAAGCAGCAGGAAGTAACTAAAAATGGATCTTGTTATTGCTTGCCAAACTGGATAAAATAAACCATAAAAACGCAACTTTAAAGTTTGGACAGTGGACTTCTTTTGCCTGCGTACGAAATATTATCTCAGTGCAGCAGTGGCTTGTGGACCTTTAACTGTGGGATGTTTGGTTTGTCAAACAAAAGGAATTGCCACTACAAAAAGTAAAAAACCTGCCCGTGGACAAAGGAATAATCCTTCATTAATGGATATGTTGGATATAAGGATTTCAAGGATCACCGTCGAACTCGAATAAAAGTTACTGGATCGTCTGTAAGTACTCCAGATGTTGAAGCCTGGATCAACATGTCACTCGTTCATCAAAGCTGGTGAGTGATAATATTGTTTAAGCCGTAAAGGAAAACGGTGAAGCTATTGGAGTTTAAAGACATTATTTCACTACAAAGACTGATGAACTGAGTTTTGATGTACTAAATTTGTGCATAATAGGATCACTAATTGAAACATGCCAACGCCCTCTGTGGAAATGTTTCTTCACTGCAATCATGTTTGCGCTTTATGCTATGGATTCTCAGTGTGCTGTGCATCTTTATAATGTTTGAAATAATCCAAGAGGACAATAAAAATGTCGGATATTAAGAGTAAACAAGAGAGTAAACAAGAGGATGACACTCAGATGCAAGCAGAGAAAAGAAGCATCAAATTTACGCCAAAAGGTTTGGATTTGTATATAAAGACGTGCCAAGAAAAGCGGAGTTCAATGTGTAAGCAAGCATCTAAGTACATGGGGAAAATTTCTGCTTTAATGACCTCACATGAGAAGGTTAAGGAAGTGTCTTCTGAATTTGGGAAGTTTATTAAATGCTATCAAGATGCAAACGCTTTGCAAGAATCCTTTTTAAGTTTGCCACTGCCAGAAGATGAAGTGAAAAGGCAAAGCGCACATTTTCAGTCTAAGGTGACAGCATTCTCTGTTTTTATGGACAAAGTAAAGGTTTGGTTGCAGCAAGCAGGCGAGCCGTATACTGAACAAAGCAATACTGCTCTTAATGATCAAGCTGTTGAAAGTTTGGATGAAATAAATCCTGAAGACAGTGTCTCTAATATCTCAAGTGTAAAGCCACCTTCGAAAACATTGTCACAGCAAAGTCGAATTTCATCAACATCTTCCGCACGCATTAAAGCTGCGGCTGACAAGGCAGCGCTCATGGAGCGACTCGCTGCATTAAAGAAAAACATTCTATTGAAGCGCAAGAGGAAAAACTGAGAAAAGAAAAGGAGAAATTATCCTTGGAAACAGAGTTGGCAGCAACTAAGGCAAAGCTTCGTGTCTTAAAAATAAACTCAGTTTGTAGCTCTGAGCGTTCTGATGGAATGAACTCTTATTTTGAAAGAGGGCACGTACAAGAAGCGCCTAATTTAAATCCTTGTGCTGATACATTTGTTCCGGCAGAAAGAGATTACTCTGGTACAAATTCTGCATCTGAATCACAAGTAATCATACCTAGACAAAGTCAAAACCAACATCAGGTGGATGAGGTGATGGTAAAAGTTGATGATTCAGCTCAAGTGACGCAGCAAACACAGCCTCAGTCTCCTACTTTGACTGAGAATTGCACGAAGGAGATTGTCAATATTATGCAAAAACAAAATGACATCACTACTTTGCTTGTAAAACAAAACTTATCTTCTGTCCTTCCAGCTAGAAACATCCCTATGTTTGATGGAGACCCTTTACAGTACAGATCATTTATGAATGCCTTTGAAAATGGAGTGGAAGCTAAAACTGATAACTGGAGCGACTGTTTGCATTTTTTAGAGCAGTTCACTAGGGGGCAGCCTAAAGACTTGGTGCATAGTTGTCAGCATTTACCTCCTGAGCAGGGCTATTCCACAGCCAAATATCTTCTTGGAGAACATTTTGGGAACGGAAATAAAATTTCCTCTGCATAGATGGAGAGGATTGTGAGTTGGGCACCTATTAAAAGTGAGGATGTGAAAGGTCTACAGTCATTCTCTCTTTTTCTTCAAGGATGTTCGAATCTAACACAGCAAGTTGTTTATATGAAGGAGTTGGATTTGCCCTCAAATATGAGAATGATTGTTATGAAACTTCCATACAAATTGAGGGAAAAATGGAGAGTTGTTGCCTATGTTGCAGGAACAAAATGGTCACAGAGCAGTGTTCACTGATCTGGTTGCCTTCATAATAAAACAGGTGAAAGTAGCATAAGATCCAGTGTTTGGCAACATCCAAGACTCACAATCTGGAAGCAGCTTTAAAGTTTCAAGTTCCACCAAGCAAAGAAAAAAGGGAAGTAGTTTTGCCACTAATGTCAGTACGGTTCCAGGAGTCGAAACTCAATCAACTGGAAGCAGAACAAATTCCACTGTTCTGCATAGTTGTTTGTTTTGTTCACACAGCAGTCATTTACTAGAGAATTGTAAGCAGTTTAAAGCTAAAATGCATCGAGATAAGCTGACTTTTATCAAGGAAAGGGGAATTTGTTTTGGTTGTTTAAAAGTTGGTCACATAAGCAAAGACTGTAGGAGTCGTTTGAGACACAGCAGCTGAGCAAATGATCATTTCATGCTGAAGACATCCTCAGACAGAATTAAATACATACATAAACACAGCCTGGTGCCAATAACACAGCTAATGACACTGCTGTATCACTGGCTTTACTGATTAAAGACCATATCTGAAGGAAATCTTTGAACACAACAGAAAGTGACCTTTTAAACCTGCGACACTGATGCTGCATTCAAGGACCATTACAAACATCTGAAAGGACTTAAGAACATCAAGAAAATGTGACTTGTTTCTCTGTAATGAAGCTGTTTTAGTGAAGAAAGTTGAAAGGTCACAGAGCGACTGCTGAATCTTCTGCTCTAAACATGAACTCTGAACTTTGTGATGCTTCAGGAGGAAAACTGCTTCAGTTATTCTCTCAGATTAGTTTCATATTTTCTGCATCAGATTTGAGTGAGATCACTGCATATCCACCGGATTCCAGCCAGAGTGGATTCTGGAGTCTTCCACGCTCCTGTTAGTGATCCTCCATCTGGATGGATGATAACAACATTCTGAACAATCTAGTAGGAGATGGCCCATATCTATGGGACTGATTTGTGCTAATAACGCCCACTGTATGGACTGATAACAGCCGAAGCGGGTGAATAAAGTCACCCAGTAGCTAGCTGTGCCATTACCCAGCATACACCACTCCCTCCATAAATGCAATAAACGATACAAAAGTATCGTTCTACCTGTTTTTCAGGTAGTTGTTTACATTATATAATTTATTGTGTTCTGTATACGTCACTACAATGTGATTTGGAAAATGTCTAAATATACCGACAACAGACAACAATGCAGAAGGCCTCAGAACTGGTTCCCAGTGGGATGCTGTCAGTCATTGGTAGACCTCAGGCTCAGTATAATTATGCCTGTCTGCAGGCAAAAGAGCACTGCAAGAGTCTGGGGATGGAGAATCCTGTGTGCTCTGTGGCCAACTACCTGTTTCCAGATGGCAGGGTTATTGCAGGGCACCAGCAGGTAATACATTCATATATTCTTGCTGCTTTAATATACCGTGAATCTATTGTGTTCTCTTTTCTGTCTTCTCTCAACCATCAAAAAAGTTGTTAGAGCTGCTCTTGTCATTTCTGCTGTCTTCTTTGACTTCTCAGGCTCTGGATTTCCTCCAGGAAAACTCTCGGCGCCTAAAGTTCATGCGGACCAAAACTCTCCCAGTCAGTGGTGCGTTCCACACTGAGCTGATGGCATCGGCTACTGAACCCCTCAGAGAGGTGCTCCGGCAGGTGGAGGTCAGTCAGCCACTTTATCCAAAAGGGATTAACATATTTTCTGAAACATGCATTCAATTACTCTGTAAAGCTACACCAGTCCTCATTTTTTTAAGATAACCCATCCTATTCAGTCTGACTCGGAAAGTTAAATGGAAAGTACACCCAAGATTTTACATCTGGTATTCAGCCATTCAAACTGCCCTCCGTCTTCAGAGTGAGGGAAAGTCTTCCCTTCACCATGAACTCAAACTGAAGAGAGGGATCCAGCGGGAAAACAGTCAGCGGGAACGCAGCCGGAGCGCCCGCAGCAGCTGCAGCAGCAGGGGCAGCCAATCTGATGACTTGACTATCCATGAGACGGAGAAGACAGAAAAAGAGAAAGACAAACAGGACTTAGAGATTGAAAACATTATCAAGGTAAGTGAGGGCTATAAGAATCTTTTTTTGTAATATTTATTTAATTACATCATGCACCAAACTATCCATGGTAGTGCTTATTTAACTAATTCATAGTGGCACTGGGCAGCTGCCAGTGCAGTTCATTTTGTCCATTTAAAAAGTACCATGTACACTCACTGGCCACATTTTTGTTAGATACACCTGTTGAGCTGCTCATTAGGTCAAATACCTAATCAGCCTATCACATGGCAGCAGCTCAGTGCATTTAGGCATGTATACGTTAATAAGACGACCTGCTGAAGGTCAAAGGTCAAAGGGGATTTAAATGACTTTGAACATGCATTGTTGTTTGTGTCGGACAGGCTTGTCTGAGTATTTCAGAAACTGTACAACCATCTAACCAGTTTATAGAAAATGGTCTGAAATGGAGGAAATCTCCTGTGAGCAGCACTTCTCTGGGAAAAAATCACTTGTTGGTGCCAAAGATCAAAAGCGGAATGAGCAGATTATTTACAGCTGTAAGGAAAGCAACATGAACTCAAATACCCACTTACTTCAACCAAGTTATCAAGAAGAGCACCGCTGAAAGCACAATACGTTGAACCTCGAAGCTGATGGCCTAGTGTCACCTGCTGGATAGAGGTGAAAACACAAACCAAACAATGGCTCTTTCATCTGTTTCACAGCATGCACGGGAACTGGAAACTCGCCGAAGGGAGGCAGAGGAGAGAGAGCGGAGGAAGCAGAGGGAGGTGCAGATGGAACTGGAAAGACAGCTGAAAGAGGCTGAGATGGTAAAAAAAAAGTTTTCCACTTGACACCAATTATGTACAGAGTCTTTTCTCCTTGACTTTGATCTTTGAGAACTGCAGCAAAATGTTGACTGTCATTATAAAATTCACACCTAGTCTTTAATGATTTGGAAAAATGGTTATGACAGTCCAGGAAAAGGTGATTCAGGAATAGGTCAGTTTATACCGCTCTGTTGGTGCATCTGTTTATGTAGCTGTGTGTGTGCATAGATAAAAGACAGCATGCAGGCTGAGATGCAGGTGAAGGAAAAGGAGGCTGAACAACAGAAGAAGAGGATCAGGGAGCTGGAGCTGACACAGCAGCAGCTGGAAGTTGCCCTTAATATGGAGATCCAGGCTCGGCTGGAGGAGGAGAGGGCCAGACTGGAGCTTGAGCTGTAACAATGGATTTCTAACTCTTATTATGGCCCTTTATTATTTTATTTGTGATGGAGATCTGATATATCCATGGGAAGTATTAACTGTCATGCGGCGGCTGTGTGAAGGCAAGAGAGGACCAAAATGCACGGCTCTAGACACACGGGAATGAACTCAAAGGCAGGTCTTTATTAACAGGAACATAAGAAGTCATACAAAACTATACTGGGAGAAACTAAAGCTGAGGCGCTGGGAAGACACGGGAAATGCACACAACCTAGAGGGACGACGCAACACAGAACAAAGGGACACTCTGACATAAATACACAGAAGGTAATGAGGGAAGTGGGAGTTGTTACAGGATGCAAACATGTTTTATACTGCTTTGAAGTCTGGGACAGCATCATAAGAGGCATAACTGATCTCACCGTAGTCCCATGAAGACTCAAGATGAGTGTTTTCACGACTGCCATCTTGGTGTTTTGAAATCAGGCATGATGAATGAAGGGAAGAACTGTCTGTTAAGGTTCTCAGTCGTTCAGGTCATCGTAGTCTAAGGAGCTTGGAAAGAAAAGCATCTGGACTTCTTTAAGTTTCTTGAAGAGCGTTTCACCTCTCATTCAAGAAGCTTCTTCAGTTCTCTGAAGAAATTCTGAACTGAAGAAGCTTCTCAGATGAGAGGTGAAACATCAAACAAATTTGCTGCAAAAATTGGGTCTCCCTGGACTTGTATGAAAACCATATCAGGGTTTCAAAATCCCCAGAGCAGCAGTCAGATCATTGTAGACGGTTTTAAGTCAGACAGAGATTTGAATATGCTTTATGCTCGTTTTAGTTCTTCTGAACTGAAACAGAAACTGAAAGATACTCAACACTTCATCACTGAACTCAGCGATGTCCAAAAGGCCTATCATACAGTTAATGTGAACAAGAGCCAGGGCCCTGATAACATTAGTGCCACCTAATTAAATCTTGCGATAAAGAACTCAGTCCTAAATTTCAGGTTATTTTTAATAAATCCTTTCAAATACAAAATGTGCCCTCGCTTTGGAAGGAAGCTGTCGTCGTTCATGTCCCTAAATCTAGTCGTCCAAACGTCCTGAATGACTTCAGGCCTGTTGCCTCACCTGAGTTGTCATGAAAGTCTTTGAAAACATCATCAGAAATGTGATTATGGAAGAGATTAAATATCAGCTGGATCCAATGCAATTTGCGTACAGGCCCAACAGAGGAGTGCAGGACGCGCTTTGGACTCGACTAAATCTGATTCTTAAACATGCAGAGAGTAAAGGGACTTTTGCAAGACTTCTTTTCATTGATTTTTCTTCTGCTTTTAATACAATACAGCCCCATATTTTAATGAAAAGACTTTTAGAAGAGTTTGAAATCAGGAAAAACCTGGTTTGCTGGATTTTAGATCTTTTAACTGACAGGTCACAAAGAGTGAGAATAAATGGGGTTCTGTCTGACCCAGTGTTCTCCTCCACAGCTTCTCCTCCAGGGTGTCTCTTATCGCCCTTATTATTCATTCTCTTTACAAACATGTGTCAGAGCAGATATGAAAACAGGGCCATCATTAAATTTACAGATGACTTTGTTATTGTCAGCTTACTGAAAGAGGGTGAAACTCACCACGGTCCAATCATTGATGACTTTGTTCAGTGGTGGGAGGAGTCTTATCTCCAATTGAACATATCTAAAACAAAAGATATGGTTATTGATTTTAGGAAACAACAAAATGGGCACAGAGTCACTTTAATTAAAGGTCAGAAAATAGAGCAAGTGCAATCATATAAATATCTTGGGACCATAATCAATGAAAAACTGAACTTTTATTGCAAATCGGTCTGTAAAAAGGGTCACCAGTGCCTTTACTGCCTCAGGAAACTTGCTCATTTCCACATTGAGCGAAAGATTTTAACTTTGTTTTCTTGTTCTTTTATTGAGTCTGTTTTATCTTTTTGTTTGGTGGCATGGTTCAGTCAGACCTCTGTCACAGAGAAAAATTGACTGAATTAGTTAGTGAGATGGTCCAGTCGTCTGATAGATGAGTCACAGGCCTGTTTAGACTCCCTGTACTCTAAACAGGTACCACAGATGGCTTAATCAAACCTTAAAAATGGTTCCCATCCTCTACGGGGTGGATTTAGCTTCTTTCTTCAGGACGGAGGTTTCTAGTTCCAAGATGCAGGACAAAGCATTATAAAAACAGCTTTGTCCCTGCTGCTGTCACTGAACTCAATAAGAATTGTTTTTGATTTGATTCATTTTGTTTAATTACTAAATATGTGTTTTGTCAGGTTTCATTAGGTGTGTGTGTTTGTGAAGGGAGGCCAAATGCTATCATTGTTCTGTAAAGCACAGTGGGTACCTGTGGGTATAAATAAAGTAACCTTAACTTAAAGCTTATAGGAGGTTGTGAGGTCACTGCCTCCACCTGATTATGTAATTAACCAGCAGACTGGTACATTTATATATAATATACTATAAGTTATATCATTATAATTATGTGTATATCATATTTCTTATGTACATTTTAGACCTGGGAGCAGAAATGCTGATGAACTGGTTTTTATTCAGGAACAGGCAGAGCGTCCTCTCTTCCTGGCTCCATGTCTATAATTATGTCACACACTGATTCGCTCTCACAAAATCACCAAAACACAGCACAAATCCCACCAATGATTCAATTCCTTATAAATCATTGAATCAGGTACTGAAGCAGTGACGTGCTGAATGAAGCTTCAGACGTCATTGATCACGTGACTCTGTTCAGACAAACCAAGCCTCAGCACAGCGTTTCTGAAGCAGTGTGTTGATTTTTTGACACGTGCCGGAGCTTCAGCTTCAAACGGGCCGTCACCATCAGAGTTGCTGGAACCATGTCCCACTACTGGCTACTCTGTTTATATCCTCCACATTTCAAACACACAAGCTGGTGGAGCCCTCCAAGAAGCTTCAGGAGAACATCTGCTCTCGTCATGATGAGGTGATGAAGATGTTCTGCCGTACTGATCAGCAGAGTATCTGTTATCTCTGCTCTGTGGATGAACATAAAGGCCACGACACAGTCTCAGCTGCAGCAGAAAGGACTGAGAGGCAGAGAGAGCTGGAGGTGAGTCGACAAAACATCCAGCAGAGAATCCAGGACAGAGAGAAAGATGTGAAGCTGCTTCAACAGGAGGTGGAGGCCATCAATCAGTCTGCTGATCAAACAGTGGAGCACAGTGAGAAGATCTTCACTGAGCTGATCCATCTCATCCAGAAAAGAAGCTCTGATGTGAAGCAGCAGATCAGATCCCAGCAGGAAACTGAAGTGAGTCGAGTCAAAGAGCTTCAGGAGAAGCTGGAGCAGGAGATCACTGAGCTGAAGAGGAAAGATGCTGAGCTGAAGCAGCTCTCACACACAGAGGATCACATCCAGTTTCTACACAACTACCCCTCACTGTCAGCACTCAGTGAGTCTACAGACTCATCCAGCATCAATATCCGTCCTCTGAGCTACTTTGAGGATGTGACAGCAGCTGTGTCAGAGGTCAGAGATAAACTACAGGACATTCTGAGAGAGGAATGGACAAACATCTCACTGACAGTCACTGAAGTGGATGTTTTACTGTCAGATCCACCAGAGCCAAAGACCAGAGCTGGATTCTTAAAATATTCATGTGAAATCACACTGGATCCAAACACAGCATTCAACTGGCTGTTATTATCAGAGGGGAACAGAAAAGTAACAGTAATGGAAGAACATCGGTCTTATTCTGATCATCCAGACAGATTCACTGGATTGTGGCAGATCCTGAGTAGAGAGAGTCTGACTGGACGTTGTTACTGGGAGGTGGAGTGGAGAGAGGGAGGAGTTTATGTAGCAGTCGCATACAAGAATATCAGCAGAAAAGGAGGGGGTAATGAATGTTTATTTGGACGTAATGACAAATCTTGGTCATTAAATTGTATCAACAACAGTTATACATTTATGTACAGCAACATCCAAACTCCTGTCTCAGGTCCTCGTTCCTCCAGAGTAGGAGTGTACCTGGATCACAGAGCAGGTATTTTGTCCTTCTACAGCGTCTCTGAAACCATGACTCTCCTCCACAGAGTCCAGACCACATTCACTCAGCCGCTCTATGCTGGACTTTTGTTTTATGATTATGGAGTCACTGCTGAGTTGATTAAAGTGAAATAGACTAAAGTCTTTCATATTGTGGGTTTAAATCTGTGTTTTAGTTTCATTTTATTTTCTCTCCATCATTTCTGCACAGAGATCAGCTGTCAGTCAAACATTATGGGTGGTACCTCCACATCTTCTAGTTGTTCTCTTGATGTTTCTGAGTTTTTAAAGGAGATCTTTCCTGTGACTGTTTATGGAGGCTATCACTGCTCATCATCATTTTGATTTACTAAAATATTTCTCCACATGAAAATGTAAACTTCTCTATCCTCTAAATGTTTCTGGAATATTTGTATTGAAAAATGTCGACATTTCTCTTCATGAGTATGGCAGACCATGTGTGTGTGTTTGTGTTTGTTTTTGTCAAAATCATCAAACAAATGAGGAAAAACTGTGATTTTAATGAATGAATTCATATATTGTGTTGATGTTTTATTGTGTGAATAAACTGGAAGGTTTGACTATAAATCAAACTTTGAACAAAGTCTTTTCTTCTGTCTTCATTCCAGGATCTCACTCAAATCTGATGCAGAAAATATGAAACTAATCTGAGAGAATAACTGAAGCAGTTTTCCTCCTTTGCATCTTGATAGCATTTAATAAACTTCCCAAATTCCGAAGACACTTCCTTAACCTTCTCATGTGAGGTCATTAAAGCAGAAATTTTCCCCATGTACTTAGATGCTTGCTTACACATTGAACTCCGCTTTTCTTGGCATGTCTTTATATACAAATCCAAACCTTTTGGCGTAAATTTGATGCTTCTTTTCTCTGCTTGCATCTGAGTGTCATCCTCTTGTTTACTCTCTTGTTTACTCTTAATATCCGACATTTTTATTGTCCTCTTGGATTATTTCAAACATTATAAAGATGCACAGCACACTGAGAATCCATAGCATAAAGCGCAAACATGATTGCAGTGAAGAAACATTTCCACAGAGGGCGTTGGCATGTTTCAATTAGTGATCCTATTATGCACAAATTTAGTACATCAAAACTCAGTTCATCAGTCTTTGTAGTGAAATAATGTCTTTAAACTCCAATAGCTTCACCGTTTTCCTTTACGGCTTAAACAATATTATCACTCACCAGCTTTGATGAACGAGTGACATGTTGATCCAGGCTTCAACATCAAATCCGTCTGGAGTACTTACAGACGATCCAGTAACTTTTATTCGAGTTCGACGGTGATCCTTGAAATCCATATATCCAACATATCCATTAATGAAGGATTATTCCTTTGTCCACGGGCAGGTTTTTTACTTTTTGTAGTGGCAATTCCTTTTGTTTGACAAACCAAACATCCCACAGTTAAAGGTCCACAAGCCACTGCTGCACTGAGATAATATTTCGTACGCAGGCAAAAGAAGTCCACTGTCCAAACTTTAAAGTTGCGTTTTTATGGTTTATTTTATCCAGTTTGGCAAGCAATAACAAGATCCATTTTTAGTTACTTCCTGCTGCTTCTCCTGCTCTAGTAAAAAACCATAGGCCCACCCCAGTGCATGCTGGTCCTATACCAGTCTCTTTATTTATAGAAACAAAATGGCCCTACAGCTTTTACTGACTAATTTAACAAGGTAACATCAAACAAACAAAACATTGAAAGAAATATTAACCTACAAATAAACTTGTAAATAAACCCCAAAATATAAGTAAACTAACAACAAACTTTAACTAATTTCAAAATAATAAAAAATAAGAACAAATAGCTCCAACAGAAGTTATTGCTGCAGACTGAAGGTTCTGTAAACTACTCAGTCATAGAATGATTACGATATTGAACTAAAACAAATGCCTGAATCCTAAATTATGGATATCCTATTGTGGTGATCTGAAATGTAACACTAAATGTGATTAAAACACTAAAACTCTGGACTCCGGGGCTGAACGACCGCGGGGATCACCAGCCCGAGGAAAACACAAAATACACATGACTCCGTGAGAAAGACAATTCATTCTTGAATGAAGACGTTGATCAGACACATTTAAAATGTAGCCAATTGTGTTTATTATTAAATTATTAAGGAAATAGAAAAGCGGGGGAATAGAAAAGGGGGGAGGGGTGGGGGGTAAAGAAGAGGGTAAAGGAAAGGGATAGAAAGGAGGAAAGAGATAGAGGAGAGAGAACCCCAACTATGCCCTCTGAGCAAGCACTGGGTGCGACAGTGGATAGGAACAACTCCCTTTAAAGGAAGAAACCTATGACAGAACCAGGCTCTAGAGGGGGCAGTCAACTGTCGGGACTGGTTGGGGGGTGAGGGTGAAAGAGAAAGAGGGGGGTGGGGGGGGAGATGGGACAGGTGTTAGGAGTTAAGGTGAAAATTACGATGCAACGGTGGAGGAGGAAGACGGGGTGACATCAGCAGAAGGAAAAGTAGAAAAAGTAGAAAAAGCAGGAGTGCTCTTTCTCCAGAAGAAGCGGAAGCGTTTTTTCTTCTTTTCCATCATCTTTTCCACGAGCACTTTTTTCTCTAGGATGAGGCTTCGTAACTCATCAATTGTTTGTGTATTTTCCTTCTCGAGTTTCCTGCATGTTGTCTCCACTTCTTCTAATTTGGCTTGTTTTTCTTCGAGCCTTTCTTTCAGTTCTTTACATTTGGCCTCCTGCATAAGCTTTGCCTCGTGCATCTCTGTATAACTGTGTTGTAATTTGTTGTGTGCGTCTTGTAGCTGCTGACTTCTCTCGAGTTCTTGAAGTGTACACTGCAGGTCTTTGCTTGTTTTCTCTAGTTGCTGCTTTAACATCTGCACCTCAGTGTTTTTGCACTTCAAGTTGTTGGAAAGTTTCTCCAGTTCTGTGTTTTTTCTCAGCATGTCACTGAGCTTACTCTGCATCTCTGAGCATTGTTTTTGCACTTTTTTCTTTTCCCCCTCCAGCTCAGTTGTTTTGGAGTTCAGTTTGTTATAACGGTCTTGCAGTTGTTGGTTTTTCCTCTCAAAGTTCTGGAGAATTTGTTTATCTTTTTTCTGCTTTATTTCCCGTTGTTCTTTGTCTTGAAGCAGCTCTTGATATTTGTGCAGCGTTTCATCAAGCTTTACCTGCTGCGCTCCGTATTTTTCCTGCATGCCTCTCTGGTTTATGTCCAGTTTTTCTTTCTCTTCAAGGATTTCTTTATTTTTTTGCAGAGCTTCATCAAGCATTACTTGCAAACCTTGGTTGTGTTTCTTGATGTTCTGCAGCTCACAATCCAGATCTTTCTGTTTCGTGTCATGCTGTTCTTTGTCTTGTAGGAAATCCTTATTTCTTTGCACTGTTTTATCAAGCTTTATTTTCAGCGCGGTGTATTTTTCCTCCACGCCTTCAAGCTTGGAGTCCGTTTCTTTCTGTTTAATTTCTAGTTGCTTTTTTTCTTGAAGCAACTCTTTATTTTTGTTCACTGTTTTATCAAGCTTTATTTTCAGCGCGATGTATTTTTCCTCCACGCCTTCAAGCTTGGAGTCCGTTTCTTTCTGTTTAATTTCTAGTTGCTTTTTTTCTTGAAGCAACTCTTTATTTTTGTTCAGTGTTTTTTCAAGCTTTGCCTGAAGTCCTTTGTGCTTTTCCTCCATGCCTTGCAGTTTGCGCTGCTTTATGTCCATTTGTTCTTTTTCTTGGAGGAGTTCTTGATTTTTTTGCAGAGCTTCATCAAGCTTTATTTGCAAGGCTTCCTTGTGTTTCTCGCTGTCCTGAAGCTTGCAATCCATATCTTCCTTTTTCATGGTCTGTTGCGCTTTCTTTTGAAGAAACTCAACCCTTCCTTTCAGCACTTTTTGATTTATCTCAGTGCCTTGGAGTTTTATGACCAGTTGTTTCTTCTCTTGGAGGAGTTCTTGATTTTTTTGCAGAGCTTCATCCAGCTTTACTTGCAGCTCCTGAATCTTTTTTTCCCTCTCTTTCTCGTTTTTCTTCTGTTGGAGGATTTCTTCTGTTGGTTTTTCTTGTACTTTATTAAGCTTTGCTTGGAGCTCAAAGTTCCTCCCCCGCATATCTAGGAGTTCCATTTCTTTCTCCTTTTGAATATCCTCCTTATCAAGAAGCTGTTTGAACAGTCTATCTACTTCGGCGGTCCTTCTCTCACAGTGCTCTCTCAGTTTGATAATCTCCGCTCGTTGTTTAAAAAAACTTTCCCAGATGTAACTGGTGTACTCTGACTGGGGCGGGTGTCGCGTATTGTGATTGCTCATGAGATTTTGCTCATGCATTTCTTCCGAGCACATCTTCTGCAGTTGAGTATCGTCTTCTCGATTGCAAAGAGGAGCGCTGGGCTTTACGTTTTCTCTTTTTTTCTGTTTTCTTGGAGACATGTTGGAATCTGTTAACAGTGACTCTGAAAAGGATCCAAAAAAAAGGCTTCTCTGGCGAACGTTTAAATGCTGCACACATAAATGCTGCGAATAACGGACTGAAAGTTCTTGCGTCTCACCCCTATTTAAGGGTTTTAGGATCAAAGGATCAAAGGATCACAGTGGTGGTAAGATTCTAAATGTGTGTGACATCACGATTCTGTAAGCCAATGAGGTGGTCACATGACATTTGTGAGAGGGCATTCTTTACTTGGACAAATTATCAATAAGCTTTCAATACCAGTAACCATGGTGACAGTATAATTGTTTATTGTGTTGAACAATAAACAATTATATTGACAATTATATGTGTCCAGTATGTTGGCTGATTTTCTTTTACTTTTTGCATATGAAAATAAAAGCTGGGCTGATTTTAACACCATTACAAGAAGTGTTGTTAATTATTCTTTTTGAATCATAATCAGGTTACCACAAATTGTTTTTTAATTTAGTAGAACTTGAAATGTTTGTCAGTGGGTAAACAATTCATAATGCAAAGTCAGAAACATCAAGTTATTCTTAGTACTGCATACTTGCAATACATAAGTTGTCCTAACAGTCATGTAGGGCATCCGTAGTTCAGGGGGTCGGGAAGCTCATCTTGTAACTGGATGTAATATTAGCAGACAGAGGGTTTGATGTTGCAGAATCTTTGGAGTTGTACCATGCTGAATTGAAGAGCCCAACTTTCACCAAAGGAAAGAACTAACTGGCCCCTAGATTGCCCAATCAAATCTCTTAATGCCACCAGCCCTCCCCTACCTTCACTGTGTGCTCAGCTTGTAGAAAAGAGTTGAGTGTGGAAGAAATGGC
Organism: Perissodus microlepis; assembly: GCF_051167445.1. Classification (NCBI taxonomy): domain Eukaryota; kingdom Metazoa; phylum Chordata; class Actinopteri; order Cichliformes; family Cichlidae; genus Perissodus; species Perissodus microlepis. The sequence continues at coordinate 36,275,987 of NC_140478.1, forward strand.
AAAAATGTGGAGCTGAAAAGCTAAGAGAGAAAAAGAAATTATATATAAACCAACGTGTCAAATTAATGGACATGTTAGTTATTGGAGTTCTGGCTGCATTTTATATATCTATATTGTGTCCTTTTTATAATAAATAATAAAAAACATTATTTATCCTCACTGTATGAACATTGTTGGAGTCCTTGAAGTCTCGTCATGTTGAAGTTACTCATGTGATGTGATGTTGTTATAATGATCCAGCTGGTGTGCAGCCATCATATTAGAGTTCTCTTTCTTCTTCTGATTTTATACAATTTTTCTGTGATGGTGTCACATTTACAGTGGTCGCAACAATTGCACCTACAGGACCCTGAAAAACTGGTGCACAGACTTCAGAGTCTAATAAGTGTCACCACTGTAACCACTGCATAATGCAAACCATGACACGAGTTTAGTCTTGGTGTGAAACTCATTTTGGTTCATAGACACCAATCTGACCTTAAGTGGAACAGACCCATAAAACTAATGCGTAATAAATCTGTTAATAAATAAATCCAAATTCTCCCATCATCATTCTTTGGTAGGAAGTCATAAATAGGAGTTAAATTCAGACTCGCACAGGCTCACCTCTGCACGACTGGCTTCTCCTGTAACCCTGCATGTTTCTAAGGTTTGTTTTCTTTCTTTTTTTGTTGTTGTTCTTGTGCTTTTTGTCCTCGGGTGAGGTTTGAAGTGTCTGTGTGGTGCAGCTGGTCTGGTCTGTCCAGGCTGCACCACACAGACACTTCCAATCACCACACATCAAAGTACAAAGCGTATGACGTCATCACATTCTGTGTTAGGAAGTCATATTTAGGAGTTAAATTCATTGTTCATCATACTCAAGAAATCTTTCTGTTATCTTGATTAACTTATCCCAACATTGTCAATCAGACTAAGTGATCACATGACGCTAGTTATCAACTCTATAAGGTAACCCAGGGTTTCCCATTTTAGCTACTAGCCTGTTTACATGAAAGGGGTGGCGTTGGGGGCATCTGACCAATCACATACAGAGCAGCAGAACAGCTGACTTTACAAAGAAAGATAAAACTATAAACATGAAAAGGTTAAACACTTGTATTAATAAAGTTCAAATAGGAACTAAAAGTTATTTTGCTGAGCTCTGTTGATGTTTACCAGTCTGGGAGAAAATACAAGCATAAATACAAAAATGGCCGTGGATATACTGGGAAAAGCATGTCGAATGATGAGCAGTGATACAGGAGACCAAGAGGAATTGCTCAGATAAGATCAAATGCTTTCATGGACGAGGACATGCTAGGGACAAGCGTTGCAGACAAAAGAAAAAAACGAGATTAATGTTTATAGAGGAATTCAAAATGTTGTGAAATTGTTCTGCAGACAAATGGGAAAAGTCAAAGAATGAAGTTGAATTTAAGAATCTAAACTGATTAGACTACTGATGCTCATCAATGGAAAGATCCTCCCACTATCCATGGCACAGCAGTCCAAAGGGATCTTTCAGGTACTTGTTGTAAAGCAGTTTTCCAGAGAACTGATTGGTAGCTAAGTGGTGATTTCATACTTGTTGATCCGTAATCTCAAACACAACCTGCTCTGAAGCAGGTTTGCTCTACAGTTTAAGTCACTATGGTGATATACTCCAGTAAGAAGTGAGCTACCTTCATAGTACCTCTGTACTCATACCTGTGTGTTTCTTTGGCATTGCTTGTAGATATGTTTTAAAATGCAGCTGCAGTGCATTTTAAAACCTTAAGGAAGCTGTTATTGATATGGTGTAGATTAGCCAACAGATTTCTTTTTTTTTTTACCTGATGGACACAATGCAGTGTAGTAGCCCTGCCCCTCGTTATGGTTTGTTCTTCATCATTCACTCACTGTGCGTCGACATGCTGGATGTCTCCACAAACAGTTCTCTGCATGCAGAGGCAGTTTTTCTTCATTTGGAGCTTTGTGGGAGCTGAGTTCTGTTTACAGAGATGTTAATGGTCCTGTATGTGACCTGTCAGATTTTATTTATTAAACAGACCACCTTGCAGTGTAGCTTCCACGTTAGCTGAGGTTTGTTTTATTATTTGTTTTTGCTTGTTTTTTATTATTCTTGCTGATGATTTGTATTATCTAAATGTAAGGTTCATTCATATCAGTTTGCTTATTTAATTTAAATACAGTTTTTTTTTTTTTTGCCTTTATCTTTGTCTCCATAACTGATAGTCTCTTATATCAGATTCTGCTCATAAGGTTACTTTAACATTTGAGGCCACGTTATGATTGGTTTAGGTGGCAGCACAAGCAGCTTCACTTGCATAAAATATACATATTTTTTAAATAACATCTGAAGTAATTTAATGAGGAATGAGTCATCCAGTTCAGCTCTGGTATTATGATAATATAATATGTGCTTCAGTCTTAAACAAGCACAGAATTTAATGAGCTGCTTCTTCCCGACTCCCTGATTTCTGCACAGCTGGATTATTGTACCAAAGAAACTGTTTCTGTAATATTTCTGTGAAATATAGTAATCCACTAAAACCCAGTGAGTGTTGGTTAGCTAAGATTTGTTTTTGTTCTTGATGGAATCGAAACACTCAGAAACGTCATTAATATTCGCTTGTCCTGCTGCAGACTTTTCTATCCAATCTAACAGTGAGAGCGAGCATGTGGTGCCCCACCCACTGGCTACAGGCCACATATTTCTGCAGATAAAGGCACCACCGTATTTGCCTTTATTCCGATGAAATGTCCTCTAAAGGACGCCCACACAATTGATGAGAAGTCAGAGACCAGATGCCGATATTGTAATTCCATTAGAAAAAAGGCTGCACTTAAGTAGGGAAGATATGTGTAGGGTTTTTAAGGCCATTGCAGTCCCAAATGGAGGCAGATGGGGTATGTGAAGTTCAATATCTGTGGGCTGAGCACCCTGATACCACAACTCAAGATTTCTGTTTCTGCGTTATCAAAGGTAGCCGGTCAGAATATTCTGGATAATCCTTCATAATTGATCAGAATTTGCCAAATAGACTTAACATGGTGTTAAGTCTGTCACATCATTTATGAAAGTCAAAGGTTAAAGTGTGATTTTCATCAAGAAGAACTTGAAAAGAGAAACTACATGACTATGACTTGACATTAGGCACAGACAGGAATGCTCAAGCGGTATTAGCTGTTTGAAGGTACATTAGGAAAATGTTGAACGTAATGCACAACAAGCACCTTATTTCCTCCACAGAAGGTTGATAATTAACCTTTAACCTCCGTCACTGTGATGTGTGAATACTTCTGCTACTTTACGAACTATTGTAATCATAAAACACTTTTAAAATCTGTATACTCCAATGATTTAAAAACAATAATACAGCAAACATTTAAAACAAATCTCATGACCAAGGGCGCTGCTGGCTTCAGGACCATGCAATAATCCATGTGTGGTTTGTATTTGTATTATAATACAGTCTGTGAGAAAGCCTTTTGTTATATTATTGAGAATATTGATCAACTAATTGTGATGGTGATGGTGCTCATCCGTCTTTTATCAGTCACTGCATTTTAACACAGTTTGCTCACCGTACATTCCAGTTTCTGGTCGCTGAAACCAGTCAGACCTGAGCTCCTGGGGGCCTCCCTCAGGTGAATGTTGTTTTTTAAACTTCGTGCCGCTTACGAAACTTCCCCAGCAGAACAATTGGTTTCAGGTTTATTCCTGTTAAGAGTTTGTACATGATAGATAGTTTTTTTTTTTTTTAAATATCGGACACATAATCGGGAAAACACAAAAGGGAAACAATTGTCTTCTTTCTTTTTCATTTTCCCACCACTAGTTTATTACATCACAGCTTAAAACACTGATTCCAGTATTCAACGAGTTATACATCATTTCCATCCCTTCTTCTTACTGTGTTGAGCCATCAGAGATGCTTCATATTTCCATGTTTTACAGGATTGTCTGCCTAGAATCTGTCGTCATTGTGTTTAAATATTAGTTTTGACTTTTCATGTAAATGTCAGGATAGGCAGCATCTTCTTTAACTAGTTCAAGCTGCCAAAATTAATTCAGAAATAAATTTTAATCCTTATAAAAGGCTGAAAATAATTGTTCTGAATCCAAAACAGTTAGATGTAGTTTGTTAATTTCCCTCGTTTTGTTATTACCCTAGAGTAGCTTTGGTGTATCTTTTCTCTCTCAGTTAATATTTATTATAAACATCCATCATAACAGCATATATGCAATTACTGGCCACTTTGTTAGGTACACCTTGTTTATAGCAGGTATGACCCCTGTTGCTGACAGAACTGCGTCATGAAGTCATGTTCATTAATTGTTCACTTGAATCTGCCGTTCCACCTCATCCCAAAGATGCTCTATTGGAGTACAGTGAACTCATCTTCATGTTCAAGAAACCAGTTTGAGATGATTTGAGCTGGAAGCAGCCATCAAAAAATGGGTACAGTGTGGTTATAAAGTGATAGACATGGTCAGCATTAGCTGGGCTGTGGTGGTTAAACAATGCTAAGCTGGTACTAATTGGCTCAAAGTATGCCTAGAAAATATTCTCCACACTCTCACACCGCTATCAGCAACTTGAAATGTTAATACAAGGCAAGATGTTCATTCTTTTATGTCGTTTACACCAAATTCTGACCCTACCATTTGAATGTCACAGCAGTCATCAGACCAGCAACATCTTTTCAATCTTCCGCTGTGTCCAGCTTTGGCAAGCCTGTTCAAACTGCTGCCTCAGTATTTGTTGCTCTAACTGCGGGAATTGGCACCAGCCTTGGTGTCTTTCAGAGGAACTGCTCCTGTTAGTTGTTTGCACTTCCATTCTGGATTAATTTTTCAGACCTGGAGGTTACTACTTGTAAATACGTTGGAGTCTCATACACATATTTAAATGAAAACTTGTTAGTTAACAGATTTGAAGCAGTGGAAATTGTAACCACTCAAAGACATTTAGAACAGCGACAGGTCCCCAGCTCTAATCTGTTTCTTTGTTTTGTAAGCTGGTGCAGACCCAGGACGTGCTGGAGACATTACATCTCACGGCGGGGCTGAGCACCCTGATACCACACCTTCACTTTGGAAGAGGTGGAGTAGGTGGCTGGGGAGAGGGTGGTGCTGGGATCCCATATGTTTAAATAAAATGTCATTTAAAATTGCTTTGACTGCTGGCCCTTGCAACTCAGACGCTAATATATATGTGGATTTATCTTTTGTTGTTGTTGTTGTTGTTGTTCCTGAGTAATTAAGCTCCGGTCTGACGCATTAGACTTCCAAGGGAAGCTGCAGCCGTCAGGGAGTGCCATTGCCATATGGGAGGTGTAATTTGGCTGTAATAATGTTTAAGTAGGGCAGTCTGTGTGAAAACAACATCCACATAAAAACCAGGATCCATTGCAGCGTGGCAAATGTAATTGGTTTTAATGTTGGTGCTAGCTGATTTATGTGGAAAATACTGGGTAAAGTTCAGGTTTGAATGACAGTCAATGTCCCGTATACTTTCTGGGTTTTTTTTTTTTTTGACTGGCATTTTGTAAAGTTGAACAAGTAAATGAAAAGTATGTTAAGGATTAATAAAACAGTTGGAATAACTGCAAATGCTGAAATAATGTAATGATGCAACTGCTAGGAAGTTGAGGGTTAAATCGTTTTAGACACCATCTGCGGTGTAACTGTAATAGCTCTCTGGCATGTGAGAAGGAAGCGCCAAATGGTGAACGATATTAGTTTCAGGTGCACAGTACATACGATTGTGCTGAAGATACGTCCCATTACAAAGTGACTGAATGGTTCTTTAACAGATTTATTTTTCAGGTAATTAACAGTCATTTAAACCTGACTAAAGCCCTAAAATAGATGCATTTTGTGAACCAAAAAGACTAATTCATGTAAAACATGAAAGTCACAAGACTGTGAAACCACATCACCAGAGAAAACCTGCTGGGACCAGACTGTACAAATCACGTTTCCATCCTGCCTTTTTTTTCTGTGTATCAGAGCAGCTGACAGTTAAAGCAAAAGCACAACTGGTTTCAGTTCCTTAAAACAAAGACAGTGTAAACATGTTTAATGGTATGAGGTCCAAAAGTCATTGAAGCTAGATGATAACGGAAATCTTTTTCTGGGTCATGTGACAGTGATTTTTACAGGGTTTTTTTAGTAGAAAAGTCCAATTTAAGCTCAGTTATAAGTGAAAGAGCAATTTGAAGCTGCTCACTTCAGTACTGTAAAATAATGAGTTGCAGCTGTTGTAATCTCTTCATGCAGGAAATGGTAAGAAATGCAAACATTGATTAATTAACTCAAGAGTAAGTGAAAAGACTGATGGATTTGAGAGAAGTTTCGTTCGTTTACATGAAGAAAAAGATGTAATGCAACGTTTTTTTCAGACATTGTGTTTCTGTTGGCTTCATCCGAACAATCACCATGTAGTAGAGAGTTTACTGCTGGATGTGAACAGGCTGGGATGACATCCGACACCTCAGGTGTTGCACTAGACTGTGGTGGTGACGGGAGAACTGAGCCAGAAGGTGAACGTTTTGATTTACTAGTCGATCTGCATTCCAGATCTCAGAAACGTTGAGTAGTGAAGAAATCACAGACGCAAGCAGCAGAAATGAGTTTCTCCTGAAGGGTTCAGTCTTTGAGATACGGTGAAGAGTTTGAGTGGCAACCATACAGAGAGCATCAACAACTTTGCATATATATGGTTGGTTTTGTGCATGACTAGTGGTTTGAATTAGATTTTGGGGGGGGTTGTGTTGTGCTTGTTTTTTTGTTTGTTTTGTGTTTTGTTTTGTTTTGTTTTTAGCTCTGCTCTCAGAAACCAGAAACATAAACACTCTTAGCACTGCAAAGCCCAAAGATCTCTAAAAGCTTTGTATTATGAACAAATCGTTATAAAATCTAACTCAACAATGTAAATCCACAGCCTGATGGAGCTTATTCTGCTTTACTATGTTGTTCAAAAAAAGAAGCAGACGATTGTCAGAATTTTTATTATGTCTACAAAGACTTAGATGCTTTAGAAAATCGCTGAGGTTTACTCCCTGAGAGGAGATTGCCATTTCTTTACCTTCTTCATCTTCTTTTCTACAGATGCAGTGATGCTTTTAACCTCCACACAGTGACTCCACATCACCAACACCAGCCTCGCTTCCAGCTCCAATGATCTTCCACCTCTGACTCTTTCCTAAAATTGACCAGTAGGTGGGGCCAGCCCTGCCCAGGTGGGGTGGCCAGCGATGGAAGGCCGACGTGGTGGAGGCAGCAGCAGCGGTAGCTACTCACAGATCCCTGTCAGAACAGGCATGGGGTCTGTCAACTCCCCGGCCGTTTCTGTGAGATTGGAGGCGTACGACATCGGAGAGAAGAAATGCATCTCGGATGTGAGGAGGACTTTCTGCCTCTTTGTCACCTTTGACCTCTTGTTCATCACCATGCTCTGGATCATAGAACTCAATGTAAGTCTGTGTTTGTAGTGGCTGTGACAGCAGTTTTGTTTTTTTATTAGATATCTGTAGTAATAAAGTTTTTACAGCAATGTAAAACCACACGAGATTAAGATATATCACCAGACAGTGAGCCTTTTTGACTGAGTCAGCCTACTCGGGAGAAATTTATTGGATGCATCTGCTGTCTTCTATGTATTTTGCTCAAGAAAAAACTAAAACTGAAGATGATTTTATTATTTCCCAGAGATTAAAGGGTTATTTAAAAGTAAAGTTAAACAAAGTCAGGAAAGATAAAACGCTAGTATTGAAGTTTTTAAAAAACTCCAAAGTAGGTGAAGCCATTAAAAGGCCAGGCTCAGAGCCTTTGGTTTTGCTTTTTTGTGGAAAAACATTTATTGTTCTTTTAGAGCAGGGGTGTCAAACTCAAATACACAGTGGGCCAAAATTCAAAACTGGAACAAAGTCGCGGGCTAACGTTAATATTTATTGAAATATATTTATTCCTCCAGATATAAGAATGAATCTTTTCTTATGGACTCAAACACGTTTTGCTGAAAAACTGAATATGGAACAAGCAAAGCTTAATACTAAACAATATATATATTAGCTGTATAATACCAGTAGGCCAGCTCTGATAGTAATTTGGTATGTATTCGCGGGCCAAATGTAAGTAGGCTGCGGGCCAAATTTGGCCCACGGGCCAGAGTTTGACACCTATGTTCTACAGCGTCTCTGAAACCATGACTCTCCTCCACAGAGTCCAGACCACATTCACTCAGCCGCTCTATGCTGGACTGTTGGTGTACCTGCTGGATAGAGGTGAAAACACAAACCAAACAATGGCTCTTTCATCGGTTTCACAGCATGCACGGGAACTGGAAACTCGCCGAAGGGAGGCAGAGGAGAGAGAGCGGAGGAAGCAGAGGGAGGTGCAGATGGAACTGGAAAGACAGCTGAAAGAGGCTGAGATGGTAAAAAAAAAGTTTTCCACTTGACACCAATTATGTACAGAGTCTTTTCTCCTTGACTTTGATCTTTGAGAACTGCAGCAAAATGTTGACTGTCATTATAAAATTCACACCTAGTCTTTAATGATTTGGAAAAATGGTTATGACAGTCCAGGAAAAGGTGATTCAGGAATAGGTCAGTTTATACCGCTCTGTTGGTGCATCTGTTTATGTAGCTGTGTGTGTGCATAGATAAAAGACAGCATGCAGGCTGAGATGCAGGTGAAGGAAAAGGAGGCTGAACAACAGAAGAAGAGGATCAGGGAGCTGGAGCTGACACAGCAGCAGCTGGAAGTTGCCCTTAATATGGAGATCCAGGCTCGGCTGGAGGAGGAGAGGGCCAGACTGGAGCTTGAGCGGTAACAATGGATTTCTAACTTATTTTATTTGTGATGGAGATCTGATATATCCATGAGAAGTATTAAAATTTTCAGTTGCTTCTTCCCTTTTTCCCCTCCTTCAGGTTGCTGCAGGCTGAAGATGAAAAGAAGAAACATTTCCAGCTCCTCCAGGAGCAGCAACGTACAATGCAAAACCTCAGCCCCATACAGGAGCTGTCAGATGGCAGTCCCGATGAGGACACCCCCTCAGCCCTCAACTCTGCCTCTCAGGAGCTCCAGGATCTGCAGGCATCTCGCCAAAGAAGCCACCAGCGTCTGGAGGTGAACAAGTTTGTTTTGACTGGCTTTGTGAGCAGCATCGTATTTAGTGCTCTTCTAAAACAACACTGATGAGGATGCCTGCATGATTTTTGTTTCCAGGAGGTTCAGGAGAGGCTGAGGAATGCCAGTCAACATGTACGGCACTGGAACATCCAGCTGAACCGACTGATGACCCCCATTACTCCTGCAGGTGCCGTATTCACTTTGCCTCTTTGCAGCACAGACTTCTGGAACAGAGTGTTAGTATAGTTAATAACAGTGTAGACCATATAATCTGTCAGATAATTGCATTAAAATGCTACAAAAGGCACCTACCCCCAAACATGTCAAGAGATTCATTCAGTGACTTGAATGAAAGAATCTGACTCACCTCAAGTTAATTAAAATTAAAACTAAATCTTATTATGATTTAAACACGGAAATCTTAAAACGAAAAATAACCGCATGCACAGTTGTTACAGGCTGCAAACATGTTTTATACTGCTTTGAAGTCTGAGACAGCATCATAAGAGGCATAACTGATCTCACCGTAGTCCCATGAAGACTCAAGATGAGTGTTTTCACGACTGCCATCTTGGTGTTTTGAAATCAGGCATGATGAATGAAGGGAAGAACTGTCTGTTAAGGTTCTCAGTCGTTCAGGTCATCGTAGTCTAAGGAGCTTGGAAAGAAAAGCATCTGGACTTCTTTAAGTTTCTTGAAGAGCGTTTCACCTCTCATTCAAGAAGCTTCTTCAGTTCTCTGAAGAAATTCTGAACTGAAGAAGCTTCTCAGATGAGAGGTGAAACATCTTCAAGAAACTTAAAGAAGTCCAGATGCTTTTCTTTCCAAGCTCCTTAGACTGTAGTTAAACTTCACACACTGGACTTGTCAGTCACACGTCCTTCGCCAGTAGGCATTCCCAGAATGATCTTTCCCCTTCTGACGCTTAGAATGACCAAATATGTGCAAAATGGACAATTCAACATGCCACCATGTCAGTCTTTTATTAAATATGACATGAAACAAATGACTGAGCCATTAAATTTGTCACAAAGGTGTTCACCTAATTCCAGGCAAATGGAATAGACTTCTATGGGACCATAAGTCTTTTTGCACTTTGACATTTGTTTTACTTTTCAGATCTGTAACCTATAACTTTTATACTGTATGTGTTTTGATCATAGGAGTCTACGGGGACTTACTTACTTTTAGCACGTTTAGCAGTTGATGTTGGCTTCTTTTTTCAGTACTGGAGCTTCCTGCTCATTGAAGACTTTTCTAAAAGGAAATGCTTAATCCAAAATGGTGTTTTAAGGGCTTGGATTAATGTCAATTTCAGCAAATATTCTTTCTTATGTTAAAAGAACATGGATCTCTGTCAGTGATAACTTCTGACTTTATAACTCAAATTTTAAGAGAGAGCTTCACTGCTAAGCTCTCATCTGTGTGGGTGTCACGGTTCGCTTGAGGACTCACACGCAGGACTCAGAGGCACAGTCAGTATTTATTACAGTTCCACCAGGTGTATATACAAACAGTGCAGGGGATAGTGCTATATACAAAGCGGTGACAGGGAAAAGGCTCCGGGGAAATCCAGGTAGGGAAAAGACACTTGCTCCTCTTCTGACTCTCTCTCCAAACACTCACACAAAAAGGGAATCCGCTCGGGGAATGCAGAGTCGGGTCCAGGGGATCTATGTACAGAAGGAAACACACGTTAGAGGTTTTGCACAGGGAAGCAAAAGAGAACTTGCTCAGAGCCGGGCTGCACTGACGCGAGTCACACACAACGATCCAGCGATGAGTAGAAGCCACTCCCTGGCTTAAATGCTGGCTGCACTGATGAGGCCCAGGTGTTTCCTCTTCAGAGGGGCGTGGGCCGAGGGCGTGAACCCACCATGAGTTCCGCCCTGGCGAGAGAGCGAGAGAGAGAGCAAGAGAGAGAGAGAGAGAGAGAGCAAGAGAGAGAACACTACTAGTCAGCGGCCTGCTGATCCCCTGGCCGTGACAGTGGGGTTCAAATCCCTTATTCAGATTAAGATTTTATGTGACATTACATTGGCAAAAATTAAATTTACTTGAATAATGTGAGTATTGGAGTAAGTACTTGAGTAATTTTTGAATAACTTTAATTTTGTAATGTGCATATTTTATGAATAATGATGTTTCAATACTTTAATCTACTGAATAAGTAAGAATTAGACTTAATAATCTTTTTACTTTAAAAAGGGAAATTGTGTACAATCTTTTATTCTCCAAAATGCACATAATAAAAATGTTTTGGGGAATGTATATGCTTTTTAAAAACCAATTGCTTCTTACCTGATGCATGCTATAACTTTCAGCAAAACTGAACTAAAATTTGTTAACAAGCTTACCAAATAAGAAATGTGTTGTGAATTTTCTTTGCAGAGCGACTGGAAAGCCGGCTGTTATCAAAGCCCACGTGCCCTAAAAAGGAGGGCGCGCTGGCCAGTAATGAGTTCATCACTAAGTTTAAGATAAGAGTTGATCAGAATAGAGGCGATGATGAAAGTCTGGAGCATCAGTTGGAGGCTGCCAACCTGTCTGATGAATCGTTCGAGGCCCAGACAGAAGTCAACGGACAAATATGATCACAGATATTTTAAAAACGCGAGTTGAGAGTTAAGGGGGAAAAATATTGTAATAAGTATATATTTGAATTGCACACTAAGATATAAAGTGATGGCAGCGAGCACAGTGTTGCAGGATTTAATTAAAAACACATCTGACTAAGACCAACTGAAATTTAGAGTTGTGTATAATAAAGTTTATTCATGATTAATAAAACAAATCTGTAATATTTTTCTTTCTCTTTTGTCCATTTGAATCTCGCTACAGCTTAAATAAAAGAAAAGAATGTGTTTTGAATAAATCAAACTCTATTCTCTCTTTTTCTTTCTTTCTTTTTTTCTTGGTGGGTTTTCATTTGCAATCAAACGCAACATTATACAATTATATAGTATAGTAAGAAATATCCTTTAACTTAATTTAGTATTTGTTTTTTAATTTTTGTTTTTATTGTTTCCCCTTCAGTTTTGTGCTTATAACATGTTCTAATCTGACATATTATGCAGTAAATTATTTTTGCAATAACTTAACAGGCCATTGTGGGAGCCAACATTCACTTATCAAAGACATATTTGTATATTCTGTGGGCTGCTTTATGGTTGTGTCATTTAGAAACATAAGCCACAACAGACTTCCACCGGAGAGTACTTAAAAATGTATTTTTATGTAAAGATATTTTAATTAACTACTATATTAAGAGAGAACCTATTGTTACATGGATTAATTGTACAAACTGTAGAGAAATAAGTTTAAGCGTGCAACTTTTTATTCATTTTTAACTGTATTAATGTTTTTATGTTGATACAGCCGCCTCATATCTGTTTCCTCAGTGTTTTTTAAACCATGTACTCCATCTATGAGTAAGAACATGAATAAATTCCTTTCCAAATTTGTAGTTCTTTTTTCCAACTGTTTTTAGTATATATGTAACATTTCTTTACACACAAATGCAGGTATTCTTTTGCACCAAGACGTTAAAGAAATGCTAAGAAAAAATGAAAATACTACGTTGCAACCTGTGTGTGTGTGTGTGTATATATCTGTATCTATATAGATATAGATATATATGTGTATTCGTACCCTTTTTTCATCATCTAGTTTCCTGTGCCAGATCTTCTACTGATCCACTGAGGCAGACATGTAAAAAAACATGAACTAAAGCATATTTCTGTATATAAACAGGACTTTAAATCTTTATCAACAGCTACTTTAGAGGAAATTCTTCAATAAACTGCAACCAAAGGCTCAACTCAGAGGACAAAATCCAACCTGTTATAAATAGTGTGACAGCAAACTTTCTCTTGTGTAAAGTTACAAATAGGAGTAATTATCCACAGGAGCTTTTATACATAATGAAGTTATAATTCGTCCTGTAGAAATTGTACATTTAAGCTATATAGTTCCCGCTGTGATAACTCTGCTATGAATGCCTCTTATTAACTTTTATGCTTTTACAACCCACTATGAGCAAACACTCAGCAACAGTGGGAAGGAAAAACTCCCTTCTTGAAGGAAAAAACCTCTGGTAGAACCAGGAAATCTGTCTAAACTAGTTGGGGGTTAGAGCAACAGATGCAAGTCTTCAGATCATTTGCAGTGTGACTCTCTTTGTGCACACTTTAACCTGATTCAGTTTTCTTATTTGTCAAAATGCACCATGGGTAAAAAAAAACAAAACAAAAAAACAAAACAAAATAGTAATGAAGGAGAATCCTCAGCAAAGATGAATTAAACAAGTTTTATTTTGATCAAATTTTACTTTAAGTAAAACACATCTTTATTTGATGACATTAAAGTCATCAAATAAAGACAGTTTTGATGGAGCTCCTGACCCAGCCCAAGCTCTCTATGAAGACGAGGAAAAACTCCCCAGGGGGCCAGATCGATGGGAAGAAACCTCGGGAAAGCCCATTCAAAGAGAGATCCCCTTTCCTGGGATGGCTGGGGGGGTTACAGGAACTCCAAAAAAGCTAAATTTTTATTTATTTATTTTTTAAGATTGACCCATTCTATCTATTCCTGTCCAACAGAAAAAAGAAAGGAAGTTACTACAATGTATCATACTTATATGATAAGGTGTGAATTGTGTGTTTGTGTGTGTTATCTTAGCCAGGGGTGAAGCTGGAGCTCCTCCAGTGTTGGGCGCTTCTCCGGGACTGTAGTTAAACATGCGTCCAAGAAATTCCGGCATTCTTGAAAGAAAGAAAAGATCAAAAAGATGAAGATGATAGTTCTAGTGATCCAAGGCATCAGTGAATCTGGAAGTGTGAAGTTTTCTTACCTGTGGACAGACGCTTTTTGATGCTCAGTTTCTTTGTGAGGAACCTCTCGGTACTAAAGTCCCGTGCATGAAGCGCTTCATACAACACCACTCCCATTTGCCACACCGTGGTGGGTCCACACCTGTAGCAGCTCCTCCTGTACCACTCGGGAGGGGTGTGAAGAGGCGTGCCTAACAAACAGACACAATTGCAATTTCTTCTAAAACAAAAGACACAAATTGTTACATCTGTGAAAAGCAGGAGCAGAATATGTTACCATAGAAGATGCGATACAGAGATCGCTGCTTAACAAAGCAGCTCAGTCCAAAGTCAATGATGCGAACTCGAGGCACATCTGAGCCGGTCTCAATCAGAATGTTTTCTCCCTTGATGTCCCGATGAAAGATGTGTTTATCCTCAAGTTCCTTTACAGCATCAACTAGTTGCTTCAGAATGACCTGGAAAAGATGAAAAACACAATAATGAGTTAATGCTTTTCTGCCTTGATTGAATGCTGTACAGTCTAAGGTTCTCCCAGTCAACCTACCTTGGCCTTGTCCTCTGGTAAAGTTCTTCCATTTTCTGCTTTGTATTTTTGCAGATCCACAGCGGGGACAGGTCTCTCCAGCACCAGGATCAGCTCTTTGCCAAGGTCGAACCACTCCAGCAAGGACACAGGTGCTGATATTCCCACTGACCCTTCTGCTTCACCTGCAAGTTTAACCATAATGGCCACTTCCACTGAGAGCTTCTTCCCGCTTTCATCCTGAAATATTACAACAAAGTGGATGATGAGGAACGCCGCATTCAATCCAGTAATGTAAAACTAATTCAAGTGTTGGACGCTTACCGCCACTTTGCAGTAGACTTTATTTTTGGGAATGTGTTTGATGGCAACCTAGAAGACACAGAGCATTGGTGAGCATTTCCTCAGTATGACATAATGAAAGGTGGAAACACAGCAGACGTCTCAGTTTACGATATTATCCATTATCTGCGTTACTGCCTGTCTTACTACCATCATCTGAACACTTACTGGAAAACGATCTTCTATCCGGTAGCCAGCAAACACTGCTCCGCAGCCTCCTTCTCCGAGCTGGTACTCCTCCACATATCTGGCTTGGAATTCACCTGAACAGACAAAACAACAAATCTTGTTTTATTACAGCTGTGACACAAATTACTCTCCTCTGTAGCCTAAATGTTCCTTTTGCCCTTCCCCTGAATATAAAACCCAAGCTGCTTGCTACTTACGTTTTTGGTCTGCCACTGATTTTTTGTCCTGGTCCACATTCCTTTTTTTTTTCTTGGGTGACTCTCTGTTGTCTCCCGCGGCCTTTCTTTTGCCATTTTTTGCGCACACCTGTTTGTTGTTCAAGTCTGGAGATGTGGAAAACACCAAAAGCACATCAGCTCACTGGATGATAGACACAAACACTAAACACTAATATCTTAAACCTAGCAAGCACACTTAATCTACCCCCTTATTCAACTAATTAGCCTACCTTTACCAGAGTCCAACGAGGAGGATGCTTGCTCCTTGTCACCCCTCATATGGTCGAGAAGTTTAGCCTTCTTTGCTTTCTTTGTTGTGCCCTCTTCATCTTGCACAACCTTGCGCTTCACTCCTCTGACCACATCTGAGCTGGTGGAAGGACCAGCCTGCTCAGCGACCCTCCTCCTTTTTATTGGGGTCTTCTTTTCAGGACTGGCCTTTCTTTTAGCAGTCCTGCTCTTACAATCTATAAACGACAACAACACAGTGGTGAAAAAGAGTCCCCGACATCAGGACTGGAAGCAGTTTGGCAAAGAATTTGAAATTGCTTTTGCTTAAATTATCACAAGTTTATTCTTGGGATAAAAAAACTGACCAGTGCGAATTGATACTAGGTTTACTAAGTCTTAGATCTTGATGACACTTGTTGGTCTGTTTTTACTGTTGAGTCCAAGAATAAACTTATTACATTATTTTACCAAAAGACCGGTAACCTTTCTTTGATTAGACATCTTGTATTAAAGCTATTTTCAATCAAACATATGATTCAATTGCTCCAAAAATGATTCACACAGTGTCAACATTTCTAGGATTTGGATTTTACCAGGATTTGATTTTATTATTTTACTTACCTTGATCTCCTGAATCTTTCTTATCGGCTGGAGTGGTAATTTTTCTTGTTTCCTTTTTCATTGTAATTTCGGAGAACTTTTAAACTCGAAAATGTAAACCGTAATGAGTTAATATTGAGTTAATATTCCTTCAAATGTGCGCCCTTCAAATCCTTGACTTTTCTAACTGAATTCTGTTAGTGAGCTTTATAAGTAAACTCTGGAAACTACGGCAACACAACATAGAATCTTGCCTTTCAGTGACTTCACTGACTGCCAGTAGTTCAAAGTAGTTCACAGAAAAACACTCTGGCAGACAAAGCCATAATATTTCATATAATTCAATCATTTCATATCAATTAAACAGTTTCTTTCATTATCTTTCATCGTTTGTATAAAGACCTCATGTATGGATGACAGTATGAAGATTTGTGGTTGACCACACACTAATAAACACAGTGTCAGCTACATTGTCATCTAATTTAAAGTATTTATTATGTACATTTAACTGTCATGGTACTGAGTCTGTGACCCAGTGTTTTGTGTTTGTTCATTTATATTCATTGATTATTCTTATGTATGTTTTTGGTTCTCTTTATTGTTTTCTTCTTGTGTTATATTCTTAGGCTTTAGGTTTCTGTTACTTTGCCTTGCCCCTGTGTCCCACGTGTCATGTCTAGTCACTCTTCTTTCCATGTTCCCCAATTTCTCCCCAGTCAGTCATGTCTCTGTGTCAACTCTGTGTCTTTGTAAAAGTCTCTTGTTTGCTGTTTTACTTTGATAGTCTTGTGTGCTATGTTAGTGTTTTCATGTCTGTGAAGGTTCTCAGTCATCTAGGTCATCGTAGTCTAAGGAGTTTGGAAAGAAAGCGTCTGGACTTGAAGTTGCTTGAAGATGTTTCACCTTCTCAGATGAAAAGAACTTAAACTTTGCTTCAACGTCTTCAAGCAACTTAAAGAAGTCCAGACGTTTTCTTTCTAAGCTCCTTAGACTATGTTAGTGTTTTCAGTTTTCCTTCCCCATGGTCTTGTTGTTTGTGATTTCTCGCAGCTGTGCTCTCATCCTGTGTCTTATTCCCTCATTTATCCCTCTGTGTATTTAAGCCCATTGTTTTCCTCTGTTTGCTGTTGGGTTGTCTGTGTATCATCCATGACAATTAAATTAAATAGCAAATGCAACTACAATTTCAATGAGATTCATTCCTGGCATTCTACTGCGGTGGCTGAAAGTAGACACCAAGCATTATCACTGTAACTGATGTAAATATTGGACTTGGAGGGGATTCATCTGATAGACTGATGCAAACATTACTGTGAGGAAAATTTTGAATCTCCCAATTTTCTTTTTTTCTGAAAGAAAGAAAGTTGGTTACTGTATCACATTTGTATGGCAAGATGTGAATTCAGTATGCGTGTGTGTTTGTGTCAGAGAGGAGTTTATCTGAGCCAGGGGTAAAGCAGGAGGTCCTCCAGCATTGGGCACTTCTCCAGGACTTTGTTAAAACTTGTTTTCAAGACGTCTGAAATGAAAGAAGGACAAGAGATATCGAGATGATAATTCCAGTGATCCAAGCAATCACATTGATTTTCTGCAAAATTTTCTTTTTGAGAGTCATTCGGCTGGGCAGGGGGTATAACACATCTGCAATGCAGCAACATCTGCTCTCTGGGCCTGTGTGAGACTGTTATCTCAATGGCGGGAATGAGGATGTTGGAATTTGGCATCTCAGGCACCAACTCATCTCTCTCCTTAACCGGGCTCACCAGAGATTGGTTTCAGCCTCTCTCCATGCTTTAAGGAGGTTGAGTTGATAAATCTGACTGGCCCCTCCCCTGTCTGACCATATCTCTTCATAGTCAACACCAATGTTCTCACCGTGTGACCATGAACGGTCCTTACCACTTGGCAAGTAATTTCGAGCTAGAAGAAGGGAGTAAGACAAGTCAAAGGAGCTTGCAAAGAAAAGCATCTGGACTTCTTTAAGTTACTTGAAGACGTTTCACCTCTCATTCGAGAAGCTTCTTCAGTTCTAAGGTCAAATGGTGGAGAGTCCCAGATATAAACCTTGAGATCCCTTCCCAGACGCCTTAACGCCCACTCACATCCTGGGCCATCTGACCTCAGGAATTCGCATGATAAGGTGGGGCCAGGTTTCACAATGAACACACCCAAAACTCTGGCTGATTGGGACCCACACCCAGTTTCACACCTTGGCTCAGGCGATTAGAGGATCATCAGGGGGTCCTTTTGTCCCTCTGTGGGGGGATACTCCCACTAGGTTTATATCTGGGACTCTCCACCATTTGACCTTAGAACTGAAGAAGCTTCTCGGATGAGAGGTGAAACATCTTCAAGTAACTTAAAGAAGTCCAGATGCTTTTCTTTGCAAGCTCCTTTGACTACGATGACCTGGATGACTGAGAACCTTCACAGACATATTGCCGGAGTAAGACAAGCACTTTATGTCCCTGTTAAAATACAATTACATTTTATCAAATATCACTAAGCAGTCCTTACCTTTAAATACAGCCTGGTTTCTTTCTCTTTCTTTCTATATCTCTGAGTGAAGTTAGCTCTCACTCTTTCTCTTCCTGTGAAATACAGCAAGTGGAGCTTTAGCTAGCAACACACTGTGACACAGTTAGTGTTTGTTGAGGTGATAGAAATGCTGCATTTGAAATTACCTGACACAACATTTTACTCCCTTTTATGTTCACTCCTTTTTTTCTGAAGTACTGCAAATTATGGGCACGTGGGGTTGTTCTGGTGTTGTGCTAAAAATAAATAAATCAAAACTACGGTACATGGTTTGCTCTTTCATCTCTACTGATTAAAACGCGACTGCCTTTCATGTGTCACTGTTTAGGCTCAAATCTCATTGTTTGAAGGCCTGCAGTGACGTGAAATATTAACTTCCCCCAAATGCGTTAAACCCAAAGTAACGAGTTTGTTTTGAAAATATACGGAGTGGAAACTACAGATATTTGTTTAAAAATGTAGGGAGTAAAAATTAAGTACAGCAAGGAAGGTTTTTTTTACTTTTTTACTTTGTATCTTTCAAATGCAAAGTTTCTAATTTCAACTTTAATTACTGCACCTGATTAAGGCGATAGAGTAAATAAGGCTTCCAACAGTGGTTATTTCTTATTATCACATCTTGTTTTTATTGTTTTTATCAGTAGATTGTTGTTTCACTCCCACCAAAAACACCACGTAAATAATCTTCGGATTCTGAATGACCATTTAAAAAAATAAACAAATTGTTCTGAGTTAATTTCAGTTACGGATGTATCAGTGACGTAAATGATATATCGGTCATAATTGGGAGGCTGTTACATTTTCATTTTTATTTTTTTTTGACTTGTTTCCTGCTGTACACAGGCCATTGAGATGTGTTTCGCTGCTGCAGGTTTCAGTGTCGGAGAATTTGCTGCTCTTGTCTTTTCTGGGGTGATGAACTTTGCAGAAGGTAGAAAGATTTCTTTTTTGGGTTTTTTTGTGCATTTGTAAAAGGTGTTTTAATCACAACTTTGGTTAATATTCTGTATTTACTCCTTATGCATCTTCTAGCTTTGTATGCAGTGAAGGTGCGAGCGGAGACTATGCAGAAGGCCTCAGAACTGGTTCCCAGTGGGATGCTGTCAGTCATTGGTAGACCTCAGGCTCAGTATAATTATGCCTGTCTGCAGGCAAAAGAGCACTGCAAGAGTCTGGGGATGGAGAATCCTGTGTGCTCTGTGGCCAACTACCTGTTTCCAGATGGCAGGGTTATTGCAGGGCACCAGCAGGTAATGCATTCATATATTCTTGCTGCTTTAATATACCGTGAATCTATTGTGTTCTCTTTTCTGTCTTCTCTCAACCATCAAAAAAGTTGTTAGAGCTGCTCTTGTCATTTCTGCTGTCTTCTTTGACTTCTCAGGCTCTGGATTTCCTCCAGGAAAACTCTCGGCGCCTAAAGTTCATGCGGACCAAAACTCTCCCAGTCAGTGGTGCGTTCCACACTGAGCTGATGGCATCGGCTACTGAACCCCTCAGAGAGGTGCTCCGGCAGGTGGAGGTCAGTCAGCCACTTTATCCAAAAGGGATTAACATATTTTCTGAAACATGCATTCAATTACTCTGTAAAGCTACACCAGTCCTCATTTTTTTAAGATAACCCATCCTATTCAGTCTGACTCGGAAAGTTAAATGGAAAGTACACCCAAGATTTTACATCTGGTATTCAGCCATTCAAACTGCCCTCCGTCTTCAGAGTGAGGGAAAGTCTTCCCATCACCATGAACTCAAACTGAAGAGACGGATCCAGCGGGAACGCAGCGGGAACGCAGCGGGAACGCAGCGGGAGCGCCCGCAGCAGCTGCAGCAGCAGGGGCAGCCAATCTGATGACTTGACTATCCATGAGACGGAGAAGACAGAAAAAGAGAAAGACAAACAGGACTTAGAGATTGAAAACATTATCAAGGTAAGTGAGGGCTATAAGAATCTTTTTTTGTAATATTTATTTAATTACATCATGCACCAAACTATCCATGGTAGTGATTATTTAACTAATTCATAGTGGCACTGGGCAGCTGCCAGTGCAGTTCATTTTGTCCATTTAAAAAGTACCATGTACACTCACTGGCCACATTTTTGTTAGATACACCTGTTGAGCTGCTCATTAGGTCAAATACCTAATCAGCCTATCACATGGCAGCAGCTCAGTGCATTTAGGCATGTATACGTTAATAAGACGACCTGCTGAAGGTCAAAGGTCAAAGGGGATTTAAATGACTTTGAACATGCATTGTTGTTTGTGTCGGACAGGCTTGTCTGAGTATTTCAGAAACTGTACAACCATCTAACCAGTTTATAGAAAATGGTCTGAAATGGAGGAAATCTCCTGTGAGCAGCACTTCTCTGGGAAAAAATCACTTGTTGGTGCCAAAGATCAAAAGCGGAATGAGCAGATTATTTACAGCTGTAAGGAAAGCAACATGAACTCAAATACCCACTTACTTCAACCAAGTTATCAAGAAGAGCACCGCTGAAAGCACAATACGTTGAACCTCGAAGCTGATGGCCTAGTGTCACCTGCTGGATAGAGGTGAAAACACAAACCAAACAATGGCTCTTTCATCGGTTTCACAGCATGCACGGGAACTGGAAACTCGCCGAAGGGAGGCAGAGGAGAGAGAGCGGAGGAAGCAGAGGGAGGTGCAGATGGAACTGGAAAGACAGCTGAAAGAGGCTGAGATGGTAAAAAAAAAGTTTTCCACTTGACACCAATTATGTACAGAGTCTTTTCTCCTTGACTTTGATCTTTGAGAACTGCAGCAAAATGTTGACTGTCATTATAAAATTCACACCTAGTCTTTAATGATTTGGAAAAATGGTTATGACAGTCCAGGAAAAGGTGATTCAGGAATAGGTCAGTTTATACCGCTCTGTTGGTGCATCTGTTTATGTAGCTGTGTGTGTGCATAGATAAAAGACAGCATGCAGGCTGAGATGCAGGTGAAGGAAAAGGAGGCTGAACAACAGAAGAAGAGGATCAGGGAGCTGGAGCTGACACAGCAGCAGCTGGAAGTTGCCCTTAATATGGAGATCCAGGCTCGGCTGGAGGAGGAGAGGGCCAGACTGGAGCTTGAGCGGTAACAATGGATTTCTAACTCTTATTATGGCCCTTTATTATTTTATTTGTGATGGAGATCTGATATATCCATGGGAAGTATTAACTGTCATGCGGCGGCTGTGTGAAGGCAAGAGAGGACCAAAATGCACGGCTCTAGACACACGGGAATGAACTCAAAGGCAGGTCTTTATTAACAGGAACATAAGAAGTCATACAAAACTATACTGGGAGAAACTAAAGCTGAGGCGCTGGGAAGACACGGGAAATGCACACAACCTAGAGGGACGACGCAACACAGAACAAAGGGACACTCTGACATAAATACACAGAAGGTAATGAGGGAAGTGGGAGTTGTTACAGGATGCAAACATGTTTTATACTGCTTTGAAGTCTGGGACAGCATCATAAGAGGCATAACTGATCTCACCGTAGTCCCATGAAGACTCAAGATGAGTGTTTTCACGACTGCCATCTTGGTGTTTTGAAATCAGGCATGATGAATGAAGGGAAGAACTGTCTGTTAAGGTTCTCAGTCGTTCAGGTCATCGTAGTCTAAGGAGCTTGGAAAGAAAAGCATCTGGACTTCTTTAAGTTTCTTGAAGAGCGTTTCACCTCTCATTCAAGAAGCTTCTTCAGTTCTCTGAAGAAATTCTGAACTGAAGAAGCTTCTCAGATGAGAGGTGAAACATCAAACAAATTTGCTGCAAAAATTGGGTCTCCCTGGACTTGTATGAAAACCATATCAGGGTTTCAAAATCCCCAGAGCAGCAGTCAGATCATTGTAGACGGTTTTAAGTCAGACAGAGATTTGAATATGCTTTATGCTCGTTTTAGTTCTTCTGAACTGAAACAGAAACTGAAAGATACTCAACACTTCATCACTGAACTCAGCGATGTCCAAAAGGCCTTTCATACAGTTAATGTGAACAAGAGCCAGGGCCCTGATAACATTAGTGCCACCTAATTAAATCTTGCGATAAAGAACTCAGTCCTAAATTTCAGGTTATTTTTAATAAATCCTTTCAAATACAAAATGTGCCCTCGCTTTGGAAGGAAGCTGTCGTCGTTCATGTCCCTAAATCTAGTCGTCCAAACGTCCTGAATGACTTCAGGCCTGTTGCCTCACCTGAGTTGTCATGAAAGTCTTTGAAAAAATCATCAGAAATGTGATTATGGAAGAGATTGAATATCAGCTGGATCCAATGCAATTTGCGTACAGGCCCAACAGAGGAGTGCAGGACGCGCTTTGGACTCGACTAAATCTGATTCTTAAACATGTAGAGAGTAAAGGGACTTTTGCAAGACTTCTTTTCATTGATTTTTCTTCAGCTTTTAATACAATACAGCCCCATATTTTAATGAAAAGACTTTTAGAAGAGTTTGAAATCAGGAAAAACCTGGTTTGCTGGATTTTAGATCTTTTAACTGACAGGTCACAAAGAGTGAGAATAAATGGGGTTCTGTCTGACCCAGTGTTCTCCTCCACAGCTTCTCCTCCAGGGTGTCTCTTATCGCCCTTATTATTCATTCTCTTTACAAACATGTGTCAGAGCAGATATGAAAACAGGGCCATCATTAAATTTACAGATGACTTTGTTATTGTCAGCTTACTGAAAGAGGGTGAAACTCACCACGGTCCAATCATTGATGACTTTGTTCAGTGGTGGGAGGAGTCTTATCTCCAATTGAACATATCTAAAACAAAAGATATGGTTATTGATTTTAGGAAACAACAAAATGGGCACAGAGTCACTTTAATTAAAGGTCAGAAAATAGAGCAAGTGCAATCATATAAATATCTTGGGACCATAATCAATGAAAAACTGAACTTTTATTGCAAATCGGTCTGTAAAAAGGGTCACCAGTGCCTTTACTGCCTCAGGAAACTTGCTCATTTACACATTGAGCGAAAGATTTTAACTTTGTTTTCTTGTTCTTTTATTGAGTCTGTTTTATCTTTTTGTTTGGTGGCATGGTTCAGTCAGACCTCTGTCACAGAGAAAAATTGACTGAATTAGTTAGTGAGATGGTCCAGTCGTCTGATAGATGAGTCACAGGCCTGTTTAGACTCCCTGTACTCTAAACAGGTACCACAGATGGCTTAATCAATCCTTAAAAATGGTTCCCATCCTCTACGGGGTGGATTTAGCTTCTTTCTTCAGGACGGAGGTTTCTAGTTCCAAGATGCAGGACAAAGCATTATAAAAACAGCTTTGTCCCTGCTGCTGTCACTGAACTCAATAAGAATTGTTTTTGATTTGATTCATTTTGTTTAATTACTAAATATGTGTTTTGTCAGGTTTCATTAGGTGTGTGTGTTTGTGAAGGGAGGCCAAATGCTATCATTGTTCTGTAAAGCAAATTTACCTGTGGGTATAAATAAAGTAACCTTAACTTAAAGCTTATAGGAGGTTGTGAGGTCACTGCCTCCACCTGATTATGTAATTAACCAGCAGACTGGTACGTTTATATATAATATACTATAAGTTATATCATTATAATTATGTGTATATCATATTTCTTATGTACATTTTAGACCTGGGAGCAGAAATGCTGATGAACTGGTTTTTATTCAGGAACAGGCAGAGCGTCCTCTCTTCCTGGCTCCATGTCTATAATTATGTCACACACTGATTCGCTCTCACAAAATCACCAAAACACAGCACAAATCCCACCAATGATTCAATTCCTTATAAATTATTGAATCAGGTACTGAAGCAGTGACGTGCTGAATGAAGCTTCAGACGTCATTGATCACGTGACTCTGTTCAGACAAACCAAGCCTCAGCACAGCGTTTCTGAAGCAGTGTGTTGATTTTTTGACACATGTGCCGGAGCTTCAGCTTCAAACGGGCCGTCACCATCAGAGTTGCTGGAACCATGTCCCACTACTGGCTACTCTGTTTATATCCTCCACATTTCAAACACACAAGCTGGTGGAGCCCTCCAAGAAGCTTCAGGAGAACATCTGCTCTCGTCATGATGAGGTGATGAAGATGTTCTGCCGTACTGATCAGCAGAGTATCTGTTATCTCTGCTCTGTGGATGAACATAAAGGCCACGACACAGTCTCAGCTGCAGCAGAAAGGACTGAGAGGCAGAGAGAGCTGGAGGTGAGTCGACAAAACATCCAGCAGAGAATCCAGGACAGAGAGAAAGATGTGAAGCTGCTTCAACAGGAGGTGGAGGCCATCAATCAGTCTGCTGATCAAACAGTGGAGCACAGTGAGAAGATCTTCACTGAGCTGATCCATCTCATCCAGAAAAGAAGCTCTGATGTGAAGCAGCAGATCAGATCCCAGCAGGAAACTGAAGTGAGTCGAGTCAAAGAGCTTCAGGAGAAGCTGGAGCAGGAGATCACTGAGCTGAAGAGGAAAGATGCTGAGCTGAAGCAGCTCTCACACACAGAGGATCACAACCAGTTTCTACACAACTACCCCTCACTGTCAGCACTCAGTGAGTCTACAGACTCATCCAGCATCAATATCCGTCCTCTGAGCTACTTTGAGGATGTGACAGCAGCTGTGTCAGAGGTCAGAGATAAACTACAGGACATTCTGAGAGAGGAATGGACAAACATCTCACCGACAGTCACTGAAGTGGATGTTTTACTGTCAGATCCACCAGAGCCAAAGACCAGAGCTGGATTCTTAAAATATTCATGTGAAATCACACTGGATCCAAACACAGCATTCAACTGGCTGTTATTATCAGAGGGGAACAGAAAAGTAACAGTAATGGAAGAACATCGGTCTTATTCTGATCATCCAGACAGATTCACTGGATTGTGGCAGATCCTGAGTAGAGAGAGTCTGACTGGACGTTGTTACTGGGAGGTGGAGTGGAGAGAGGGAGGAGTTTATGTAGCAGTCGCATACAAGAATATCAGCAGAAAAGGATGGGGTAATGAATGCTGGTTTGGACGTAATGACAAATCTTGGTCATTAAATTGTATCAACAACAGTTATACATTTATGTACAGCAACATCCAAACTCCTGTCTCAGGTCCTCGTTCCTCCAGAGTAGGAGTGTACCTGGATCACAGAGCAGGTATTTTGTCCTTCTACAGCGTCTCTGAAACCATGACTCTCCTCCACAGAGTCCAGACCACATTCACTCAGCCGCTCTATGCTGGACTTTTGTTTTATGATTATGGAGTCACTGCTGAGTTGATTAAAGTGAAATAGACTAAAGTCTTTCATATTGTGGGTTTAAATCTGTGTTTTAGTTTCATTTTATTTTCTCTCCATCATTTCTGCACAGAGATCAGCTGTCAGTCAAACATTATGGGTGGTACCTCCACATCTTCTAGTTGTTCTCTTGATGTTTCTGAGTTTTTAAAGGAGATCTTTCCTGTGACTGTTTATGGAGGCTATCACTGCTCATCATCATTTTGATTTACTAAAATATTTCTCCACATGAAAATGTAAACTTCTCTATCCTCTAAATGTTTCTGGAATATTTGTATTGAAAAATGTCGACATTTCTCTTTATGAGTATGGCAGACCATGTGTGTGTGTTTGTGTTTGTTTTTGTCAAAATCATCAAACAAATGAGGAAAAACTGTGATTTTAATGAATGAATTCATATATTGTGTTGATGTTTTATTGTGTGAATAAACTGGAAGGTTTGACTATAAATCAAACTTTGAACAAAGTCTTTTCTTCTGTCTTCATTCCAGGATCTCACTCAAATCTGATGCAGAAAATATGAAACTAATCTGAGAGAATAACTGAAGCAGTTTTCCTCCTTTGCATCTTGATAGCATTTAATAAACTTCCCAAATTCAGAAGACACTTCCTTAACCTTCTCATGTGAGATCATTAAAGCAGAAATTTTCCCCATGTACTTAGATGCTTGCTTACACATTGAACTCCGCTTTTCTTGGCATGTCTTTATATACAAATCCAAACCTTTTGGCGTAAATTTGATGCTTCTTTTCTCTGCTTGCATCTGAGTGTCATCCTCTTGTTTACTCTCTTGTTTACTCTTAATATGCGACATTTTTATTGTCCTCTTGGATTATTTCAAACATTATAAAGATGCACAGCACACTGAGAATCCATAGCATAAAGCGCAAACATGATTGCAGTGAAGAAACATTTCCACAGAGGGCGTTGGCATGTTTCAATTAGTGATCCTATTATGCACAAATTTAGTACATCAAAACTCAGTTCATCAGTCTTTGTAGTGAAATAATGTCTTTAAACTCCAATAGCTTCACCGTTTTCCTTTACGGCTTAAACAATATTATCACTCACCAGCTTTGATGAACGAGTGACATGTTGATCCAGGCTTCAACATCAAATCCGTCTGGAGTACTTACAGACGATCCAGTAACTTTTATTCGAGTTCGACGGTGATCCTTGAAATCCATATATCCAACATATCCATTAATGAAGGATTATTCCTTTGTCCACGGGCAGGTTTTTTACTTTTTGTAGTGGCAATTCCTTTTGTTTGACAAACCAAACATCCCACAGTTAAAGGTCCACAAGCCACTGCTGCACTGAGATAATATTTCGTACGCAGGCAAAAGAAGTCCACTGTCCAAACTTTAAAGTTGCGTTTTTATGGTTTATTTTATCCAGTTTGGCAAGCAATAACAAGATCCATTTTTAGTTACTTCCTGCTGCTTCTCCTGCTCTAGTAAAAAACCATAGGCTCACCCCAGTGCATGCTGGTCCTATACCAGTCTCTTTATTTATAGAACCAAATGGCCCTACAGCTTTTACTGACTAATTTAACAAGGTAACATCAAACAAACAAAACATTGAAAGAAATATTAACCTACAAATAAACTTGTAAATAAACCCCAAAATATAAGTAAACTAACAACAAACTTTAACTAATTTCAAAATAATAAAAAATAAGAACAAATAGCTCCAACAGAAGTTATTGCTGCAGACTGAAGGTTCTGTAAACTACTCAGTCATAGAATGATTACGATATTGAACTAAAACAAATGCCTGAATCCTAAATTATGGATATCCTATTGTGGTGATCTGAAATGTAACACTAAATGTGATTAAAACACTAAAACTCTGGACTCCGGGGCTGAACGACCGCGGGGATCACCAGCCCGAGGAAAACACAAAATACACATGACTCCGTGAGAAAGACAATTCATTCTTGAATGAAGACGTTGATCAGACACATTTAAAATGTAGCCAATTGTGTTTATTATTAAATTATTAAGGAAATAGAAAAGCGGGGGAATAGAAAAGGGGGGAGGGGTGAGGGGTAAAGAAGAGGGTAAAGGAAAGGGATAGAAAGGAGGAAAGAGATAGAGGAGAGAGAACCCCAACTATGCCCTCTGAGCAAGCACTGGGTGCGACAGTGGATAGGAACAACTCCCTTTAAAGGAAGAAACCTATGACAGAACCAGGCTCTAGAGGGGGCAGTCAACTGTCGGGACTGGTTGGGGGGTGAGGGTGAAAGAGAAAGGGGGGGTGGGGGTGGGGGGGGGGGATGGGACAGGTGTTAGGAGTTAAGGTGAAAATTACGATGCAACGGTGGAGGAGGAAGACGGGGTGACATCAGCAGAAGGAAAAGTAGAAAAAGTAGAAAAAGCAGGAGTGCTCTTTCTCCAGAAGAAGCGGAAGCGTTTTTTCTTCTTTTCCATCATCTTTTCCACGAGCACTTTTTTCTCTAGGATGAGGGTTCGTAACTCATCAATTGTTTGTGTATTTTCCTTCTCGAGTTTCCTGCATGTTGTCTCCACTTCTTCTAATTTGGCTTGTTTTTCTTCGAGCCTTTCTTTCAGTTCTTTACATTTGGCCTCCTGTATAAGCTTTGCCTCATGCATCTCTGTATAACTGTGTTGTAATTTGTTGTGTGCGTCTTGTAGCTGCTGACTTCTCTCGAGTTCTTGAAGTGTACACTGCAGGTCTTTGCTTGTTTTCTCTAGTTGCTGCTTTAACATCTGCACCTCAGTGTTTTTGCACTTCAAGTTGTTGGAAAGTTTCTCCAGTTCTGTGTTTTTTCTCAGCATGTCACTGAGCTTACTCTGCATCTCTGAGCATTGTTTTTGCACTTTTTTCTTTTCCCCCTCCAGCTCAGTTGTTTTGGAGTTCAGTTTGTTATAACGGTCTTGCAGTTGTTGGTTTTTCCTCTCAAAGTTCTGGAGAATTTGTTTATCTTTTTTCTGCTTTATTTCCCGTTGTTCTTTGTCTTGAAGCAGCTCTTGATATTTGTGCAGCGTTTCATCAAGCTTTACCTGCTGCGCTCCGTATTTTTCCTGCATGCCTCTCTGGTTTATGTCCAGTTTTTCTTTCTCTTCAAGGATTTCTTTATTTTTTTGCAGAGCTTCATCAAGCATTACTTGCAAACCTTGGTTGTGTTTCTTGATGTTCTGCAGCTCACAATCCAGATCTTTCTGTTTCGTGTCATGCTGTTCTTTGTCTTGTAGGAAATCCTTATTTCTTTGCACTGTTTTATCAAGCTTTATTTTCAGCGCGGTGTATTTTTCCTCCACGCCTTCAAGCTTGGAGTCCGTTTCTTTCTGTTTAATTTCTAGTTGCTTTTTTTCTTGAAGCAACTCTTTATTTTTGTTCAGTGTTTTTTCAAGCTTTGCCTGAAGTCCTTTGTGCTTTTCCTCCATGCCTTGCAGTTTGCGCTGCTTTATGTCCATTTGTTCTTTTTCTTGGAGGAGTTCTTGATTTTTTTGCAGAGCTTCATCAAGCTTTATTTGCAAGGCTTCCTTGTGTTTCTCGCTGTCCTGAAGCTTGCAATCCATATCTTCCTTTTTCATGGTCTGTTGCGCTTTCTTTTGAAGAAACTCAACCCTTCCTTTCAGCACTTTTTGATTTATCTCAGTGCCTTGGAGTTTTATGACCAGTTGTTTCTTCTCTTGGAGGAGTTCTTGATTTTTTTGCAGAGCTTCATCCAGCTTTACTTGCAGCTCCTGAATCTTTTTTTCCCTCTCTTTCTCGTTTTTCTTCTGTTGGAGGATTTCTTCTGTTGGTTTTTCTTGTACTTTATTAAGCTTTGCTTGGAGCTCAAAGTTCCTCCCCCGCATATCTAGGAGTTCCATTTCTTTCTCCTTTTGAATATCCTCCTTATCAAGAAGCTGTTTGAACAGTCTATCTACTTCGGCGGTCCTTCTCTCACAGTGCTCTCTCAGTTTGATAATCTCCGCTCGTTGTTTAAAAAAACTTTCCCAGATGTAACTGGTGTACTCTGGCTGGGGCGGGTGTCGCGTATTGTGATTGCTCATGAGATTTTGCTCATGCATTTCTTCCGAGCACATCTTCTGCAGTTGAGTATCGTCTTCTCGATTGCAAAGAGGAGCGCTGGGCTTTACGTTTTCTCTTTTTTTCTGTTTTCTTGGAGACATGTTGGAATCTGTTAACAGTGACTCTGAAAAGGATCCAAAAAAAAGGCTTCTCTGGCGAACGTTTAAATGCTGCACACATAAATGCTGCGAATAACGGACTGAAAGTTCTTGCGTCTCACCCCTATTTAAGGGTTTTAGGATCAAAGGATCAAAGGATCACAGTGGTGGTAAGATTCTAAATGTGTGTGACATCACGATTCTGTAAGCCAATGAGGTGGTCACATGACATTTGTGAGAGGGCATTCTTTACTTGGACAAATTATCAATAAGCTTTCAATACCAGTAACCATGGTGACAGTATAATTGTTTATTGTGTTGAACAATAAACAATTATATTGACAATTATGTGTGTCCAGTATGTTGGCTGATTTTCTTTTACTTTTTGCATATGAAAATAAAAGCTGGGCTGATTTTAACACCATTACAAGAAGTGTTGTTAATTATTCTTTTTGAATCATAATCAGGTTACCACAAATTGTTTTTTAATTTAGTAGAACTTGAAATGTTTGTCAGTGGGTAAACAATTCATAATGCAAAGTCAGAAACATCAAGTTATTCTTAGTACTGCATACTTGCAATACATAAGTTGTCCTAACAGTCATGTAGGGCATCCGTAGTTCAGGGGGTCGGGAAGCTCATCTTGTAACTGGATGTAATATTAGCAGACAGAGGGTTTGATGTTGCAGAATCTTTGGAGTTGTACCATGCTGAATTGAAGAGCCCAACTTTCACCAAAGGAAAGAACTAACTGGCCCCTAGATTGCCCAATCAAATCTCTTAATGCCACCAGCCCTCCCCTACCTTCACTGTGTGCTCAGCTTGTAGAAAAGAGTTGAGTGTGGAAGAAATGGCAAAAATGTGGAGCTGAAAAGCTAAGAGAGAAAAAGAAATTATATATAAACCAACGTGTCAAATTAATGGACATGTTAGTTATTGGAGTTCTGGCTGCATTTTATATATCTATATTGTGTCCTTTTTATAATAAATAATAAAAAACATTATTTATCCTCACTGTATGAACATTGTTGGAGTCCTTGAAGTCTCGTCATGTTGAAGTTACTCATGTGATGTGATGTTGTTATAATCATCCAGCTGGTGTGCAGCCATCATATTAGAGTTCTCTTTCTTCTTCTGATTTTATACAATTTTTCTGTGATGGTGTCACATTTACAGTGGTCGCAACAATTGCACCTATAGGACCCTGAAAAACTGGTGCACAGACTTCAGAGTCTAATAAGTGTCACCACTGTAACCACTGCATAATGCAAACCATGACACGAGTTTAGTCTTGGTGTGAAACTCATTTTGGTTCATAGACACCAATCTGACCTTAAGTGGAACAGACCCATAAAACTAATGCGTAATAAATCTGTTAATAAATAAATCCAAATTCTCCCATCATCATTCTTTGGTAGGAAGTCATAAATAGGAGTTAAATTCAGACTCGCACAGGCTCACCTCTGCACGACTGGCTTCTCCTGTAACCCTGCATGTTTCTAAGGTTTGTTTTCTTTCTTTTTTTGTTGTTGTTCTTGTGCTTTTTGTCCTCGGGTGAGGTTTGAAGTGTCTGTGTGGTGCAGCTGGTCTGGTCTGTCCAGGCTGCACCACACAGACACTTCCAATCACCACACATCAAAGTACAAAGCGTATGACGTCATCACATTCTGTGTTAGGAAGTCATATTTAGGAGTTAAATTCATTGTTCATCATACTCAAGAAATCTTTCTGTTATCTTGATTAACTTATCCCAACATTGTCAATCAGACTAAGTGATCACATGACGCTAGTTATCAACTCTATAAGGTAACCCAGGGTTTCCCATTTTAGCTACTAGCCTGTTTACATGAAAGGGGTGGCGTTGGGGGCATCTGACCAATCACATACAGAGCAGCAGAACAGCTGACTTTACAAAGAAAGATAAAACTATAAACATGAAAAGGTTAAACACTTGTATTAATAAAGTTCAAATAGGAACTAAAAGTTCTTTTGCTGAGCTCTGTTGATGTTTACCAGTCTGGGAGAAAATACAAGCATAAATACAAAAATGGCCGTGGATATACTGGGAAAAGCATGTCGAATGATGAGCAGTGATACAGGAGACCAAGAGGAATTGCTCAGATAAGATTAAATGCTTTCATGGACGAAGACATGCTAGGGACAAGCGTTGCAGACAAAAGAAAAAAACGAGATTAATGTTTATAGAGGAATTCAAAATGTTGTGAAATTGTTCTGCAGACAAATGGGAAAAGTCAAAGAATGAAGTTGAATTTAAGAATCTAAACTGATTAGACTACTGATGCTCATCAATGGAAAGATCCTCCCACTATCCATGGCACAGCAGTCCAAAGGGATCTTTCAGGTACTTGTTGTAAAGCAGTTTTCCAGAGAACTGATTGGTAGCTAAGTGGTGATTTCATACTTGTTGATCCGTAATCTCAAACACAACCTGCTCTGAAGCAGGTTTGCTCTACAGTTTAAGTCACTATGGTGATATACTCCAGTAAGAAGTGAGCTACCTTCATAGTACCTCTGTACTCATACCTGTGTGTTTCTTTGGCATTGCTTGTAGATATGTTTTAAAATGCAGCTGCAGTGCATTTTAAAACCTTAAGGAAGCTGTTATTGATATGGTGTAGATTAGCCAACAGATTTCTTTTTTTTTTTACCTGATGGACACAATGCAGTGTAGTAGCCCTGCCCCTCGTTATGGTTTGTTCTTCATCATTCACTCACTGTGCGTCGACATGCTGGATGTCTCCACAAACAGTTCTCTGCATGCAGAGGCAGTTTTTCTTCATTTGGAGCTTTGTGGGAGCTGAGTTCTGTTTACAGAGATGTTAATGGTCCTGTATGTGACCTGTCAGATTTTATTTATTAAACAGACCACCTTGCAGTGTAGCTTCCACGTTAGCTGAGGTTTGTTTTATTATTTGTTTTTGCTTGTTTTTTATTATTCTTGCTGATGATTTGTATTATCTAAATGTAAGGTTCATTCATATCAGTTTGCTTATTTAATTTAAATACAGGTTTTTTTTTTTTGCCTTTATCTTTGTCTCCATAACTGATAGTCTCTTATATCAGATTCTGCTCATAAGATTACTTTAACATTTGAGGCCACGTTATGATTGGTTTAGGTGGCAGCACAAGCAGCTTCACTTGCATAAAATATACATATTTTTTAAATAACATCTGAAGTAATTTAATGAGGAATGAGTCATCCAGTTCAGCTCTGGTATTATGATAATATAATATGTGCTTCAGTCTTAAACAAGCACAGAATTTAATGAGCTGCTTCTTCCCGACTCCCTGATTTCTGCACAGCTGGATTATTGTACCAAAGAAACTGTTTCTGTAATATTTCTGTGAAATATAGTAATCCACTAAAATCCAGTGAGTGTTGGTTAGCTAAGATTTGTTTTTGTTCTTGATGGAATCGAAACACTCAGAAACGTCATTAATATTCGCTTGTCCTGCTGCAGACTTTTCTATCCAATCTAACAGTGAGAGCGAGCATGTGGTGCCCCACCCACTGGCTACAGGCCACATATTTCTGCAGATAAAGGCACCACCGTATTTGCCTTTATTCCGATGAAATGTCCTCTAAAGGACGCCCACACAATTGATGAGAAGTCAGAGACCAGATGCCGATATTGTAATTCCATTAGAAAAAAGGCTGCACTTAAGTAGGGAAGATATGTGTAGGGTTTTTAAGGCCATTGCAGTCCCAAATGGAGGCAGATGGGGTATGTGAAGTTCAATATCTGTGGGCTGAGCACCCTGATACCACAACTCAAGATTTCTGTTTCTGCGTTATCAAAGGTAGCCGGTCAGAATATTCTGGATAATCCTTCATAATTGATCAGAATTTGCCAAATAGACTTAACCTGGTGTTAAGTCTGTCACATCATTTATGAAAGTCAAAGGTTAAAGTGTGATTTTCATCAAGAAGAACTTGAAAAGAGAAACTACATGACTATGACTTGACATTAGGCACAGACAGGAATGCTCAAGCGGTATTAGCTGTTTGAAGGTACATTAGGAAAATGTTGAACGTAATGCACAACAAGCACCTTATTTCCTCCACAGAAGGTTGATAATTAACCTTTAACCTGCGTCACTGTGATGTGTGAATACTTCTGCTACTTTACGAACTATTGTAATCATAAAACACTTTTAAAATCTGTATACTCCAATGATTTAAAAACAATAATACAGCAAACATTTAAAACAAATCTCATGACCAAGGGCGCTGCTGGCTTCAGGACCATGCAATAATCCATGTGTGGTTTGTATTTGTATTATAATACAGTCTGTGAGAAAGCCTTTTTTTTTATATTATTGAGAATATTGATCAACTAATTGTGATGGTGATGGTGCTCATCCGTCTTTTATCAGTCACTGCATTTTAACACAGTTTGCTCACCGTACATTCCAGTTTCTGGTCGCTGAAACCAGTCAGACCTGAGCTCCTGGGGGCCTCCCTCAGGTGAATGTTGTTTTTTAAACTTCGTACCGCTTACGAAACTTCCCCAGCAGAACAATTGGTTTCAGGTTTATTCCTGTAAAGAGTTTGTACATGATAGATAGTTGTTGTTTTTTTTAAATATCGGACACATAATCGGGAAAACACAAAAGGGAAACATTTGTCTTCTTTCTTTTTCATTTTCCCACCACTAGTTTATTACATCACAGCTTAAAACACTGATTCCAGTATTCAACTAGTTATACATCATTTCCATCCCTTCTTCTTACTGTGTTGAGCCATCAGAGATGCTTCATATTTCCATGTTTTACAGGATTGTCTGCCTAGAATCTGTCATCATTGTGCTTAAATAGTAGTTTTGACTTTTCATGTAAATGTCAGGATAGGCAGCATCTTCTTTAACTAGTTCAAGCTGCCAAAATTAATCCAGAAATAAATTTTAATCCTTATAAAAGGCTGAAAATAATAGTTCTGAATCCAAAACAGTTAGATGTAGTTTGTTAATTTCCCTCGTTTTGTTATTACCCTAGAGTAGCTTTGGTGTATCTTTTCTCTCTCAGTTAATATTTATTATAAACATCCATCATAACAGCATATATGCAATTACTGGCCACTTTGTTAGGTACACCTTGTTTATAGCAGGTATGACCCC
Organism: Perissodus microlepis; assembly: GCF_051167445.1. Classification (NCBI taxonomy): domain Eukaryota; kingdom Metazoa; phylum Chordata; class Actinopteri; order Cichliformes; family Cichlidae; genus Perissodus; species Perissodus microlepis. The sequence goes on from NC_140478.1 coordinate 36,311,146, forward strand.
TGTTGCTGACAGAACTGCGTCATGAAGTCATGTTCATTAATTGTTGACTTGAATCTGCCGTTCCACCTCATCCCAAAGATGCTCTATTGGAGTACAGTGAACTCATCTTCATGTTCAAGAAACCAGTTTGAGATGATTTGAGCTGGAAGCAGCCATCAAAAAATGGGTACAGTGTGGTTATAAAGTGATAGACATGGTCAGCATTAGCTGGGCTGTGGTGGTTAAACAATGCTAAGCTGGTACTAATTGGCTCAAAGTATGCCTAGAAAATATTCTCCACACTCTCACACCGCTATCAGCAACTTGAAATGTTAATACAAGGCAAGATGTTCATTCTTTTATGTCGTTTACACCAAATTCTAACCCTACCATTTGAATGTCACAGCAGTCATCAGACCAGCAACATCTTTTCAATCTTCCGCTGTGTCCAGCTTTGGCAAGCCTGTTCAAACTGCTGCCTCAGTATTTGTTGCTCTAACTGCGGGAATTGGCACCAGCCTTGGTGTCTTTCAGAGGAACTGCTCCTGTTAGTTGTTTGCACTTCCATTCTGGATTAATTTTTCAGACCTGGAGGTTACTACTTGTAAATACGTTGGGGTCTCATACACATATTTAAATGAAAACGTGTTAGTTAACAGATTTGAAGCAGTGGAAATTGTAACCACTCAAAGACATTTAGAACAGCGACAGGTCCCCAGCTCTAATCTGTTTCTTTGTTTTGTAAGCTGGTGCAGACCCAGGACGTGCTGCAGACATTACATCTCACGGCGGGGCTGAGCACCCTGATACCACACCTTCACTTTGGAAGAGGTGGAGTAGGTGGCTGGGGAGAGGGTGGTGCTGGGATCCCATATGTTTAAATAAAATGTAAGTTAAAATTGCTTTGACTGCTGGCCCTTGCAACTCAGACGCTAATATATATGTGGATTTATCTTTTGTTGTTGTTGTTGTTGTTGTTCCTGAGTAATTAAGCTCCGGTCTGACGCATTAGACTTCCAAGGGAAGCTGCAGCCGTCAGGGAGTGCCATTGCCATATGGGAGGTGTAATTTGGCTGTAATAATGTTTAAGTAGGGCAGTCTGTGTGAAAACAACATCCACATAAAAACCAGGATCCATTGCAGCGTGGCAAATGTAATTGGTTTTAATGTTGGTGCTAGCTGATTTATGTGGAAAATACTGGGTAAAGTTCAGGTTTGAATGACAGTCAATGTCCCGTATACTTTCTGGGGTTTTTTTTTTTTTTGACTGGCATTTTGTAAAGTTGAACAAGTAAATGAAAAGTATGTTAAGGATTAATAAAACAGTTGGAATAACTGCAAATGCTGAAATAATGTAATGATGCAACTGCTAGGAAGTTGAGGGTGAAATCGTTTTAGACACCATCTGCGGTGTAACTGTAATAGCTCTCTGGCATGTGAGAAGGAAGCGCCAAATGGTGAACGATATTAGTTTCAGGTGCACAGTACATACGATTGTGCTGAAGATACGTCCCATTACAAAGTGACTGAATGGTTCTTTTAACAGATTTATTTTTCAGGTAATTAACAGTCATTTAAACCTGACTAAAGCCCTAAAATAGATGCATTTTGTGAACCAAAAAGACTAATTCATGTAAAACATGAAAGTCACAAGACTGTGAAACCACATCACCAGAGAAAACCTGCTGGGACCAGACTGTACAAATCACGTTTCCATCCTGCCTTTTTTTTCTGTGTATCAGAGCAGCTGACAGTTAAAGCAAAAGCACAACTGGTTTCAGTTCCTTAAAACAAAGACAGTGTAAACAGTGTTTAATGGTATGAGGTCCAAAAGTCATTGAAGCTAGATGATAACGGAAATCTTTTTCTGGGTCATGTGACAGTGATTTTTACAGGGTTTTTTTAGTAGAAAAGTCCAATTTAAGCTCAGTTATAAGTGAAAGAGCAATTTGAAGCTGCTCACTTCAGTACTGTAAAATAATGAGTTGCAGCTGTTGTAATCTCTTCATGCAGGAAATGGTAAGAAATGCAAACATTGATTAATTAACTCAAGAGTAAGTGAAAAGACTGATGGATTTGAGAGAAGTTTCGTTCGTTTACATGAAGAAAAAGATGTAATACAACGTTTTTTTCAGACATTGTGTTTCTGTTGGCTTCATCCGAACAATCACCATGTAGTAGAGAGTTTACTGCTGGATGTAAACAGGCTGGGATGACATCCGACACCTCAGGTGTTGCACTAGACTGTGGTGGTGACGGGAGAACTGAGCCAGAAGGTGAACGTTTTGATTTACTAGTCGATCTGCATTCCAGATCTCAGAAACGTTGAGTAGTGAAGAAATCACAGACGCAAGCGGCAGAAATGAGTTTCTCCTGAAGGGTTCAGTCTTTGAGATACGGTGAAGAGTTTGAGTGGCAACCATACAGAGAGCATCAACAACTTTGCATATATATGGTTGGTTTTGTGCATGACTAGTGGTTTGAATTAGATTTTGGGGGGGGGGGGGGTTGTGTTGTGCTTGTTTTTTTGTTTGTTTTGTGTTTTGTTTTGTTTTGTTTTTAGCTCTGCTCTCAGAAACCAGAAACATAAACACTCTTAGCACTGCAAAGCCCAAAGATCTCTAAAAGCTTTGTATTATGAACAAATCGTTATAAAATCTAACTCAACAATGTAAATCCACAGCCTGATGGAGCTTATTCTGCTTTACTCTGTTTTTCAAAAAAAGAAGCAGACGATTGTCAGAATTTTTATTATGTCTACAAAGACTTAGATGCTTTAGAAAATCGCTGAGGTTTACTCCCTGAGAGGAGATTGCCATTTCTTTACCTTCTTCATCTTCTTTTCTACAGATGCAGTGATGCTTTTAACCTCCACACAGTGACTCCACATCACCAACACCAGCCTCGCTTCCAGCTCCAATGATCTTCCACCTCTGACTCTTTCCTAAAATTGACCAGTAGGTGGGGCCAGCCCTACCCAGGTGGGGTGGCCAGCGATGGAAGGCCGACGTGGTGGAGGCAGCAGCAGCGGTAGCTACTCACAGATCCCTGTCAGAACAGGCATGGGGTCTGTCAACTCCCCGGCCGTTTCTGTGAGATTGGAGGCGTACGACATCAGAGAGAAGAAATGCATCTCGGATGTGAGGAGGACTTTCTGCCTCTTTGTCACCTTTGACCTCTTGTTCATCACCATGCTCTGGATCATAGAACTCAATGTAAGTCTGTGTTTGTAGTGGCTGTGACAGCAGCTTTGTTTTTTTATTAGATATCTGTAGTAATAAAGTTTTTACAGCAATGTAAAACCACACGAGATTAAGATATATCACCAGACAGTGAGCCTTTTTGACTGAGTCAGCCTACTCGGGAGAAATTTATTGGATGCATCTGCTGTCTTCTATGTATTTTGCTCAAGAAAAAACTAAAACTGAAGATGATTTTATTATTTCCCAGAGATTAAAGGGTTATTTAAAAGTAAAGTTAAACAAAGTCAGGAAAGATAAAACGCTAGTATTGAAGTTTTTAAAAAACTCCAAAGTAGGTGAAGCCGTTAAAAGGCCAGGCTCAGAGCCTTTGGTTTTGCTTTTTTGTGGAAAAACATTTATTGTTCTTTTAGAGCAGGGGTGTCAAACTCAAATACACAGTGGGCCAAAATTCAAAACTGGAACAAAGTCACGGGCTAACGTTAATATTTATTGAAATATATTTATTCCTCCAGATATAAGAATGAATCTTTTCTTATGGACTCAAACACGTTTTGCTGAAAAACTGAATATGGAACAAGCAAAGCTTAATACTAAACAATATATATATATTAGCTGTATAATACCAGTAGGCCAGCTCTGATAGTAATTTGGTATGTATTCGCGGGCCAAATGTAAGTAGGCTGCGGGCCAAATTTGGCCCGCGGGCCAGAGTTTGACACCTATGTTCTACAGCGTCTCTGAAACCATGACTCTCCTCCACAGAGTCCAGACCACATTCACTCAGCCGCTCTATGCTGGACTGTTGGTGTACCTGCTGGATAGAGGTGAAAACACAAACCAAACAATGGCTCTTTCATCGGTTTCACAGCATGCACGGGAACTGGAAACTCGCCGAAGGGAGGCAGAGGAGAGAGAGCGGAGGAAGCAGAGGGAGGTGCAGATGGAACTGGAAAGACAGCTGAAAGAGGCTGAGATGGTAAAAAAAAAGTTTTCCACTTGACACCAATTATGTACAGAGTCTTTTCTCCTTGACTTTGATCTTTGAGAACTGCAGCAAAATGTTGACTGTCATTATAAAATTCACACCTAGTCTTTAATGATTTGGAAAAATGGTTATGACAGTCCAGGAAAAGGTGATTCAGGAATAGGTCAGTTTATACCGCTCTGTTGGTGCATCTGTTTATGTAGCTGTGTGTGTGCATAGATAAAAGACAGCATGCAGGCTGAGATGCAGGTGAAGGAAAAGGAGGCTGAACAACAGAAGAAGAGGATCAGGGAGCTGGAGCTGACACAGCAGCAGCTGGAAGTTGCCCTTAATATGGAGATCCAGGCTCGGCTGGAGGAGGAGAGAGCCAGACTGGAGCTTGAGCGGTAACAATGGATTTCTAACTTATTTTATTTGTGATGGAGATCTGATATATCCATGAGAAGTATTAACATTTTCAGTTGCTTCTTCCCTTTTTCCCCTCCTTCAGGTTGCTGCAGGCTGAAGATGAAAAGAGGAAACATTTCCAGCTCCTCCAGGAGCAGCAACGTACAATGCAAAACCTCAGCCCCATACAGGAGCTGTCAGATGGCAGTCCCGATGAGGACACCCCCTCAGCCCTCAACTCTGCCTCTCAGGAGCTCCAGGATCTGCAGGCATCTCGCCAAAGAAGCCACCAGCATCTGGAGGTGAACAAGTTTGTTTTGACTGGCTTTGTGAGCAGCATCGTATTTAGTGCTCTTCTAAAACAACACTGATGAGGATGCCTGCATGATTTTTGTTTCCAGGAGGTTCAGGAGAGGCTGAGGAATGCCAGTCAACATGTACGGCACTGGAACATCCAGCTGAACCGACTGATGACCCCCATTACTCCTGCAGGTGCCGTATTCACTTTGCCTCTTTGCAGCACAGACTTCTGGAACAGAGTGTTAGTATAGTTAATAACAGTGTAGACCATATAATCTGTCAGATAATTGCATTAAAATGCTACAAAAGGCACCTACCCCCAAACATGTCAAGAGATTCATTCAGTGACTTGAATGAAAGAATCTGACTCACCTTAAGTTAATTAAAATTAAAACTAAATCTTATTATGATTTAAACACGGAAATCTTAAAACGAAAAATAACCGCATGCACAGTTGTTACAGGCTGCAAACATGTTTTATACTGCTTTGAAGTCTGGGACAGCATCATAAGAGGCATAACTGATCTCACCGTAGTCCCATGAAGACTCAAGATGAGTGTTTTCACGACTGCCATCTTGGTGTTTTGAAATCAGGCATGATGAATGAAGGGAAGAACTGTCTGTTAAGGTTCTCAGTCGTTCAGGTCATCGTAGTCTAAGGAGCTTGGAAAGAAAAGCATCTGGACTTCTTTAAGTTTCTTGAAGAGCGTTTCACCTCTCATTCAAGAAGCTTCTTCAGTTCTCTGAAGAAATTCTGAACTGAAGAAGCTTCTCAGATGAGAGGTGAAACATCTTCAAGAAACTTAAAGAAGTCCAGATGCTTTTCTTTCCAAGCTCCTTAGACTGTAGTTAAACTTCACACACTGGACTTGTCAGTCACACGTCCTTTGCCAGTAGGCATTCCCAGAATGATCTTTCCCCTTCTGACGCTTAGAATGACCAAATATGTGCAAAATGGACAATTCAACATGCCACCATGTCAGTCTTTTATTAAATATGACATGAAACAAATGACTGAGCCATTAAATTTGTCACAAAGGTGTTCACCTAATTCCAGGCAAATGGAATAGACTTCTATGGGACCATAAGTCTTTTTTCACTTTGACATTTGTTTTACTTTTCAGATCTGTAACCTATAACTTTTATACTGTATGTGTTTTGATCATAGGAGTCTACGGGGACTTACTTACTTTTAGCACGTTTAGCAGTTGATGTTGGCTTCTTTTTCAGTACTGGAGCTTCCTGCTCATTGAAGACTTTTCTAAAAGGAAATGCTTAATCCAAAATGGCGTTTTAAGGGCTTGGATTAATGTCAGTTTCAGCAAATATTCTTTCTTATGTTAAAAGAACATGGATCTCTGTCAGTGATAACTTCTGACTTTATAACTCAAATTTTAAGAGAGAGCTTCACTGCTAAGCTCTCATCTGTTTGGGTGTCACGGTTCGCTTGAGGACTCACACGCAGGACTCAGAGGCACAGTCAGTATTTATTACAGTTCCACCAGGTGTATATACAAACAGTGCAGGGGATAGTGCTATATACAAAGCGGTGACAGGGAAAAGGCTCCGGGGAAATCCAGGTAGGGAAAAGACACTTGCTCCTCTTCTGACTCTCTCTCCAAACACTCACACAAAAAGGGAATCCGCTCGGGGAATGCAGAGTCGGGTCCAGGGGATCTATGTACAGAAGGAAACACACGTTAGAGGTTTTGCACAGGGAAGCAAAAGAGAACTTGCTCAGAGCCGGGCTGCACTGACGCGAGTCACACACAACGATCCAGCGATGAGTAGAAGCCACTCCCTGGCTTAAATGCTGGCTGCACTGATGAGGCCCAGGTGTTTCCTCTTCAGAGGGGCGTGGGCCGAGGGCGTGAACCCACCATGAGTTCCGCCCTGGCGAGAGAGCGAGAGAGAGAGCAAGAGACAGAGAGAGAGAGAGAGAGAACACTACTAGTCAGCGGCCTGCTGATCCCCTGGCCGTGACAGTGGGGTTCAAATCCCTTATTCAGATTAAGATTTTATGTGACATTACATTGGCAAAAATTAAATTTACTTGAATAATGTGAGTATTGGAGTAAGTACTTGAGTAATTTTTGAATAACTTTAATTTTGTAATGTGCATATTTTATGAATAATGATGTTTCAATACTTTAATCTACTGAATAAGTAAGAATTAGACTTAATAATCTTTTTACTTTAAAAAGGGAAATTGTGTACAATCTTTTATTCTCCAAAATGCACATAATAAAAATGTTTTGGGGAATGTATATGCTTTTTAAAAACCAATTGCTTCTTACCTGATGCATGCTATAACTTTCAGCAAAACTGAACTAAAATTTGTTAACAAGCTTACCAAATAAGAAATGTGTTGTGAATTTTCTTTGCAGAGCGACTGGAAAGCCGGCTGTTATCAAAGCCCACGTGCCCTAAAAAGGAGGGCGCGCTGGCCAGTAATGAGGTCATCACTAAGTTTAAGATAAGAGTTGATCAGAATAGAGGCGATGATGAAAGTCTGGAGCATCAGTTGGAGGCTGCCAACCTGTCTGATGAATCGTTCGAGGCCCAGACAGAAGTCAACGGACAAATATGATCACAGACATTTTAAAAACGCGAGTTGAGAGTTAAGGGGGAAAAATATTGTAATAAGTATATATTTGAATTGCACACTAAGATATAAAGTGATGGCAGCGAGCACAGTGTTGCAGGATTTAATTAAAAACACATCTGACTAAGACCAACTGAAATTTAGAGTTGTGTATAATAAAGTTTATTCATGATTAATAAAACAAATCTGTAATATTTTTCTTTCTCTTTTGTCCATTTGAATCTCGCTACAGCTTAAATAAAAGAAAAGAATGTGTTTTGAATAAATTAAACTCTATTCTCTCTTTTTCTTTCTTTCTTTTTTTCTTGGTGGGTTTTCTTTTGCAATCAAACGCAACATTATACAATTATATAGTATAGTAAGAAATATCCTTTAACTTAATTTAGTATTTGTTTTTTAATTTTTGTTTTTATTGTTTCCCCTTCAGTTTTGTGCTTATAACATGTTCTAATCTGACATATTATGCAGTAAATTATTTTTGCAATAACTTAACAGGCCATTGTGGGAGCCACCATTCACTTATCAAAGACATATTTGTATATTCTGTGGGCTGCTTTATGGTTGTGTCATTTAGAAACATAAGCCACAACAGACTTCCACCGGAGAGTACTTAAAAATGTATTTTTATGTAAAGATATTTTAATTAACTACTATATTAAGAGAGAACCTATTGTTACATGGATTAATTGTACAAACTGTAGAGAAATAAGTTTAAGCGTGCAACTTTTTATTCATTTTTAACTGTATTAATGTTTTTATGTTGATACAGCCGCCTCATATCTGTTTCCTCAGTGTTTTTTAAACCATGTACTCCATCTATGAGTAAGAACATGAATAAATTCCTTTCCAAATTTGTAGTTCTTTTTTCCAACTGTTTTTAGTATATATGTAACATTTCTTTACACACAAATGCAGGTATTCTTTTGCACCAAGATGTTAAAGAAATGCTAAGAAAAAATGAAAATACTACATTGCAACCTGTGTGTGTGTGTGTGTATATATATCTGTATCTTTATAGATATAGATATATATGTGTATTCGTACCCTTTTTTCATCATCTAGTTTCCTGTGCCAGATCTTCTACTGATCCACTGAGGCAGACATGTAAAAAAACATGAACTAAAGCATATTTCTGTATATAAACAGGACTTTAAATCTTTATCAACAGCTACTTTAGAGGAAATTCTTCAATAAACTGCAACCAAAGGCTCAACTCAGAGGACAAAATCCAACCTGTTATAAATAGTGTGACAGCAAACTTTCTCTTGTGTAAAGTTACAAATAGGAGTAATTATCCACAGGAGCTTTTATACATAATGAAGTTATAATTCGTCCTGTAGAAATTGTACATTTAAGCTATATAGTTCCCGCTGTGATAACTCTGCTATGAATGCCTCTTATTAACTTTTATGCTTTTACAACCCACTATGAGCAAACACTCAGCAACAGTGGGAAGGAAAAACTCCCTTCTTGAAGGAAAAAACCTCTGGTAGAACCAGGAAATCTGTCTAAACTAGTTGGGGGTTAGAGCAACAGATGCAAGTCTTCAGATCATTTGCAGTGTGACTGTCTTTGTGCACACTTTAACCTGATTCAGTTTTCTTATTTGTCAAAATGCACCATGGGTAAAAAAAAAACAAAACAAAAAAACAAAACAAAATAGTAATGAAGGAGAATCCTCAGCAAAGATGAATTAAACAAGTTTTATTTTGATCAAATTTTACTTTAAGTAAAACACATCTTTATTTGATGACATTAAAGTCATCAAATAAAGACAGTTTTGATGGAGCTCCTGACCCAGCCCAAGCTCTCTATGAAGACGAGGAAAAACTCCCCAGGGGGCCAGATCGATGGGAAGAAACCTCGGGAAAGCCCATTCAAAGAGAGATCCCCTTTCCTGGGATGGCTGGGGGGGTTACAGGAACTCCAAAAAAGCTAAATTTTTATTTATTTATTTTTTAAGATTGACCCATTCTATCTATTCCTGTCCAACAGAAAAAAGAAAGGAAGTTACTACAATGTATCATACTTATATGATAAGGTGTGAATTGTGTGTTTGTGTGTGTTATCTTAGCCAGGGGTGAAGCTGGAGCTCCTCCAGTGTTGGGCGCTTCTCCGGGACTGTAGTTAAACATGCGTCCAAGAAATTCCGGCATTCTTGAAAGAAAGAAAAGATCAAAAAGATGAAGATGATAGTTCTAGTGATCCAAGGCATCAGTGAATCTGGAAGTGTGAAGTTTTCTTACCTGTGGACAGACGCTTTTTGATGCTCAGTTTCTTTGTGAGGAACCTCTCGGTACTAAAGTCCCGTGCATGAAGCGCTTCATACAACACCACTCCCATTTGCCACACCGTGGTGGGTCCACACCTGTAGCAGCTCCTCCTGTACCACTCGGGAGGGGTGTGAAGAGGCGTGCCTAACAAACAGACACAATTGCAATTTCTTCTAAAACAAAAGACACAAATTGTTACATCTGTGAAAAGCAGGAGCAGAATATGTTACCATAGAAGATGCGATACAGAGATCGCTGCTTAACAAAGCAGCTCAGTCCAAAGTCAATGATGCGAACTCGAGGCACATCTGAGCCGGTCTCAATCAGAATGTTTTCTCCCTTGATGTCCCGATGAAAGATGTGTTTATCCTCAAGTTCCTTTACAGCATCAACTAGTTGCTTCAGAATGACCTGGAAAAGATGAAAAACACAATAATGAGTTAATGCTTTTCTGCCTTGATTGAATGCTGTACAGTCTAAGGCTCTCCCAGTCAACCTACCTTGGCCTTGTCCTCTGGTAAAGTTCTTCCATTTTCTGCTTTGTATTTTTGCAGGTCCACAGCGGGGACAGGTCTCTCCAGCACCAGGATCAGCTCTTTGCCAAGGTCGAACCACTCCAGCAAGGACACAGGTGCTGATATTCCCACTGACCCTTCTGCTTCACCTGCAAGTTTAACCATAATGGCCACTTCCACTGAGAGCTTCTTCCCGCTTTCATCCTGAAATATTACAACAAAGTGGATGATGAGGAACGCCGCATTCAATCCAGTAATGTAAAACTGATTCAAGTGTTGGACGCTTACCGCCACTTTGCAGTAGACTTTATTTTTGGGAATGTGTTTGATGGCAACCTAGAAGACACAGAGCATTGGTGAGCATTTCCTCAGTATGACATAATGAAAGGTGGAAACACAGCAGACGTCTCAGTTTACGATATTATCCATTATCTGCGTTACTGCCTGTCTTACTACCATCATCTGAACACTTACTGGAAAACGATCTTCTATCCGGTAGCCAGCAAACACTGCTCCGCAGCCTCCTTCTCCGAGCTGGTGCTCCTCCACATATCTGGCTTGGAATTCACCTGAACAGACAAAACAACAAATCTTGTTTTATTACAGCTGTGACACAAATTACTCTCCTCTGTAGCCTAAATGTTCCTTTTGCCCTTCCCCTGAATATAAAACCCAAGCTGCTTGCTACTTACGTTTTTGGTCTGCCACTGATTTTTTGTCCTGGTCCACATTCCTTTTTTTTTTCTTGGGTGACTCTCTGTTGTCTCCCGCGGCCTTTCTTTTGCCATTTTTTGCGCACACCTGTTTGTTGTTCAAGTCTGGAGATGTGGAAAACACCAAAAGCACATCAGCTCACTGGATGATAGACACAAACACTAAACACTAATATCTTAAACCTAGCAACCACACTTAATCTACCCCCTTATTCAACTAATTAGCCTACCTTTACCAGAGTCCAACGAAGAGGATGCTTGCTCCTTGTCACCCCTCATATGGTCGAGAAGTTTAGCCTTCTTTGCTTTCTTTGTTGTGCCCTCTTCATCTTGCACAACCTTGCGCTTCACTCCTCTGACCACATCTGAGCTGGTGGAAGGACCAGCCTGCTCAGCGACCCTCCTCCTTTTTATTGGGGTCTTCTTTTCAGGACTGGCCTTTCTTTTAACAGTCCTGCTCTTACAATCTATAAACGACAACAACACAGTGGTGAAAAAGAGTCCCCGACATCAGGACTGGAAGCAGTTTGGCAAAGAATTTGAAATTGCTTTTGCTTAAATTATCACAAGTTTATTCTTGGGATAAAAAAACTGACCAGTGCGAATTGATACTAGGTTTACTAAGTCTTAGATCTTGATGACACTTGTTGGTCTGTTTTTACTGTTGAGTCCAAGAATAAACTTATTACATTATTTTACCAAAAGACCGGTAACCTTTCTTTGATTAGACATCTTGTATTAAAGCTATTTTCAATCAAACATATGATTCAATTGCTCCAAAAATGATTCACACAGTGTCAACATTTCTAGGATTTGGATTTTACCAGGATTTGATTTTATTATTTTACTTACCTTGATCTCCTGAATCTTTCTTATCGGCTGGAGTGGTAATTTTTCTTGTTTCCTTTTTCATTGTAATTTCGGAGAACTTTTAAACTCGAAAATGTAAACCGTAATGAGTTAATATTGAGTTAATATTCCTTCAAATGTGCGCCCTTCAAATCCTTGACTTTTCTAACTGAATTCTGTTAGTGAGCTTTATAAGTAAACTCTGGAAACTACGGCAACACAACATAGAATCTTGCCTTTCAGTGACTTCACTGACTGCCAGTAGTTCAAAGTAGTTCACAGAAAAACACTCTGGCAGACAAAGCCATAATATTTCATATAATTCAATCATTTCATATCAATTAAACAGTTTCTTTCATTATCTTTCATCGTTTGTATAAAGACCTCATGTATGGATGACAGTATGAAGATTTGTGGTTGACCACACACTAATAAACACAGTGTCAGCTACATTGTCATCTGATTTAAAGTATTTATTATGTACATTTAACTGTCATGGTACTGAGTCTGTGACCCAGTGTTTTGTGTTTGTTCATTTATATTCATTGATTATTCTTATGTATGTTTTTGGTTCTCTTTATTGTTTTCTTCTTGTGTTATATTCTTAGGCTTTAGGTTTCTGTTACTTTGCCTTGCCCCTGTGTCCCACGTGTCATGTCTAGTCACTCTTCTTTCCATGTTCCCCAATTTCTCCCCAGTCAGTCATGTCTCTGTGTCAACTCTGTGTCTTTGTAAAAGTCTCTTGTTTGCTGTTTTACTTTGATAGTCTTGTGTGCTATGTTAGTGTTTTCATGTCTGTGAAGGTTCTTAGTCATCTAGGTCATCGTAGTCTAAGGAGTTTGGAAAGAAAGCGTCTGGACTTGAAGTTGCTTGAAGATGTTTCACCTTCTCGGATGAAAAGAACTGAAACTTTGCTTGAACGTCTTCAAGCAACTTAAAGAAGTCCAGACGTTTTCTTTCTAAGCTCCTTAGACTATGTTAGTGTTTTCAGTTTTCCTTCCCCATGGTCTTGTTGTTTGTGATTTCTCGCAGCTGTGCTCTCATCCTGTGTCTTATTCCCTCATTTATCCCTCTGTGTATTTAAGCCCATTGTTTTCCTCTGTTTGCTGTTGGGTTGTCTGTGTATCATCCATGACAATTAAATTAAATAGCAAATGCAACTACAATTTCAATGAGATTCATTCCTGGCATTCTACTGCGGTGGCTGAAAGTAGACACCAAGCATTATCACTGTAACTGATGTAAATATTGGACTTGGAGGGGATTCATCTGATAGACTGATGCAAACATTACTGTGAGGAAAATTTTGAATCTCCCAATTTTCTTTTTTTCTGAAAGAAAGAAAGTTGGTTACTGTATCACATTTGTATGGCAAGATGTGAATTCAGTATGCGTGTGTGTTTGTGTCAGAGAGGAGTTTATCTGAGCCAGGGGTAAAGCAGGAGGTCCTCCAGCATTGGGCACTTCTCCAGGACTTTGTTAAAACTTGTTTTCAAGACGTCTGAAATGAAAGAAGGACAAGAGATATCGAGATGATAATTCCAGTGATCCAAGCGATCACATTGATTTTCTGCAAAATTTTCTTTTTGAGAGTCATTCGGCTGGGCAGGGGGTATAACACATCTGCAATGCAGCAACATCTGCTCTCTGGGCCTGTGTGAGACTGTTATCTCAATGGCGGGAATGAGGATGTTGGAATTTGGCATCTCAGGCACCAACTCATCTCTTTCCTTAACCGGGCTCACCAGAGATTGGTTTCAGCCTCTCTCCATGCTTTAAGGAGGTTGAGTTGATAAATCTGACTGGCCCCTCCCCTGTCTGACCATATCTCTTCATAGTCAACACCAATGTTCTCACCGTGTGACCATGAACGGTCCTTACCACTTGGCAAGTAATTTCGAGCTAGAAGAAGGGAGTAAGACAAGCACTTTATGTCCCTGTTAAAATACAATTACATTTTATCAAATATCACTAAGCAGTCCTTACCTTTAAATACAGCCTGGTTTCTTTCTCTTTCTTTCTATATCTCTGAGTGAAGTTAGCTCTCACTCTTTCTCTTCCTGTGAAATACAGCAAGTGGAGCTTTAGCTAGCAACACACTGTGACACAGTTAGTGTTTGTTGAGGTGATAGAAATGCTGCATTTGAAATTACCTGACACAACATTTTACTCCCTTTTATGTTCACTCCTTTTTTTCTGAAGTACCGCAAATTATGGGCACGTGGGGTTGTTCTGGTGTTGTGCTAAAAATAAATAAATCAAAACTACGGTACATGGTTTGCTCTTTCATCTCTACTGATTAAAACGCGACTGCCTTTCATGTGTCACTGTTTAGGCTCAAATCTCATTGTTTGAAGGCCTGCAGTGACTTGAAATATTAACTTCCCCCAAATGCGTTAAACCCAAAGTAACGAGTTTGTTTTGAAAATATACGGAGAGGAAACTACAGATATTTGTTTAAAAATGTAGGGAGTAAAAATTAAGTACAGCAAGGAAGTTTTTTTTTACTTTTTTACTTTGCATCTTTCAAATGCAAAGTTTCTAATTTCAACTTTAATTACTGCACCTGATTAAGGCGATAGAGTAAATAAGGCTTCCAACAGTGGTTATTTCTTATTATCACATCTTGTTTTTATTGTTTTTATCAGTAGATTGTTGTTTCACTCCCACCAAAAACATCACCGTAAATAATCTTCGGATTCTGAATGACCATTTAAAAAAATAAACAAATTGTTCTGAGTTAATTTCAGTTACGGATGTATCAGTGACGTAAATGATATATCGGTCATAATTGGAAGGCTGTTACATTTTCATTTTTATTTTTTTTTGACTTGTTTCCTGCTGTACACAGGCCATTGAGATGTGTTTCGCTGCTGCAGGTTTCAGTGTCGGAGAATTTGCTGCTCTTGTCTTTTCTGGGGCGATGAACTTTGCAGAAGGTAGAAAGATTTCTTTTTTGGGTTTTTTTGTGCATTTGTAAAAGGTGTTTTAATCACAACTTTGGTTAATATTCTGTATTTACTCCTTATGCATCTTCTAGCTTTGTATGCAGTGAAGGTGCGAGCGGAGACTATGCAGAAGGCCTCAGAACTGGTTCCCAGTGGGATGCTGTCAGTCATTGGTAGACCTCAGGCTCAGTATAATTATGCCTGTCTGCAGGCAAAAGAGCACTGCAAGAGTCTGGGGATGGAGAATCCTGTGTGCTCTGTGGCCAACTACCTGTTTCCAGATGGCAGGGTTATTGCAGGGCACCAGCAGGTAATGCATTCATATATTCTTGCTGCTTTAATATACCGTGAATCTATTGTGTTCTCTTTTCTGTCTTCTCTCAACCATCAAAAAAGTTGTTAGAGCTGCTCTTGTCATTTCTGCTGTCTTCTTTGACTTCTCAGGCTCTGGATTTCCTCCAGGAAAACTCTCGGCGCCTAAAGTTCATGCGGACCAAAACTCTCCCAGTCAGTGGTGCGTTCCACACTGAGCTGATGGCATCGGCTACTGAACCCCTCAGAGAGGTGCTCCGGCAGGTGGAGGTCAGTCAGCCACTTTATCCAAAAGGGATTAACATATTTTCTGAAACATGCATTCAGTTACTCTGTAAAGCTACACCAGTCCTCATTTTTTTAAGATAACCCATCCTATTCAGTCTGACTCGGAAAGTTAAATGGAAAGTACACCCAAGATTTTACATCTGGTATTCAGCCATTCAAACTGCCCTCCGTCTTCAGAGTGAGGGAAAGTCTTCCCTTCACCATGAACTCAAACTGAAGAGAGGGATCCAGCGGGAAAACAGTCAGCGGGAACGCAGCCGGAGCGCCCGCAGCAGCTGCAGCAGCAGGGGCAGCCAATCTGATGACTTGACTATCCATGAGACGGAGAAGACAGAAAAAGAGAAAGACAAACAGGACTTAGAGATTGAAAACATTATCAAGGTAAGTGAGGGCTATAAGAATCTTTTTTTGTAATATTTATTTAATTACATCATGCACCAAACTATCCATGGTAGTGATTATTTAACTAATTCATAGTGGCACTGGGCAGCTGCCAGTGCAGTTCATTTTGTCCATTTAAAAAGTACCATGTACACTCACTGGCCACATTTTTGTTAGATACACCTGTTGAGCTGCTCATTAGGTCAAATACCTAATCAGCCTATCACATGGCAGCAGCTCAGTGCATTTAGGCATGTATACGTTAATAAGACGACCTGCTGAAGGTCAAAGGTCAAAGGGGATTTAAATGACTTTGAACATGCATTGTTGTTTGTGTCGGACAGGCTTGTCTGAGTATTTCAGAAACTGTACAACCATCTAACCAGTTTATAGAAAATGGTCTGAAATGGAGGAAATCTCCTGTGAGCAGCACTTCTCTGGGAAAAAATCACTTGTTGGTGCCAAAGATCAAAAGCGGAATGAGCAGATTATTTACAGCTGTAAGGAAAGCAACATGAACTCAAATACCCACTTACTTCAACCAAGTTATCAAGAAGAGCACCGCTGAAAGCACAATACGTTGAACCTCGAAGCTGATGGCCTAGTGTCACCTGCTGGATAGAGGTGAAAACACAAACCAAACAATGGCTCTTTCATCTGTTTCACAGCATGCACGGGAACTGGAAACTCGCCGAAGGGAGGCAGAGGAGAGAGAGCGGAGGAAGCAGAGGGAGGTGCAGATGGAACTGGAAAGACAGCTGAAAGAGGCTGAGATGGTAAAAAAAAAGTTTTCCACTTGACACCAATTATGTACAGAGTCTTTTCTCCTTGACTTTGATCTTTGAGAACTGCAGCAAAATGTTGACTGTCATAAAATTCACACCTAGTCTTTAATGATTTGGAAAAATGGTTATGACAGTCCAGGAAAAGGTGATTCAGGAATAGGTCAGTTTATACCGCTCTGTTGGTGCATCTGTTTATGTAGCTGTGTGTGTGCATAGATAAAAGACAGCATGCAGGCTGAGATGCAGGTGAAGGAAAAGGAGGCTGAACAACAGAAGAAGAGGATCAGGGAGCTGGAGCTGACACAGCAGCAGCTGGAAGTTGCCCTTAATATGGAGATCCAGGCTCGGCTGGAGGAGGAGAGGGCCAGACTGGAGCTTGAGCGGTAACAATGGATTTCTAACTCTTATTATGGCCCTTTATTATTTTATTTGTGATGGAGATCTGATATATCCATGAGAAGTATTAACTGTCATGCGGCGGCTGTGTGAAGGCAAGAGAGGACCCAAATGCACGGCTCTAGACACACGGGAATGAACTCAAAGGCAGGTCTTTATTAACAGGAACATAAGAAGTCATACAAAACTATACTGGGAGAAACTAAAGCTGAGGCGCTGGGAAGACACGGGAAATGCACACAACCTAGAGGGACGACGCAACACAGAACAAAGGGACACTCTGACATAAATACACAGAAGGTAATGAGGGAAGTCGGAGTTGTTACAGGATGCAAACATGTTTTATACTGCTTTGAAGTCTGGGACAGCATCATAAGAGGCATAACTGATCTCACCGTAGTCCCATGAAGACTCAAGATGAGTGTTTTCACGACTGCCATCTTGGTGTTTTGAAATCAGGCATGATGAATGAAGGGAAGAACTGTCTGTTAAGGTTCTCAGTCGTTCAGGTCATCGTAGTCTAAGGAGCTTGGAAAGAAAAGCATCTGGACTTCTTTAAGTTTCTTGAAGAGCGTTTCACCTCTCATTCAAGAAGCTTCTTCAGTTCTCTGAAGAAATTCTGAACTGAAGAAGCTTCTCAGATGAGAGGTGAAACATCAAACAAATTTGCTGCAAAAATTGGGTCTCCCTGGACTTGTATGAAAACCATATCAGGGTTTCAAAATCCCCAGAGCAGCAGTCAGATCATTGTAGACGGTTTTAAGTCAGACAGAGATTTGAATATGCTTTATGCTCGTTTTAGTTCTTCTGAACTGAAACAGAAACTGAAAGATACTCAACACTTCATCACTGAACTCAGCGATGTCCAAAAGGCCTTTCATACAGTTAATGTGAACAAGAGCCAGGGCCCTGATAACATTAGTGCCACCTAATTAAATCTTGCGATAAAGAGCTCAGTCCTAAATTTCAGGTTATTTTTAATAAATCCTTTCAAATACAAAATGTGCCCTCGCTTTGGAAGGAAGCTGTCGTCGTTCATGTCCCTAAATCTAGTCGTCCAAACGTCCTGAATGACTTCAGGCCTGTTGCCTCACCTGAGTTGTCATGAAAGTCTTTGAAAACATCATCAGAAATGTGATTATGGAAGAGATTGAATATCAGCTGGATCCAATGCAATTTGCGTACAGGCCCAACAGAGGAGTGCAGGACGCGCTTTTGACTCGACTAAATCTGATTCTTAAACATGTAGAGAGTAAAGGGACTTTTGCAAGACTTCTTTTCATTGATTTTTCTTCAGCTTTTAATACAATACAGCCCCATATTTTAATGAAAAGACTTTTAGAAGAGTTTGAAATCAGGAAAAACCTGGTTTGCTGGATTTTAGATCTTTTAACTGACAGGTCACAAAGAGTGAGAATAAATGGGGTTCTGTCTGACCCAGTGTTCTCCTCCACAGCTTCTCCTCCAGGGTGTCTCTTATCGCCCTTATTATTCATTCTCTTTACAAACATGTGTCAGAGCAGATATGAAAACAGGGCCATCATTAAATTTACAGATGACTTTGTTATTGTCAGCTTACTGAAAGAGGGTGAAACTCACCACGGTCCAATCATTGATGACTTTGTTCAGTGGTGGGAGGAGTCTTATCTCCAATTGAACATATCTAAAACAAAAGATATGGTTATTGATTTTAGGAAACAACAAAATGGGCACAGAGTCACTTTAATTAAAGGTCAGAAAATAGAGCAAGTGCAATCATATACATATCTTGGGACCATAATCAATGAAAAACTGAACTTTTATTGCAAATCGGTCTGTAAAAAGGGTCACCAGTGCCTTTACTGCCTCAGGAAACTTGCTCATTTACACATTGACCGAAAGACTTTAACTTTGTTTTCTTGTTCTTTTATTGAGTCTGTTTTATCTTTTTGTTTGGTGGCATGGTTCAGTCAGACCTCTGTCACAGAGAAAAATTGACTGAATTAGTTAGTGAGATGGTCCAGTCGTCTGATAGATGAGTCACAGGCCTGTTTAGACTCCCTGTACTCTAAACAGGTACCACAGATGGCTTAATCAATCCTTAAAAATGGTTCCCATCCTCTACGGGTTGGATTTAGCTTCTTTCTTCAGGACGGAGGTTTCTAGTTCCAAGATGCAGGACAAAGCATTATAAAAACAGCTTTGTCCCTGCTGCTGTCACTGAACTCAATAAGAATTGTTTTTGATTTGATTCATTTTGTTTAATTACTAAATATGTGTTTTGTCAGCTTTCATTAGGTGTGTGTGTTTGTGAAGGGAGGCCAAATGCTATCATTGTTCTGTAAAGCAAATTTACCTGTGGGTATAAATAAAGTAACCTTAACTTAAAGCTTATAGGAGGTTGTGAGGTCACTGCCTCCACCTGATTATGTAATTAACCAGCAGACTGGTACGTTTATATATAATATACTATAAGTTATATCATTATAATTATGTGTATATCATATTTCTTATGTACATTTTAGACCTGGGAGCAGAAATGCTGATGAACTGGTTTTTATTCAGGAACAGGCAGAGCGTCCTCTCTTCCTGGCTCCATGTCTATAATTATGTCACACACTGATTCGCTCCCACAAAATCACCAAAACACAGCACAAATCCCACCAATGGTTCAATTCCTTATAAATCATTGAATCAGGTACTGAAGCAGTGACGTGCTGAATGAAGCTTCAAACGTCATTGATCACGTGACTCTGTTCGGTCAAACCAAGCCTCAGCACAGCGTTTCTGAAGCAGTGTGTTGATTTTTTGACACATTTTTTGAGAGAGAGAGAGATCAGATGATCAAATGTCAACAACCTGATTGGCCCAAGTGTGAAGATGTGACGTCCAGTGAGGGAAGGGGGGAGAAAGGGTGATCAGGTATAAAAGTGAGGTGAAGAAGAGATTCGGGGTTCTTCCCTTTTGTCCTCTGTGAGATGAGCAGTTCAGAAGTTTGGATCTAAGAGGTTCACAGTTCAAATTCCAGCAGAGACGCTAAAAGGAGAACCACAGTCCAACCTGTGAATGTTTTTAACCCTTTGTGAAACAACAAAGGCATAAATATGATCATATAAATATTATCTACTGGGTCAGACTCATAGGATCAGGGATTAGAACTCCTTTTATCAGAGAGATGAAATCTACTTCCTGTACAGGGTTTTTTTGTGGGCCTACCGATCGACAGAAACTAGAGTCAATAAAAAAACTGGACATTGGCTCAATGTGTGTGTGGCACAGGGAAACAAGGACTGAGCGCTGTGTAGTCCCACATAAAGTCAGACACCTGGTCACCCTAGGTGGACCATGGCATGGTCTATATGGAGGATACAGACACTGCTGAAAACATGACTCTGTCTGGTTTAGATGATAAAATGTCTTTACTTTAGGAGGCTGTGGCTCAGAGTACATTCACATAATGCCTTTGAATAAATGTAAAAAGCTTGTTTTTCTCCTGCTTTGATTTCTTTGTCCAGGTAGAAATTCTGCTTTTTGCCTCTAAAATCTGAAACAGTTTGAAACAAAGTTTGGCGCTCTAATCCTCTCTGTGTTTGTCCTTTGGTCAGATGGTGATATTGAATGAAATATTCCAGTATTCAGTAGCTCAGCAGCTTTGTAACATGTGGTTTTGCACACTGTTCAAACCTCAGATGTTTGTGTAAACAAGTGTGGAGGACACAAACTCACGGGGGGAGGAACGACATTTACTGTTGATGTGTCTGACATTTAGTCTCCATGAGTTCTCATGAGACTGAAGAACTCTGTGATCTCTAACATGCAGCTGTATGTTTTGAAATTATGTGTCTCATTCTCTGGACCAGTGGTCCCCAAACTACGGCCTCCACATTTGACCCAGCCCCCTGAACAATATTAGAGATGCATTATTATTTTTTCAGTCTGGCCACGTGATCGACACTAATGCACCCATAGCACACTGGGGTGTAGTGGGCCTGACCGACTGAATCTCTGGAAATGTTTCTTCATGTTAATAAAGCTCATTTGATTTGAATTGTGAACCACACCAAAAAAATTTTTCTGCTACTATGACCTCACTTTGCCCAGAACGTGAACGTGACCCCCCCCCCCCCAGAACGCAATAATGTTAGGTAAGAGAAAAATTGCTTCAGAATGCAGGGTATTTAACCTGCAGTGGACACACGATTATTTTTTTGTTCAATGCAAAGAAAAGGCTGTTTGTCTCATCCAACACGTGGCGGTATTCAGAGAATACAATCTGCGCCGACATTATGAATGCCCTCACAAAGACAAGTATGATAGCTTGCAAGGCCAAATGCGAACAGACAAAATCTCAAAGTTAAAAAGTGGACTGTTAGCTCAGCAGACTGCATTTGTACGCCAAACTCAGCTGAACCAGTCATCAGTTCGGGCCAGCTTTCGTGTTGCTCAACTGATAGCAAGCTACGGTAAACCTTTCACTGAGGGAGAGTTTGTCAAGAAATGTTTGAATGTTGTTGTGGAGGAGGTGTGTCCCGATAAGAAAGATGTCGTTAATGCTGTGAGTCTATCGGCGAGCACAATCACCAGAGGCGTGGAAGAAATAGGGGGTAATGTATATGCCCAGCTGCAGCAAAAGACGAAAGAATTTGACTTTTTTTCATTAGCACTGGATGAGAGCACGGACATGCAGGACACAGCGCAGCTTCTTATTTTTGTTCGTGGAGTTAGCGCAAACTTTGACATGTGTGAGGAGCTGGCAGCCCTCCAAAGTCTGAAAGGCACTACGACGGGGAGGATATTTTCGACAAAGTATGTCAAACAATGGAAGAGTTGGATCTGGACTGGGCAAAGCTTGCTAGCATCACGACTGACGGGGCTCCTTGTATGGTGGGCGCATCTCGGGGCCTAATAGGACGCATGAACCGCGAGATGGAAGAACGGGGTCTCACCGCCCCTCTACAAGTCCACTGCATAATTCACCAGCAAGCGCTTTGCTGCAAAGTGTGGAAGTGGGATTCTGTCATGAAGGCTGTGGTATCATGCATAAACTTCATCAGAGCAAATGGACTTAAACACAGGCAGTTCCAACAATTCCTGTCTGAACTGCACTGTTAAAAAAATCCGTAAATTTAGGGGTCCCTTTACCGTGGATTTGCTACGGATTCGCTCCGTTTTGCGAAATACGGAAAGTTTGCTGTTGCGCAAGGCAGAATTTTCTCCCCCAGCCAGAATATTCTGACGCCATTACTTTCAGTGCGGTCAGTGCCTACCTAAATTTCTGCAAGTCACAAGGAAAGTTGGAAACAGGTTGGTTGTGTGGAATGAGAATGAGAATGGAGTGCCACCTTGTTCCCCCTCGTACATTAAATTGGTCTCGATAGGCAGTTGGTAGTGGTGTGTATGTGAGTGGACGTTTGCTGCTAGCTGCGTTAGCATTAGCCAGCCGCCTGCGCTTCGTAAGTACGTCAAAAACCATTTTTTCCCTCCCTCTTACATGAAATTTGGTCTCGATAGTCAGTTGGTAGCCGTGTGTGTTTCATGGTAACATTTGAATATGTGGGTTTTGCGTTATTTTGAAGCGTGGTTTGCCCAACTAAAGTTAACGTTAGCCCATAAGTTGGATGCGCGCGCTTGTGTGTGTGTGTGTAAATTAGCCACATGTGTGTATTGTTATAGCTCGCTGTGTTACGTTAGCATGCAACTGAACATAGTAATAATTAAAAGGGGTGATAGTTAAGTAGAATCAGATTTCATTGCAGAAAACATTGCAGCCCAACGCAGATTACTTATTTGAAGGTACCTGAAAAGTGAATGTGCTTCACTGTGCTGATATAAATTTATTGTTTTCATATTGATTCTGTTCTGATTCTGGCTATCCTTCAATTGGCAAATTCAATCTCTTAAAAATGTTGACTTGTAACATTTGTGGCTTTAATGCTCGGTCTTCGACTGATTACTTGAAACACTGCCGAACACACAGAAATAATAATAATGTATCTTTTTTATGTGGCCATAGGGATTGCAGAAGGAAGTTTAACACATACAGTAGCCTTGCTGTGCATATGTCACGAGCTCATGTAGACAGAAGGAGTACACAAACATGGAACCGTAATGTGTCTGTACAGTTAAGGTGCTTGTTTAATTTTTGCAGCAGTGAATATGATGATCTTAAAACTTTAAAGTGTCATTTGAGTGGTCACATAGATGAGGGTTTGACTGTAACATGTCCCTTTGATGGATGTTCTAAGACATTCAATGTAAAGTCATCCTTTTTAACGCATATTTCCAGATACCATAAAGGGTGGGATGTTACCAAGATAGCCCCAGTTCATATATGTGAACTAACAGAACGGTCTTTCCAAGGTGAAGGATCACATGTAGAACCTGAAGAACCTGAAAGTTTTAACATTGATGCAGAACAAAGTGATAATTTCTGCAGTGATCAAGTGAAAGACAACTTCACAGAGTCTTGCTCAGTTTTACTTGGGTTTACAGGCAAAATATTTGGTTCCAGCCTCCACAATAACAGAAATAGCAAATGAAATGAGAACTATAAGTGATATTCAACAGGAATATACTGTGGATGCACTAGCCTGTGAACTGGGGCAGTATGGTGTTCCAAAGGAGACTGTAACATCTCTTGGGAATAGTATATACGAGCAGAGCCCTATGCACAAGGCATTACATGAAAAGGGTCATTTAACTACGCAACACAAGAGGCTGAAATATTACAAGTCACACTATGACTATGTTGAACCTGTTGAAGTCTTTCTTGGACGCAATCACAGTGGCCAGAAGAGGCACTATCATTACATCCCAATACTGGAAACCCTCAAAGTAATTCTGAAACAGCAAGGTTTAGATCAGCACAGTCCTAGTTCAAATTCTGAAGATGATGTACTGTGTGATGTCACTGATGGGTGGGTCATCAAATCCAATGCCATGTTTTCCTCAGACCCAGACAGTTTAAAGGTAATGCTCTTTCAGGATGCTTTTGAGGTGGCTAATCCACTCGGATCTGCCAAGACAAAGCATAAAGTATTGGCTGTCTACTTCACACTTGGAAATTTTCATCCACACCAACGATCAACTGTTGATCAGATACAGTTGGCATTACTCTGTGTAGAGAAAGATTGCAAATACTTTGGAATGGATAAGATTTTCAATAAGCTAGTGTCAGACTTGTGTGAGCTGGAGGAAAGGGGCATATCTTTCAATGGAAAAATATATAAAGGCACTGTTGCGTGCATAATGGGCGATAATCTGGGCTCCCACATGATTGGTGGCTTTACACAACATTTCAGCACAGCTCAATATTTCTGCAGATACTGTTTGGCAACAAAAAGTGAATTTCAGTCGAACCCTCTCACAGTTTTCACTCATAGAAATCCAGCTGATCATAATGAGACTGTGCGGTTTCTGGAAAGTAACGATGAAGTACACACTCATCACGGTGTTAAATGTGACAGTGTTTTCAACAAACTGTCCAACTTTCATGTGTGTCAGCCAGGCTTACCAGCTTGTTTAGCTCATGATCTGTTTGAGGGGGTAGTAGATTATGATTTGGCATTGTTTTTGCAGTTCTTAATCAGAACACAAAAGTGGTTCAGTTATGAGGTTCTTAATGAAAGAATCAAATCATTTCCTGGTGAAAGCAGCGACAAGCTAAACACTATTCCCACTACAGGAGCCAGGCTTGGAGGACATGCAGCCCAAAACAGGTGGCTTTTGAAATTCTTGCCTGTTTTGGTGCATGACACAATTGAAGATGCTGATAATGAAGTATGGGGACTTGTACTACTTCTGAGGGAGCTTGTTGAATTTGTCTGTGCACCTCGGCTCTCAGAGTTGCAGATTGCTTTCATGAAGGGACTGATTGAACTGTATGTGGAATTGAGGCAAAAGCTGTTTCCAAGAGTTCAACTTAGACCAAAACACCACTATCTGCTTCACTATGCACACTTGACTTTACAATTTGGCCCACTCATATATACTTGGACAATGCGCTTTGAATCAAAACATTCTTATTTTAAAAGGTGCATTAGGGCAAGTAAGAACTTCATAAATGTAACCAAGTCTCTGGCTGAACGGCACCAGTTGCTTCAGGCTTATCAGTCTTGTGGTACCTTGTTTCGTTCCCAGGTTCATGTCTCAGACTCAACACGGTTCTATCCAGAGCTCTATGACCAGAACATAAAGACAGTGGTTGGAGAATTTGATTTGAACTCAAGTAACTCAGTTGTCACAGAGAGTGTGCAGGTTAAAGGCACTACATATGCAAATGGAATGCTGGTCTTACTGAGCTACGCAAAAGGACTACTGCAGTTAGGACAAATAGCAAGCATTTTTGTAAAAAATGAAACTACTGTCCTACTTTTGCTTCGAGGGAAAACTGCCAGCTGGATACCTGAGCTTGGACTCTATGAACTTGATGAAAATGCTTCTGACCTGTTCAGTTGCCATGATTTGAACAAACTTGATGATTATCATCCACTTTATTCTTACCAGAGAGGTACTCGGTGGCTCATTCCTCTTAAACACACACCAACATGGAACTTGTGAAAAACTATGTCAAGAAAGCAATGCCATCGCTCAGTAGCGATCAGATGGATACACTCATGGCTAAACTGGAGGAATTAGGAGTTCTCTCTGTAGATGACCTGAGCCTTGTGGACCCGGAGGACATTAAAGACACTCTGCCATTCATTCAGTGCAAAAGATTCGTCAGAGCTGTCAAAGCATTGGAAGCAGGTGAGTTTTTGCCCCTCTGTTTTAATGCAAGTTTTCTGAAACTACAAATGTTTATTCCAAAAATGCAAAAAAAAAGTTGCCATCAGCTGTACATGGCAATAATTACTCTATAATTGGTTTTCATAATTAGGTCCATTTGTATTCCTGGTTGACCCAAACTGGACATTGAGGACCAATGTATTAATTTATTTGCAACAATTGTGATGTGTTTAATTTATGGAGATGTTTGTCATGTCATCCATAGATTCACAAACTCCACCACAGTTCACCCGGCCTGGCCCCTCATCAACACCTGAACCACAGAGGTTTCAGCTGCCCTCAACACCACCTGAGACAGCCGACTCCCCATCCCAAGACACATATTCTGTACCATGGCACAAATTTCCCTCAAAAGTCATGGATGAGTTGCGTGAAAAAAAGTACATAATGGGGAAAGACAGACGAGAGATGGTTCGGATCGTCGCTGAAGATTACCTCCATAAACACCCAGGAAGACCTGGTAGACAAAAGCTGAGGGAACTCGCCAGTGTGATTGTAGGACAATATCCTGCCTCCTTCAAGCTGACAGAGCCGTTTGGAAACAAACCTTTTGCAAAAGATGGTTCTGAAACTCTCTTTCATCAGCTGGAACACAGAATTGAAAATATGAAGAGGCCACAAAGCTCACTGAAGAGGCAAGCAGGGGGTGAAAATTCAACAAAGAAAAGGCCCAGGAATTCAGATCTGTATGGATGTGTGGCGTGGGATCCAATCATTGAGGGGGCCGTGTGTAGAGAAGACCTGCTGTCTAAACGAGATGAGTTGAAACGTGCCTTTCAAACCCAGGATCTTCAGGTGGGTCTGCAATCATCCATTACAGATACAGAAAGCTTTATTAATCCTCGAAGGGCAATTCGGTTCCTACAGTCCACCATCTAGACATACAACCATTCACACAGCAATAGTATATAGCAGGAGTAATGCGATAAGGTCTGGGTCCAAGTACAATTTAGGACACATTGTGAAATTGTAGATCGTCTGTAGATCACTATGCCCATAGTCAATTGAAATTGATACCCTGTTTTATTATTTTAATTGGTTAGTTTGACTAACTGTTCGACTGTTTGTCTAACTGCCTCATATCTTTAGGAGTCATCTGTTCGAAAATTGATGACTGAAACATATCCCATTCAGCGTGAAATCCTCAACGATGATGATACCACTATTGCCGTTGTAAAGGACGAGTGGCCGTTCCTGTTTGAAGTTCCTCACCTGTTTGATCATGCATCTAAACTCCTTGGCTTCTCTGTACAAAACAAGCTGGCACAGGTGTGTTGTTATTGTTATTATTATGATTGTGCTGTGCTGCTCCATATGGAGAGAATTTTGTCTTTATTAATCAATCAAAAAAAGATTTGCAACCAAAAAGAGAGTTGAGACCAAAAAAGATAAACTGGCAACCAATCAAATAGAATAACTTGGATGAACAATCAAATGGAATAGATTTGAGACCAAAAATCAGGAAGTGACAACCAAAAAAGCAGGACATTTGAGATCAAAACAGAACAGGTTGCAAATGAAAATGAAATAATTCATTTTTATTTTTATTTTTTTCAAAATTCTCTCCATAGCTCCAAACGAAAATGAGTGTTAGTCTTATGTACTTGTACAACATTAACACCTTGAACCTTGAACAGGAACTTTCCAAAAAAGAAAAGGGGATCAATGACTTCCTTGACTCCAAAGGGATGAAGACGGGCGAAGGTCCAATACAGCTCATCTGTGGCATTTCAAAATACTTCAAGGAAGACTCTTATAAACTCTTCCACAAAAAAGAGGTAGATGTTGTAGATTTTAAACTGTGTGCAAGATAATTATTTGCATCCAGTGGTGAACCAAGTAACCAACCACAGTAGGAAGTATAGATTCCCCTAATTGTGCTGCTGATATTCTCTATAAACTCTCTATCTATAAACTATTTACATTAATGTTTGTGCATAATGGCTACCTCTGTCTGATGAAGACACTAGCAGATAGTCAATTTGCCAGCAGGTTTGTGTGCACTGGAAACATTAATTCATGTATCATGTCTGTCACCAAAACAGATCTCTGCAGATCCTGAAGTCGAACTCCCAGTGACCCCATGCATCCTAATCAGAGGTTTGTAGTTAAATCTTTTTTTGTATCCCAGCAAGCTGTTGTTAGCTGTTGTTATAAGCTGTTGTTGTGTCATATTTATTAAAGAAATGTTTTGCTTGCCTTAAAATATAGGATTATTTTTTTTTTTGTAAATGGTACATGGTTTTTATCTGTGTTTTAAGGTGACCAGCAATTCAAGATTGCTGTTGATGGGTTACTTGTCAATGACCACATCACCTCTCCCATTGTGGCCTTGAGCTACGTCTTCTCCATGTTTTATGTCTGCAACGTCCAATACCCACCGGAGATGGCTTTTACTCTCGAATTCATGCAAAGGTAAGCACTCATTGTTTGGAAATACTTTGTAAATGTGACTTTGCTGTGCCTTTCTGCACCTGACCTGCTTTTTGTCAATCTACACTAAACCCGTTTGTCTGAGATGTACAAGCTCAAAATGTGTCGCCACATGCTGTGAGCTTTTAGATCAGCTGTTATTGGCTTATGAGCCCCCTGAATATGGATTTGTTCGGAGATTTTGTAGCTCCCTGTTGAAGACTATTGTTGGAATAAATGTGTCATATCTTTTTAAAGGGCAGGTAACATGCTTTTTGCTTTAAATAGTGTCCTAAGTCAATCAATAACAAAACAAACATAACATGATTCTAGTTGGGAAATGGAGCAAAAACATATTTTTCTCAGAATGGTTTGTTGACACAAAATTCGTTTGAGCTATCTCTTTAAAACCATTAGCACCTGAGACCAGGTTATGTCAGTGGTGGTCAAACCTTTTCATGTCAAAGACACACAAACTGAAATTTATTTGGCTGCAGACCCCAAACTCAAAATATGTTGTTCCAGGGACCCCCCCCCCCCCCCCCCCCCGAAGGAAAGACTAAACATATTAATTTAAAAAATACTACATAGTGGATTCATGCCCAAATGTTAATACTTGTACTGATGTGTAACGTGCACTGAATGTCACAGTTTCTCCACTCCATGTTTGAATAACCCCCAGGACAGTCCGTGTTCAAATGTGCTGTTACACCTTTTGATAGGACAATGTCAACTGTGTTTTCTATCCCCTTCTGTGTTCTGTGCATTTATAATATCCCTGCATACACATTGAGGATGCATGCTGTCATGTGTTGGTGATAAGCAGACTTCTCGCCCTTGCAAACATTTCTGTATATGCGCAGTGTGAATGCATGTGTCTTGAAAAGACAAAGGAAGAGATAAGCTTAGCCACTGGCACCAGCACCACAACAACATTGGGTTCTAGACAGATGGTCAACTAGAATGATAGAGAGGTTCACACATAGGGGCATATTGAAGAAAACAAATGTAGGATTTTATTGAACTGCTCCACTCCTGTCAAGCCACACTACACGTGCAAACTTTGTCTGCACATCACTATTGTTTTGTTTTTTTTTCCTCAGAGTTTTCTTTGGGGTCAATCCTGAGCGAGGCTCCAAGGCAGAGAAGAAGGGGAAGAAACAGCACTTCATTCCTCCACAGGTGTGCAAGCTGGTTTCTCAGCTGAAGGAATTTGAATGCAAGCAGAAGGAATCTGAATGGGCCATTTGAGCTGTTCTCAGAGCTCAGAAAATACCTTTTTGGACTGAATGTACACACACACACAAAGGCAAATCCAAAAACATGGGGCTTGGGAGTAGAAATACAGATTTTTACAGTATTAGGTGAGTTCAGATGTTTTAACTAGATGCCCACAACACACATGCTGCAGTTTCAAATCCCCCATGTTAAGGGGGAGGGAAGGTGGGCGATATTTGTCATTCCAGTTAAGCTTTTCCTGTCATTGTGGAGTTGGAGGTGTAAGTTTTAATTTTTTTTTTAGTTTTAAGTTGTTTTAAGAGTTTTAAAAATCTCGTTATGGCATGTTGCACAGTCATCCTTCTAAGGTCATGGTTGTTATTGCTGCACTGATGTTTTATAGAAAAGTTGTATAATGTAATACTTCTAATGTTCTATTTGTTTTTTGTAGAAAGGTCAGCCACTGGTTGCAGAGCTCTGCCTGTCGGTGTGATATGTGGAGTTGGAGGTGTAGGTTTCTGCATCCTCCTGGAGGGGGCTCCTCATTTTGCACTGACAGGTGAGACAGCAACAGCAATGCTGGCAGTTTTATTGTCTTATTTTGTCATTGTCTTTAACAAATCAATTTGTTATTAATGCCTGTCAGCCTGTGGATGCTAAAAAGTTGCTAGATTTGGCATCTCCCTGTTAAAGGACATGGCTGTACTTCTTTGAGAGAACAGCTGGTTTATGTATGTAAAATTTCTCTGAATGTGAAGGTGATGTTCTGAATGTTTTAATGGTTGTAATGTAAATATTGCAAATCATTCACCACAAAAAGTGAAATCACTTTAAAGCACTGGCAGCTGTTAAAGGAAATAAATAATTGCTGTGATTCTACATTTGTGCTTTATTGATGGTAAACGGTATAGAGAATGGTACAGAATTAAACATTTTAGGATGACTGAAGTGTCCGTAAATGGTATGGATTGAGTACTTAAATAATACGGAATATTCCATTTTAGATTTGATGGAACTGTCCGTAAATGGTAAAGAAAAAGTCAGGTAAATCTACGGAAATATCTGTTATAGGGTTTACGGAATTGTCTGTGCAATAACGCCGAAATTTATGGAAAATACGGAATTTTCCATTTTAGGTTTGACGGAAATGTCCGTCAATGGTACAGAAAAACTCGGGTAAATCTACAGAAATATCCGTTTTAAGGTTTACGGAAGTGCCCGTACAATAACGGAAAAAGTGCTGGTAATTAATTACCAGCACTTTTTCCGTTTTATAACGGAATTTTTTTTAACAGTGTGGAATCTGCGTACGGAGATGTGCTGCACTACACAGAGGTCCGATGGTTGAGCCGCGGCAGAGTTTTGAGGCGTTTTTACGAACTGCTACCCGAAATTAACGCATTTCTTCATTCAAAAGGCAAAACGGTCCCAGAGCTGATCGACCCAGAATGGAAGTGGCACCTCGCATTTCTAACAGACGTGACGGAAATGCTGAACGGCCTTAATTTGCAGCTACAAGGCCAGGGGAAACTCATTTGCGACATGTATTCCCACATAAAAGCATTTGAGTTGAAACTAGCGCTGCTTTTGGAACAAGTGAAAAAGCACAACTTCACCCATCTCCCTGCTACCCAAAACCTTTCTGCAGAGAACCCAGCTGAAAAGTGTGTGGAAGCACTGGAAATGCTGAAGGCGGAGGTCAGTGTGCGATTCCGTCAACTACATGTTCATGCAAAAGAAATCCGTCTTTTCCAAAACCCCTTTGTTGCCGACATCGATGAAGCCCAGCCTTTTTATTAGGGGTGGGTTTTTATAATCGATTTATCGATTAAAATCGATTCTGACTTGGATAACGTGAAATCGATTCATTAAAATCCTGAATCGATTTTTCAATATAAATTTATTTTGCCCGAAATTCCAGAATCTCAGGTGAAACCTCACAAAATTTCAACAACCACCAAACAGCTAAGACAGTAAATGAGAGCAAGAACACGGATTCTGCACAAAGACGTAAACACAAAACTCGGACCCGCCGTCGGATCAGAATCAGTGAGATGTCGCCTTTCTCACCGACTGCACGGACACGGTCGGGGCTGAAAGCCGACAGCTCGCTGATTCTGATGTTTCGGCGGTCCGCGCTTTGTGTTTACACCCTTTTTGCGCTGATTCTGAAGCTGTTAGTTTTATCTCTCTCCAAACAATATTGACCGAACCAGCAGCAAAAGAAGATCCAAACTACGCTTCACATAAACATCGTCATGAATTCACTCTGACTTTTACTGTTTTGCTTCCACCACAATAAAATCACACCTCATACACAGCTCTCTCTCTCTCTCTCTCTCTGTACTTCAAGAAAAGTTTCCCCTAAAAATCTGTTTTCTTCATTATTCGCTTGCTTGTTAGGCACGAATCTACCGTTGTTTACAGCGCTGTCGGAAGCTGTTTTTTTTTTTTCGTTTTACATACTTCCGAAAAGAAAACCTAATTTCTGCCGTTCAATACTGAACAAACTTAAACTTAAAATTATGCAAAATGCAAAACGCTTAGCGTGTCTCTAATAAAACCTCTGTAACTTCAGAGGTAATTTTCATATGTTGATTAATGGTTTTCTTTCGTTTTTGATGTACTGCAGAATATTTTTATAAAATCCCAGGCCAGGAAAATCGCCTTCATGTTTTTCTGTGTTTTATCTTCAGCTACTTTGACACAAAGGCATCTGCTGTGATGCTCACACCTTTGATAAAGTCTGGAAAGTGTCAGCTTCCTTCCTATAGATACAAAAATATGTAAATGTACTGATCTGAATTATAATATTTCTGACTGTCAAAATTTCCCAGATTCAAATCGAATTGAATCGAATAGAATCAAATCGAATTGGGGATCGAATCGATTCGGGACCTTGTGAATCGGAATTGAATCGATTCTAGAAATCAGTGACGATACCCAGCCCTACTTTTTATCAGTTTGAGCTGGCCGAGTTACAGAACTCTGATGTTCTGAAAGACGCATTCAAGCCCAACAGTCTCCTTGACTTCTATGCCGCCCTCCCAAATGACACGTACCCTAACATAAAAAACACGCAATGAAGATGTCCACACTTTTTGGCAGCACGTATATCTGCGAGCAAACCTTTTCACGCATGAAACTCATGAAAACTCCGATGAGATCAAGATTGACAGATGAACATCTGCATCAGTGTTTGAGACTGGCTGTGACTAGAATGGAACCGGACACTCAACTTCTCACCGGCCAGATGCAGGCCCACAGTTCACACTGATGAACATACAGTACATAGGTAAGCTCACTTTTGTGACTTGAATGAGTTATTCTGAGTATAAACAAATAGAATCATAATAAAATCTACTGGGATAAAATCCATCTCCACAACCATTGAAAAAAGCTTGTGAAAATGTTTTGTGCTGTGTAGGTGCTGTATCACTTAGTTCGGTTTCTCAGCCTGCTTGCTTTGTGGTTTTCAGAGGGAAGTTGGTGAGAGAGAGCAAACAGTGGTGTCTACTAGGCTACCCTACTGGAACCTACAAAACTGGATTATAAGGAAAGAACACAAGAACTTTGAGAGACTGCTCATATGAGTCATTTAAGAGATTCTGCTCTGACAACTGAAGCGTAAGATTGTGCACGGCACAACAGAAACTTTCTTTCTGTGAAGAACCCAGAGAGGGTTATTTGATTATTTATTGATGTCATAAATAGTGTTATTAAGTATTTCCTAAGTTAATTTTTTCTGTTAAGAACCCAGAGAGGGTTATTTGATCTCGGAAAGGGTTATTAATATTTGGTTATGTGTGGCTTTCTGGAAAACAATAAATGTTTACATTTCGGCAAACCTGCGATCGTCACACTTTTTCTGTTACAAACTGACCCTGGCCCCCCATCAGAGAAGGAAAAAGTTTGGGGACCCCTGCTCTGGACTTTACTAGACAACGAGTGAAGAACAGATAACGAATATCATCTTTAAAGTGATGAATAATAACTCTGCCTCTGTGTCTTCATAAAAAGATCGTACTTCTGAAAGGTCAGAGGGCAGCATCCACTCTGGTTTTACACAGTTTTGCAGGTTTAGCTCTTCTGAAGTTCAGCACCTGCTTTTTCAACCAATCAGAAGCCAGTATTGTAGAGAGTTCATATTTCTTTTCATGCAATTGAATAATTTTGAATGTTTAGGTGAATATTTATATTTAGAGTATTTTCTCGATCAGTGTCTTCAGTCCTGACCCTGAGTGCGTACATTTAAAAATAAAGTGATATAACTTCTTTTACATTACTGTGAACTTCTTGTACAGTTTGACAGCTGATTGTTGTCGTGTTTGTCGTCATATGAAGATCGTTTCCTAAAGAGGACTGAACAGTCATTCAGCCTCTGGCTCCATCCATGAATCTGATGTTTGCTGTATAATCTGTGCTGTTAATAGTGTAATGGAACATATAATTTGTACATATAATTTCATATGTAATTATGATGATCTTTAGAGAGACTTACAGGGCTCTCAGCGAAGGCGGTCGCACTTTTCTCCTCTCCTCTCCCTTATCTTCCCTACTTAGCTTCTTATGTCCTTGTCTTGTCTTGTGTTTTTACTTACTTCTCCCTGGAAGACTCTCTCACAGTCTGTTCTCTAAAACCTAAAAGAGGAATTATGGATTTGATCAACTGGTCTCTGAATGCAATTGACACCCCTTCTCAACGAGAAGTCTGGGCTCGGGTGAGCCTGACTGCTGAAGATATCTACCTATTCGGAACCATAATAACAGGGTTCTTGCTGATCGGAGCTGGCTTGGCCCTGGCTTATCGAAGAATTAAGGAAGCGGAACCGGCTGTTCAAACCCCCACAAGGCTGCCCGCTGCGATTGAAATGATGGGACGAGGCGTGAGTTTCTCAAAATGGGCTCATTGAGTGCAGCACGGAGAAGATCTTGGAGAACGCACGGCTGCCGTGAATACTCAGAACAAGACCTCTGAGTGGAAAACTGGATTACATCTGGAGTGGCTAGCTCGACTAACACCTTTGAGCGCAAATTGATCACATCTTGGGGAAGTGCACTGCGGTCATGAGTTCTCAGAACCTGCTCTTTGAGCAAAAAGAATGACAACATCACGAAACGTAAGTTTGGATAACATCATGGAGAAGCTCGCGGCTCTCCAACGGGAGATTGAGAGACCAGTGTTGGACTGTTAGAACAGCTTTGAAATTCATATGAGTTGTTCGCACTAAAGTAAAAACCATCATCACTTCATGCGGAGACCCCTTCGGCGCCAGCTGCAGTCTCAAGGCTGGAGCTGAACAAAACACCCTGATAACGACTGTTTAGACTGTTCCCCCCATTCCATGCAAGGCCACCTGGGTTGGCTGGAAGACTGTTTACTTAGCCTAGCAGGGCGAAGGACACTGTCTCCGCTGAACTCTGGACACACACACACACACACACACACACACACACACACACACATATACACTGATATGCACACACTGATCCCCCCTCCCTTTCCAAACGCCTTCGATGCTTGTGCCCTACTGGGGCAGATGGCAGTCGACTGGACCAGCGCAGACATGCTGCAGGACCGGATGCGCTGTCTACACCGGCTCTCATTCACCCTTTACCCGCCCCTGTTGCTTGTCTTGTGTTTCTATGGTGTATTGATAGTCATGTGCTTTTTGTGCTGAGGTGTTTTTTCTGTTATCAAACTGTTCTCCCACTAGGAGCTCAGTCTGAGTGGAGGTTTTTTTCTCCTCCTCTTACCTCATGTTATGTATTTTCGTTGTTTTTTTCCTATCAGCCTACCTTTCTGACATGTCTCCCCAATGTGATGTTTGTGTAAAGTTGGTCAGAAGGTTCCTTTGCAAGTGCGCATGCACCATTAGCGTGCTGCCTGCTGTAACCCTAATTTCCTTCGGGATTAATAAAGTATTCTGATTCTGATTCTGATTTACCCATTAAGATTTTAAATGAACGATAAACAAAGGCCAAGAAAACTGAGTTAAACTCCTGAGTCTACTATATATTTGCACCATGAATAAATGAATTGTTTGCACCAGTAATAAATAATCAAATATATCAAATTATCATCAATATTTAAATAAAAGCAAGCATCGCACCAAACAAAACAACAATTCAACAGACAGTTCTATAAAACTGTGGCTGATTCAAAGTGCTGCTATAACTGCACAACAAAACTGCAGTGAGAAAAGCTTTGGATGCTCAGTTTAGTTATAATGACAGTTAAACAACTAAAATACTCGATTAAGTAGGTGAGAAAAAGTTACATTTACTGGATCAGTTTAAGACCAAAATACATTTGAATGAATTACTGACATGGACACTTTGTGAAAAATTACTAAACAGTTCAGGCAAAATTTTACTAAAACCTTGAATTCAACTTGAAAGTTTGAATTTCAAGCACATCTTGATATTTTCTTTTAAAATCCACTGTGACTGTGTACACAGGAAAGACTGCAAAAAGATGTTTGTTTGTTTGTTTTTGTAAACACTGTGGACCGATCTGCATTTGTTATTGCTAAATTTAAATATTTGTTACTATTTAATGATCATAATCTCATTTGAACATAGGTTTGATTTAGTGGAGTCAGTTGTTCCCATGCATCATTCTGTAAGTGTGAGAATGAACTAAGATTAGAAAATGTCAAAATATAAAGTTTGATTTATTTTTATTCATCACAGCATCCTAAACTTTGCTGAACTTTTTAAAATATAAAATGAAATTTCTGGGTGTTGACTGTCAAATTTAAAACATCCAAGTAAAGATAAACTATTAAACTTTAACTGGGTCAGACTTGTTACTGCATGCTGTAACCAAACATACCACACCCTGCATCATGTGATTGGCTCTTGGTCGCTCTGTAAGAATATTTCTTTAGCGCCTCCCTTCACAGATGTGTCTGTATCAGGATGGGTCTAAACAACATGGTGTAAATGCAGTTGCTGGTGAGCCTCATTTCCTGTAGGAGGTGAACAAGAGCAGAGATCTGTTTCCCTTCAGAGCACAGAGGTTGTTTCTGTTCAGAGGAAGTGAAACTGTCTGACAGTCACTGAGAGACGGTGAAACGGCACAGCACATGAATCAAATGGATCAAACAAAATTCTGCTGTTCAGTCTGTTTGGATCTACTGAAGGATCCGGTGACTATTCCCTGTGGACACAGCTACTGCATGAACTGTATTAAAAGCTTCTGGGATGAAGAGGAAGAGAAGAAAATCTACAGCTGCCCTCAGTGCCGGAGGACTTTCAAAGCGAGGCCTGTCCTGGAGAAAAGCACCATGTTAGCAGATTTAGTGGAGGAGCTGAAGAAGACTGGACTCCAAGCTGCTCCTGCTGATCACTGCTATGCTGGACCTGAAGATGTGGCCTGTGATGTCTGCACTGGAAGAAAAATGAAAGCCTTCAAGTCCTGTTTATTCTGTCTGGCATCTTACTGTGAGAAACACCTTCAGCCTCATTATGATGCGGCTCCATTAAAGAAACACAAGCTGGTGGAGCCCTCCAAGAAGCTCCAGGAGAACATCTGCTCTCGTCATGATGAGGTGATGAAGATGTTCTGCCGTACTGATCAGCAGAGTATCTGTTATCTCTGCCCTGTGGATGAACATAAAGGCCACGACACAGTCTCAGCTGCAGCAGAAAGGACTGAGAGGCAGAGAGAGCTGGAGGTGAGTCAACAAAACATCCAGCAGAGAATCCAGGACAGAGAGAAAGATGTGAAGCTGCTTCAACAGGAGGTGGAGGCCATCAATCAGTCTGCTGATCAAACAGTGGAGCACAGTGAGAAGATCTTCACTGAGCTGATCCATCTCATCCAGAAAAGAAGCTCTGATGTGAAGCAGCAGATCAGATCCCAGCAGGAAACTGAAGTGAGTCGAGTCAAAGAGCTTCAGGAGAAGCTGGAGCAGGAGATCACTGAGCTGAAGAGGAAAGATGCTGAGCTGAAGCAGCTCTCACACACAGAGGATCACATCCAGTTTCTACACAACTACCCCTCACTGTCAGCACTCAGTGAGTCTACAGACTCATCCAGCATCAATATCCGTCCTCTGAGCTACTTTGAGGATGTGACAGCAGCTGTGTCAGAGGTCAGAGATAAACTACAGGACATTCTGAGAGAGGAATGGACAAACATCTCACTGACAGTCACTGAAGTGGATGTTTTACTGTCAGATCCACCAGCAGAGCCAAAGACCAGAGCTGGATTCTTAAAATATTCATGTGAAATCACACTGGATCCAAACACAGCATTCAACTGGCTGTTATTATCAGAGGGGAACAGAAAAGCAACAGCAATGAAACAACAACAGTCTTATTCTGATCATCCAGACAGATTCACTGGATCGTGGCAGATCCTGAGTAGAGAGAGTCTGACTGGACGTTGTTACTGGGAGGTGGAGTGGAGAGGGGCAGGAGTTTATGTAGCAGTCGCATACAAGAATATCAGCAGAAAAGGAGGGGGTAATGAATGTTTATTTGGACGTAATGACAAATCTTGGTCATTAGATTGTATCAACTACAGTTATACATTTATTTACAACAACATCCGAACTGGTGTCTCAGGTCCTCGTTCCTCCAGAGTAGGAGTGTACCTGGATCACAGAGCAGGTATTTTGTCCTTCTACAGCGTCTCTGAAACCATGACTCTCCTCCACAGAGTCCAGACCACATTCACTCAGCCGCTCTATGCTGGACTTTTGTTTTATGATTATGGAGCCACTGCTGAGTTGATTAAAGTGAAATAGACTGAAGTCTTTCATATTGTGGGTTTAAATCTGTGTTTTAGTTTCATTTTATTTTCTCTCCATCATTTCTGCACAGAGATCAGCTGTCAGTCAAACATTATGGGTGGTACCTCCACATCTTCTAGTTGTTCTCTTGATGTTTCTGAGTTTTTAAAGGAGATCTTTCCTGTGACTGTTTATGGAGGCTATCACTGCTCATCATCATTTTGATTTACTAAAATATTTCTCCACATGAAAATGTAAACTTCTCTATCCTCTAAATGTTTCTGGAATATTTGTATTGAAAAATGTCGACATTTCTCTTTATGAGTATGGCAGACCATGTGTGTGTGTTTGTGTCTGTTTTTGTCAAAATCATCAAAGAAATGAGGAAAAACTGTGATTTTAATGAATGAATTCATATATTGTGTTGATGTTTTATTGTGTGAATAAACTGGAAGGTTTGACTATAAATCAAACTTTGAACAAAGTCTTTTCTTCTGTCTTCATTCCAGGATCTCACTCAAATCTGATGCAGAAAATATGAAACTAATCTGAGAGAATAACTGAAGCAGTTTTCCTCCTGAAGCATCACAAAGTTCAGAGTTCATGTTAAGAGCAGAAGATTCAGCAGTCGCTCTGTGACCTTTCAACTTTCTTCACTAAAACAGCTTCATTACAGAGAAACAAGTCACATTTTCTTGATGTTCTTAAGTCCTTTAAAATGTTTTTAAAGGTCCTTGAATGCAGCATCAGTGTCGCAGGTTTAAAAGGTCACTTTCTGTTGTGTTCAAAGATTTCCTTCAGATATGGTCTTTAATCAGTAAAGCCAGTGATACAGCAGTGTCATTAGCTGTGTTATTGGCACCAGGCTGTGTTTATGTATGTGTTTAATTCTGTCTGAGGATGTCTTCAGCATGAAATGATCATTTGCTCAGCTGCTGTGTCTCAAACGACTCCTACAGTCTTTGCTTATGTGACCAACTTTTAAACAACCAAAACAAATTCCCCTTTCCTTGATAAAAGTCAGCTTATCTCGATGCATTTTAGCTTTAAACTGCTTACAATTCTCTAGTAAATGACTGCTGTGTGAACAAAACAAACAACTATGCAGAACAATGGAATTTGTTCTGCTTCCAGTTGATTGAGTTTTGACTCCTGGAACCGTACTGACATTAGTGGCAAAACTACTTCCCTTTTTTCTTTGCTTGG
Source organism: Perissodus microlepis (assembly GCF_051167445.1). NCBI lineage: Eukaryota > Metazoa > Chordata > Actinopteri > Cichliformes > Cichlidae > Perissodus > Perissodus microlepis. The sequence goes on from NC_140478.1 coordinate 36,350,411, forward strand.
TGGAACTTGAAACTTTAAAGCTGCTTCCAGATTGTGAGTCTTGGATGTTGCCAAACACTGGATCTTATGCTACTTTCACCTGTTTTATTATGAAGGCAACCAGATCAGTGAACACTGCTCTGTGACCATTTTGTTCCTGCAGTTCATAGGCAACAACTCTCCATTTTTCCCTCAATTTGTATGGAAGTTTCATAACAATCATTCTCATATTTGAGGGCAAATCCAACTCCTTCATATAAACAACTTGCTGTGTTAGATTCGAACATCCTTGAAGAAAAAGAGAGAATGACTGTAGACCTTTCACATCCTCACTTTTAATAGGTGCCCAACTCACAATCCTCTCCATCTATGCAGAGGCAATTTTATTTCCGTTCCCAAAATGTTCTTCAAGAAGATATTTGTCTGTGGAATAGCCCTGCTCAGGAGGTAAATGCTGACAACTATGCACCAAGTCTTTAGGCTGCCCCCTAGTGAACTGCTCTAAAAAATGCAAACAGTCGCTCCAGTTATCAGTTTTAGCTTCCACTCCATTTTCAAAGGCATTCATAAATGATCTGTACTGTAAAGGGTCTCCATCAAACATAGGGATGTTTCTAGCTGGAAGGACAGAAGATAAGTTTTGTTTTACAAGCAAAGTAGTGATGTCATTTTGTTTTTGCATAATATTGACAATCTCCTTCGTGCAATTCTCAGTCAAAGTAGGAGACTGAGGCTGTGTTTGCTGCGTCACTTGAGCTGAATCATCAACTTTTACCATCACCTCATCCACCTGATGTTGGTTTTGACTTTGTCTAGGTATGATTACTTGTGATTCAGATGCAGAATTTGTACCAGAGTAATCTCTTTCTGCCGGAACAAATGTATCAGCACAAGGATTTAAATTAGGCGCTTCTTGTACGTGCCCTCTTTCAAAATAAGAGTTCATTCCATCAGAACGCTCAGAGCTACAAACTGAGTTTATTTTTAAGACACGAAGCTTTGCCTTAGTTGCTGCCAACTCTGTTTCCAAGGATAATTTCTCCTTTTCTTTTCTCAGTTTTTCCTCTTGCGCTTCAATAGAATGTTTTTCTTTAATGCAGCGAGTCGCTCCATGAGCGCTGCCTTGTCAGCCGCAGCTTTAATGCGTGCGGAAGATGTTGATGAAATTCGACTTTGCTGTGACAATGTTTTCGAAGGTGGCTTTACACTTGAGATATTAGAGACACTGTCTTCAGGATTTATTTCATCCAAAATTTCAACAGCTTGATCATTAAGAGCAGTATTGCTTTGTTCAGTATACGGCTCGCCTGCTTGCTGCAACCAAACCTTTACTTTGTCCATAAAAACAGAGAATGCTGTCACCTTAGACTGAAAATGTGCGCTTTGCCTTTTCACTTCATCTTCTGGCAGTGGCAAACTTAAAAAGGATTCTTGCAAAGCGTTTGCATCTTGATAGCATTTAATAAACTTCCCAAATTCAGAAGACACTTCCTTAACCTTCTCATGTGAGGTCATTAAAGCAGAAATTTTCCCCATGTACTTAGATGCTTGCTTACACATTGAACTCCGCTTTTCTTGGCATGTCTTTATATACAAATCCAAACCTTTTGGCGTAAATTTGATGCTTCTTTTCTCTGCTTGCATCTGAGTGTCATCCTCTTGTTTACTCTCTTGTTTACTCTTAATATCCGACATTTTTATTGTCCTCTTGGATTATGTCAAACATTATAAAGATGCACAGCACACTGAGAATCCATAGCATAAAGCGCAAACATGATTGCAGTGAACAAACATTTCCACAGAGGGCGTTGGCATGTTTCAATTAGTGATCCTATTATGCACAAATTTAGTACATCAAAACTCAGTTCATCAGTCTTTGTAGTGAAATAATGTCTTTAAACTCCAATAGCTTCACCGTTTTCCTTTACGGCTTAAACAATATTATCACTCACCAGCTTTGATGAACGAGTGACATGTTGATCCAGGCTTCAACATCAAATCCGTCTGGAGTACTTACAGACGATCCAGTAACTTTTATTCGAGTTCGACGGTGATGCTTGAAATCCATATATCCAACATATCCATTAATGAAGGATTATTCCTTTGTCCACGGGCAGGTTTTTTACTTTTTGTAGTGGCAATTCCTTTTGTTTGACAAACCAAACATCCCACAGTTAAAGGTCCACAAGCCACTGCTGCACTGAGATAATATTTCGTACGCAGGCAAAAGAAGTCCACTGTCCAAACTTTAAAGTTGCGTTTTTATGGTTTATTTTATCCAGTTTGGCAAGCAATAACAAGATCCATTTTTAGTTACTTCCTGCTGCTTCTCCTGCTCTAGTAAAAAACCATAGGCCCACCCCAGTGCATGCTGGTCCTATACCAGTGTCTTTATTTATAGAAACAAAATGGCCCTACAGCTTTTACTGACTAATTTAACAAGGTAACATCAAACAAACAAAACATTGAAAGAAATATTAACCTACAAATAAACTTGTAAATAAACCCCAAAATATAAGTAAACTAACAACAAACTTTAACTAATTTCAAAATAATAAAAAATAAGAACAAATAGCTCCAACAGAAGTTATTGCTGCAGACTGAAGGTTCTGTAAACTACTCAGTCATAGAATGATTACGATATTGAACTAAAACAAATGCCTGAATCCTAAATTGTGGATATCCTATTGTGGTGATCTGAAATGTAACACTAAATGTGATTAAAACACTAAAACTCTGGACTCCGGGGCTGAACGACCGCGGGGATCACCAGCCCGAGGAAAACACAAAATACACATGACTCCGTGAGAAAGACAATTCATTCTTGAATGAAGACGTTGATCAGACACATTTAAAATGTAGCCAATTGTGTTTATTATTAAATTATTAAGGAAATAGAAAAGCGGGGGAATAGAAAAGGGGGGAGGGGTGGGGGGTAAAGAAGAGGGTAAAGGAAAGGGATAGAAAGGAGGAAAGAGATAGAGGAGAGAGAACCCCAACTATGCCCTCTGAGCAAGCACTGGGTGCGACAGTGGATAGGAACAACTCCCTTTAAAGGAAGAAACCTATGACAGAACCAGGCTCTAGAGGGGGCAGTCAACTGTCGGGACTGGTTGGGGGGTGAGGGTGAAAGAGAAAGGGGGGGTGGGGGGGGAGATGGGACAGGTGTTAGGAGTTAAGGTGAAAATTACGATGCAACGGTGGAGGAGGAAGACGGGGTGACATCAGCAGAAGGAAAAGTAGAAAAAGTAGAAAAAGCAGGAGTGCTCTTTCTCCAGAAGAAGCGGAAGCGTTTTTTCTTCTTTTCCATCATCTTTTCCACGAGCACTTTTTTCTCTAGGATGAGGGTTCGTAACTCATCAATTGTTTGTGTATTTTCCTTCTCGAGTTTCCTGCATGTTGTCTCCACTTCTTCTAATTTGGCTTGTTTTTCTTCGAGCCTTTCTTTCAGTTCTTTACATTTGGCCTCCTGCATAAGCTTTGCCTCGTGCATCTCTGTATAACTGTGTTGTAATTTGTTGTGTGCGTCTTGTAGCTGCTGACTTCTCTCGAGTTCTTGAAGTGTACACTGCAGGTCTTTGCTTGTTTTCTCTAGTTGCTGCTTTAACATCTGCACCTCAGTGTTTTTGCACTTCAAGTTGTTGGAAAGTTTCTCCAGTTCTGTGTTTTTTCTCAGCATGTCACTGAGCTTACTCTGCATCTCTGAGCATTGTTTTTGCACTTTTTTCTTTTCCCCCTCCAGCTCAGTTGTTTTGGAGTTCAGTTTGTTATAACGGTCTTGCAGTTGTTGGTTTTTCCTCTCAAAGTTCTGGAGAATTTGTTTATCTTTTTTCTGCTTTATTTCCCGTTGTTCTTTGTCTTGAAGCAGCTCTTGATATTTGTGCAGCGTTTCATCAAGCTTTACCTGCTGCGCTCCGTATTTTTCCTGCATGCCTCTCTGGTTTATGTCCAGTTTTTCTTTCTCTTCAAGGATTTCTTTATTTTTTTGCAGAGCTTCATCAAGCATTACTTGCAAACCTTGGTTGTGTTTCTTGATGTTCTGAAGCTCACAATCCAGATCTTTCTGTTTCGTGTCATGCTGTTCTTTGTCTTGTAGGAAATCCTTATTTCTTTGCACTGTTTTATCAAGCTTTATTTTCAGCGCGGTGTATTTTTCCTCCACGCCTTCAAGCTTGGAGTCCGTTTCTTTCTTTTTAATTTCTAGTTGCTTTTTTTCTTGAAGCAACTCTTTATTTTTGTTCAGTGTTTTTTCAAGCTTTGCCTGAAGTCCTTTGTGCTTTTCCTCCATGCCTTGCAGTTTGCGCTGCTTTATGTCCATTTGTTCTTTTTCTTGGAGGAGTTCTTGATTTTTTTGCAGAGCTTCATCAAGCTTTATTTGCAAGGCTTCCTTGTGTTTCTCGCTGTCCTGAAGCTTGCAATCCATATCTTCCTTTTTCATGGTCTGTTGCGCTTTCTTTTGAAGAAACTCAACCCTTCCTTTCAGCACTTTTTGATTTATCTCAGTGCCTTGGAGTTTTATGACCAGTTGTTTCTTCTCTTGGAGGAGTTCTTGATTTTTTTGCAGAGCTTCATCCAGCTTTACTTGCAGCTCCTGAATCTTTTTTTCCCTCTCTTTCTCGTTTTTCTTCTGTTGGAGGATTTCTTCTGTTGGTTTTTCTTGTACTTTATTAAGCTTTGCTTGGAGCTCAAAGTTCCTCCCCCGCATGTCTAGGAGTTCCATTTCTTTCTCCTTTTGAATATCCTCCTTATCAAGAAGCTGTTTGAACAGTCTATCTACTTCGGCGGTCCTTCTCTCACAGTGCTCTCTCAGTTTGATAATCTCCGCTCGTTGTTTAAAAAAACTTTCCCAGATGTAATTGGTGTACTCTGGCTGGGGCGGGTGTCGCGTATTGTGATTGCTCATGAGATTTTGCTCATGCATTTCTTCCGAGCACATCTTCTGCAGTTGAGTATCGTCTTCTCGATTGCAAAGAGGAGCGCTGGGCTTTACGTTTTCTCTTTTTTTCTGTTTTCTTGGAGACATGTTGGAATCTGTTAACAGTGACTCTGAAAAGGATCCCAAAAAAAGGCTTCTCTGGCGAACGTTTAAATGCTGCACACATAAATGCTGCGAATAACGGACTGAAAGTTCTTGCGTCTCACCCCTATTTAAGGGTTTTAGGATCAAAGGATCAAAGGATCACAGTGGTGGTAAGATTCTAAATGTGTGTGACATCACGATTCTGTAAGCCAATGAGGTGGTCACATGACATTTGTGAGAGGGCATTCTTTACTTGGACAAATTATCAATAAGCTTTCAATACCAGTAACCATGGTGACAGTATAATTGTTTATTGTGTTGAACAATAAACAATTATATTGACAATTATATGTGTCCAGTATGTTGGCTGATTTTCTTTTACTTTTTGCATATGAAAATAAAAGCTGGGCTGATTTTAACACCATTACAAGAAGTGTTGTTAATTATTCTTTTTGAATCATAATCAGGTTACCACAAATTGTTTTTTAATTTAGTAGAACTTGAAATGTTTGTCAGTGGGTAAACAATTCATAATGCAAAGTCAGAAACATCAAGTTATTCTTAGTACTGCATACTTGCAATACATAAGTTGTCCTAACAGTCATGTAGGGCATCCGTAGTTCAGGGGGTCGGGAAGCTCATCTTGTAACTGGATGTAATATTAGCAGACAGAGGGTTTGATGTTGCAGAATCTTTGGAGTTGTACCATGCTGAATTGAAGAGCCCAACTTTCACCAAAGGAAAGAACTAACTGGCCCCTAGATTGCCCAATCAAATCTCTTAATGCCACCAGCCCTCCCCTACCTTCACTGTGTGCTCAGCTTGTAGAAAAGAGTTGAGTGTGGAAGAAATGGCAAAAATGTGGAGCTGAAAAGCTAAGAGAGAAAAAGAAATTATATATAAACCAACGTGTCAAATTAATGGACATGTTAGTTATTGGAGTTCTGGCTGCATTTTATATATCTATATTGTGTCCTTTTTATAATAAATAATAAAAAACATTATTTATCCTCACTGTATGAACATTGTTGGAGTCCTTGAAGTCTCGTCATGTTGAAGTTACTCATGTGATGTGATGTTGTTATAATGATCCAGCTGGTGTGCAGCCATCATATTAGAGTTCTCTTTCTTCTTCTGATTTTATACAATTTTTCTGTGATGGTGTCACATTTACAGTGGTCGCAACAATTGCACCTATAGGACCCTGAAAAACTGGTGCACAGACTTCAGAGTCTAATAAGTGTCACCACTGTAACCACTGCATAATGCAAACCATGACACGAGTTTAGTCTTGGTGTGAAACTCATTTTGGTTCATAGACACCAATCTGACCTTAAGTGGAACAGACCCATAAAACTAATGCGTAATAAATCTGTTAATAAATAAATCCAAATTCTCCCATCATCATTCTTTGGTAGGAAGTCATAAATAGGAGTTAAATTCAGACTCGCACAGGCTCACCTCTGCACGACTGGCTTCTCCTGTAACCCTGCATGTTTCTAAGGTTTGTTTTCTTTCTTTTTTTGTTGTTGTTCTTGTGCTTTTTGTCCTCGGGTGAGGTTTGAAGTGTCTGTGTGGTGCAGCTGGTCTGGTCTGTCCAGGCTGCACCACACAGACACTTCCAATCACCACACATCAAAGTACAAAGCGTATGACGTCATCACATTCTGTGTTAGGAAGTCATATTTAGGAGTTAAATTCATTGTTCATCATACTCAAGAAATCTTTCTGTTATCTTGATTAACTTATCCCAACATTGTCAATCAGACTAAGTGATCACATGACGCTAGTTATCAACTCTATAAGGTAACCCAGGGTTTCCCATTTTAGCTACTAGCCTGTTTACATGAAAGGGGTGGCGTTGGGGGCATCTGACCAATCACATACAGAGCAGCAGAACAGCTGACTTTACAAAGAAAGATAAAACTATAAACATGAAAAGGTTAAACACTTGTATTAATAAAGTTCAAATAGGAACTAAAAGTTATTTTGCTGAGCTCTGTTGATGTTTACCAGTCTGGGAGAAAATACAAGCATAAATACAAAAATGGCCGTGGATATACTGGGAAAAGCATGTCGAATGATGAGCAGTGATACAGGAGACCAAGAGGAATTGCTCAGATAAGATTAAATGCTTTCATGGACGAGGACATGCTAGGGACAAGCGTTGCAGACAAAAGAAAAAAACGAGATTAATGTTTATAGAGGAATTCAAAATGTTGTGAAATTGTTCTGCAGACAAATGGGAAAAGTCAAAGAATGAAGTTGAATTTAAGAATCTAAACTGATTAGACTACTGATGCTCATCAATGGAAAGATCCTCCCACTATCCATGGCACAGCAGTCCAAAGGGATCTTTCAGGTACTTGTTGTAAAGCAGTTTTCCAGAGAACTGATTGGTAGCTAAGTGGTGATTTCATACTTGTTGATCCGTAATCTCAAACACAACCTGCTCTGAAGCAGGTTTGCTCTACAGTTTAAGTCACTATGGTGATATACTCCAGTAAGAAGTGAGCTACCTTCATAGTACCTCTGTACTCATACCTGTGTGTTTCTTTGGCATTGCTTGTAGATATGTTTTAAAATGCAGCTGCAGTGCATTTTAAAACCTTAAGGAAGCTGTTATTGATATGGTGTAGATTAGCCAACAGATTTCTTTTTTTTTTTTACCTGATGGACACAATGCAGTGTAGTAGCCCTGCCCCTCGTTATGGTTTGTTCTTCATCATTCACTCACTGTGCGTCGACATGCTGGATGTCTCCACAAACAGTTCTCTGCATGCAGAGGCAGTTTTTCTTCATTTGGAGCTTTGTGGGAGCTGAGTTCTGTTTACAGAGATGTTAATGGTCCTGTATGTGACCTGTCAGATTTTATTTATTAAACAGACCACCTTGCAGTGTAGCTTCCACGTTAGCTGAGGTTTGTTTTATTATTTGTTTTTGCTTGTTTTTTATTATTCTTGCTGATGATTTGTATTATCTAAATGTAAGGTTCATTCATATCAGTTTGCTTATTTAATTTAAATACAGTTTGTTTTTTTTTGCCTTTATCTTTGTCTCCATAACTGATAGTCTCTTATATCAGATTCTGCTCATAAGGTTACTTTAACATTTGAGGCCACGTTATGATTGGTTTAGGTGGCAGCACAAGCAGCTTCACTTGCATAAAATATACATATTTTTTAAATAACATCTGAAGTAATTTAATGAGGAATGAGTCATCCAGTTCAGCTCTGGTATTATGATAATATAATATGTGCTTCAGTCTTAAACAAGCACAGAATTTAATGAGCTGCTTCTTCCCGACTCCCTGATTTCTGCACAGCTGGATTATTGTACCAAAGAAACTGTTTCTGTAATATTTCTGTGAAATATAGTAATCCACTAAAACCCAGTGAGTGTTGGTTAGCTAAGATTTGTTTTTGTTCTTGATGGAATCGAAACACTCAGAAACGTCATTAATATTCGCTTGTCCTGCTGCAGACTTTTCTATCCAATCTAACAGTGAGAGCGAGCATGTGGTGCCCCACCCACTGGCTACAGGCCACATATTTCTGCAGATAAAGGCACCACCGTATTTGCCTTTATTCCGATGAAATGTCCTCTAAAGGACGCCCACACAATTGATGAGAAGTCAGAGACCAGATGCCGATATTGTAATTCCATTAGAAAAAAGGCTGCACTTAAGTAGGGAAGATATGTGTAGGGTTTTTAAGGCCATTGCAGTCCCAAATGGAGGCAGATGGGGTATGTGAAGTTCAATATCTGTGGGCTGAGCACCCTGATACCACAACTCAAGATTTCTGTTTCTGCGTTATCAAAGGTAGCCAGTCAGAATATTCTGGATAATCCTTCATAATTGATCAGAATTTGCCAAATAGACTTAACATGGTGTTAAGTCTGTCACATCATTTATGAAAGTCAAAGGTTAAAGTGTGATTTTCATCAAGAAGAACTTGAAAAGAGAAACTACATGACTATGACTTGACATTAGGCACAGACAGGAATGCTCAAGCGGTATTAGCTGTTTGAAGGTACATTAGGAAAATGTTGAACGTAATGCACAACAAGCACCTTATTTCCTCCACAGAAGGTTGATAATTAACCTTTAACCTCCGTCACTGTGATGTGTGAATACTTCTGCTACTTTACGAACTATTGTAATCATAAAACACTTTTAAAATCTGTATACTCCAATGATTTAAAAACAATAATACAGCAAACATTTAAAACAAATCTCATGACCAAGGGCGCTGCTGGCTTCAGGACCATGCAATAATCCATGTGTGGTTTGTATTTGTATTATAATACAGTCTGTGAGAAAGCCTTTTTTTTATATTATTGAGAATATTGATCAACTAATTGTGATGGTGATGGTGCTCATCCGTCTTTTATCAGTCACTGCATTTTAACACAGTTTGCTCACCGTACATTCCAGTTTCTGGTCGCTGAAACCAGTCAGACCTGAGCTCCTGGGGGCCTCCCTCAGGTGAATGTTGTTTTTTAAACTTCGTACCGCTTACGAAACTTCCCCAGCAGAACAATTGGTTTCAGGTTTATTCCTGTAAAGAGTTTGTACATGATAGATAGTTGTTTTTTTTTTAAATATAGAATAGAATAGAATAGAATAGAATGCCTTTATTGTCACTATACAGTTGTACAATGACATACAGAGCATCTCCTACTCAGTGTAAACATGCTGGGGGGGGTACAGTTCTGCAGCGCTATGTACATATGGACAGTATTAACATAGGGAAAAACATATATATATATAAAATGTACAATATACAAGCCGTAAGTAATATGTAATAAATAGTGTTATGTATATACAGTTGAGTTATTGCACATAGAATTGGTATTAGATTAGATTAGATTAGATTAGATTAGATTAGATTAGATTAGATGAAACTTTATTAATCCCTTGGGTGGGTTCCTCCGGGAAATTCAGTTTCCAGTAGCAAAGCACTGAAAGAAGTTGCATGTTAGAGATACATTAAGGGGAATGAGAGTAAGGATATAACCATAAATACACCATATATACACATATACACATACAGGGAGTGCAGAATTATTAGGCAAGTTGTATTTTTGAGGAATAATTTTATTATTGAACAACAACCATGTTCTCAATGAACCCAAAAAACTCATTAATATCAAAGCTGAATGTTTTTGGAAGTAGTTTTTAGTTTGTTTTTAGTTTTAGCTATTTTAGGGGGATATCTGTGTGTGCAGGTGACTATTACTGTGTATAATTATTAGGCAACTTAACAAAAAACAAATATATACCCATTTCAATTATTTATTTTCACCAGTGAAACCAATATAACATCTCCACATTCACAAATATACATTTCTGACATTCAAAAACAAAACAAAAACAAATCAGCGACCAATATAGCCACCTTTCTTTGCAAGGACACTCAAAAGCCTGCCATCCATGGATTCTGTCAGTGTTTTGATCTGTTCACCATCAACATTGCGTGCAGCAGCAACCACAGCCTCCCAGACACCGTTCAGAGAGGTGTACTGTTTTCCCTCCTTGTAAATCTCACATTTGATGATGGACCACAGGTTCTCAATGGGGTTCAGATCAGGTGAACAAGGTGGCCATGTCATTAGTTTTTCTTCTTTTATACCCTTTCTTGCCAGCCACGCTGTGGAGTACTTGGACGCGTGTGATGGAGCATTGTCCTGCATGAAAATCATGTTTTTCTTGAAGGATGCAGACTTCTTCCTGTACCACTGCTTGAAGAAGGTGTCTTCCAGAAACTGGCAGTAGGACTGGGAGTTGAGCTTGACTCCATCCTCAACCTGAAAAGGCCCCACAAGCTCATCTTTGATGATACCAGCCCAAACCAGTACTCCACCTCCACCTTGCTGGCGTCTGAGTCGGACTGGAGCTCTCTGCCTTTACCAATCCAGCCACGGGCCCATCCATCTGGCCCATCAAGACTCACTCTCATTTCATCAGTCCATAAAACCTTAGAAAAATCAGTCTTGAGATATTTCTTGGCCCAGTCTTGACGTTTCAGCTTGTGTGTCTTGTTCAGTGGTGGTCGAAGCGGGTGAATAAAGTCACCCAGTAGCTAGCTGTGCCATTACCCAGCATACACCACTCCCTCCATAAATGCAATAAACGATACAAAAGTATCGTTCTACCGGTTTTTCAGGTAGTTGTTTACATTATATAATTTATTGTGTTCTGTATACGTCACTACAATGTGATTTGGAAAATGTCTAAATATACCGACAACAGGCACTTCCGCGGCAATCTCTTCAATCGGAGGACCCTTCACGTCAATTCCCGACGCGAGGGGGGTACCCTGCGCGTCCATAAGTGAAGCAGAGGGAGCCTGGCCATGCGTCACACGTTTGACGAGTTGGGAGTGAGAACGTGTTGGACTGGACTTGTTACTGGGAGGTGGAGTGGAGAGGGGAAGGAGTTGATGTAGCAGTCGCATACAAGAATATCAGCAGAAAAGGATGGGGTAATGAATGCTGGTTTGGACATAATGCCAAATCTTGGTCATTAGATTGTAACAACAACAGTTATACATTTCGGTACAACAACATTGAAACTCCTGTCTCAGGTCCTCGTTCCTCCAGAGTAGGAGTGTACCTGGATCACAGAGCAGGTATTTTGTCCTTCTACAGCGTCTCTGAAACCATGACTCTCCTCCACAGAGTCCAGACCACATTCACTCAGCCGCTCTATGCTGGACTTTGGCTTCAAAATTATGGAGACACAGCTGAGTTGATTAAAGTGAAATAGACTGAAGTCTTTCATATTGTGGGTTTAAATCTGTATTTTAGTTTCATTTTATTTTCTCTCCATCATTTCTGCACAGAGATCAGCTGTCAGTCAAACATTATGGGTGGTACCTCCACATCTTCTAGTTGTTCTCTTGATGTTTCTGAGTTTTTAAAGGAGATCTTTCCTGTGACTGTTTATGGAGGCTATCACTGCTCATCATCATTTTGATTTACTAAAATATTTCTCCACATGAAAATGTAAACTTCTCTATCCTCTAAATGTTTCTGGAATATTTGTATTGAAAAATGTCAACATTTCTCTTTATGAGTATGGCAGACCATGTGTGTGTGTTTGTGTTTGTTTTTGTCAAAATCATCAAACAAATGAGGAAAAACTGTGATTTTAATGAATGAATTCATATATTGTGTTGATGTTTTATTGTGTGAATAAACTGGAAGGTTTGACTATAAATCAAACTTTGAACAAAGTCTTTTCTTCTGTCTTCATTCCAGGATCTCACTCAAATCTGATGCAGAAAATATGAAACTAATCTGAGAGAATAACTGAAGCAGTTTTCCTCCTGAAGCATCACAAAGTTCAGAGTTCATGTTTAGAGCAGAAGATTCAGCAGTCGCTCTGTGACCTTTCAACTTTCTTCACTAAAACAGCTTCATTACAGAGAAACAAGTCACATTTTCTTGATGTTCTTAAGTCCTTTCAGATGTTTTTAATGGTCCTTGAATGCAGCATCAGTGTCGCAGGTTTAAAAGGTCACTTTCTGTTGTGTTCAAAGATTTCCTTCAGATATGGTCTTTAATCAGTAAAGCCAGTGATACAGCAGTGTCATTAGCTGTGTTATTGGCACCAGGCTGTGTTTATGTATGTATTTAATTCTGTCTGAGGATGTCTTCAGCATGAAATGATCATTTGCTCAGCTGCTGTGTCTCAAACGACTCCTACAGTCTTTGCTTATGTGACCAACTTTTAAACAACCAAAACAAATTCCCCTTTCCTTGATAAAAGTCAGCTTATCTCGATGCATTTTAGCTTTAAACTGCTTACAATTCTCTAGTAAATGATTGCTGTGTGAACAAAACAAACAACTATGCAGAACAATGGAATTTGTTCTGCTTCCAGTTGATTGAGTTTCGACTCCTGGAACCGTACTGACATTAGTGGCAAAACTACTTCCCTTTTTTCTTTGCTTGGTGGAACTTGAAACTTTAAAGCTGCTTCCAGATTGTGAGTCTTGGATGTTGCCAAACACTGGATCTTATGCTACTTTCACCTGTTTTATTATGAAGGCAACCAGATCAGTGAACACTGCTCTGTGACCATTTTGTTCCTGCAGTTCATAGGCAACAACTCTCCATTTTTCCCTCAATTTGTATGGAAGTTTCATAACAATCATTCTCATATTTGAGGGCAAATCCAACTCCTTCATATAAACAACTTGCTGTGTTAGATTCGAACATCCTTGAAGAAAAAGAGAGAATGACTGTAGACCTTTCACATCCTCACTTTTAATAGGTGCCCAACTCACAATCCTCTCCATCTATGCAGAGGCAATTTTATTTCCGTTCCCAAAATGTTCTTCAAGAAGATATTTGTCTGTGGAATAGCCCTGCTCAGGAGGTAAATGCTGACAACTATGCACCAAGTCTTTAGGCTGCCCCCTAGTGAACTGCTCTAAAAAATGCAAACAGTCGCTCCAGTTATCAGTTTTAGCTTCCACTCCATTTTCAAAGGCATTCATAAATGATCTGTACTGTAAAGGGTCTCCATCAAACATAGGGATGTTTCTAGCTGGAAGGACAGAAGATAAGTTTTGTTTTACAAGCAAAGTAGTGATGTCATTTTGTTTTTGCATAATATTGACAATCTCCTTCGTGCAATTCTCAGTCAAAGTAGGAGACTGAGGCTGTGTTTGCTGCGTCACTTGAGCTGAATCATCAACTTTTACCATCACCTCATCCACCTGATGTTGGTTTTGACTTTGTCTAGGTATGATTACTTGTGATTCAGATGCAGAATTTGTACCAGAGTAATCTCTTTCTGCCGGAACAAATGTATCAGCACAAGGATTTAAATTAGGCGCTTCTTGTACGTGCCCTCTTTCAAAATAAGAGTTCATTCCATCAGAACGCTCAGAGCTACAAACTGAGTTTATTTTCAAGACACGAAGCTTTGCCTTAGTTGCTGCCAACTCTGTTTCCAAGGATAATTTCTCCTTTTCTTTTCTCAGTTTTTCCTCTTGCGCTTCAATAGAATGTTTTTCTTTAATGCAGCGAGTCGCTCCATGAGCGCTGCCTTGTCAGCCGCAGCTTTAATGCGTGCGGAAGATGTTGATGAAATTCGACTTTGCTGTGACAATGTTTTCGAAGGTGGCTTTACACTTGAGATATTAGAGACACTGTCTTCAGGATTTATTTCATCCAAAATTTCAACAGCTTGATCATTAAGAGCAGTATTGCTTTGTTCAGTATACGGCTCGCCTGCTTGCTGCAACCAAACCTTTACTTTGTCCATAAAAACAGAGAATGCTGTCACCTTAGACTGAAAATGTGCGCTTTGCCTTTTCACTTCATCTTCTGGCAGTGGCAAACTTAAAAAGGATTCTTGCAAAGCGTTTGCATCTTGATAGCATTTAATAAACTTCCCAAATTCAGAAGACACTTCCTTAACCTTCTCATGTGAGGTCATTAAAGCAGAAATTTTCCCCATGTACTTAGATGCTTGCTTACACATTGAACTCCGCTTTTCTTGGCATGTCTTTATATACAAATCCAAACCTTTTGGCGTAAATTTGATGCTTCTTTTCTCTGCTTGCATCTGAGTGTCATCCTCTTGTTTACTCTCTTGTTTACTCTTAATATCCGACATTTTTATTGTCCTCTTGGATTATTTCAAACATTATAAAGATGCACAGCACACTGAGAATCCATAGCATAAAGCGCAAACATGATTGCAGTGAACAAACATTTCCACAGAGGGCGTTGGCATGTTTCAATTAGTGATCCTATTATGCACAAATTTAGTACATCAAAACTCAGTTCATCAGTCTTTGTAGTGAAATAATGTCTTTAAACTCCAATAGCTTCACCGTTTTCCTTTACGGCTTAAACAATATTATCACTCACCAGCTTTGATGAACGAGTGACATGTTGATCCAGGCTTCAGCATCAAATCCGTCTGGAGTACTTACAGACGATCCAGTAACTTTTATTCGAGTTCGACGGTGATCCTTGAAATCCATATATCCAACATATCCATTAATGAAGGATTATTCCTTTGTCCACGGGCAGGTTTTTTACTTTTTGTAGTGGCAATTCCTTTTGTTTGACAAACCAAACATCCCACAGTTAAAGGTCCACAAGCCACTGCTGCACTGAGATAATATTTCGTACGCAGGCAAAAGAAGTCCACTGTCCAAACTTTAAAGTTGCGTTTTTATGGTTTATTTTATCCAGTTTGGCAAGCAATAACAAGATCCATTTTTAGTTACTTCCTGCTGCTTCTCCTGCTCTAGTAAAAAACCATAGGCCCACCCCAGTGCATGCTGGTCCTATACCAGTGTCTTTATTTATAGAAACAAAATGGCCCTACAGCTTTTACTGACTAATTTAACAAGGTAACATCAAACAAACAAAACATTGAAAGAAATATTAACCTACAAATAAACTTGTAAATAAACCCCAAAATATAAGTAAACTAACAACAAACTTTAACTAATTTCAAAATAATAAAAAATAAGAACAAATAGCTCCAACAGAAGTTATTGCTGCAGACTGAAGGTTCTGTAAACTACTCAGTCATAGAATGATTACGATATTGAACTAAAACAAATGCCTGAATCCTAAATTGTGGATATCCTATTGTGGTGATCTGAAATGTAACACTAAATGTGATTAAAACACTAAAACTCTGGACTCCGGGGCTGAACGACCGCGGGGATCACCAGCCCGAGGAAAACACAAAATACACATGACTCCGTGAGAAAGACAATTCATTCTTGAATGAAGACGTTGATCAGACACATTTAAAATGTAGCCAATTGTGTTTATTATTAAATTATTAAGGAAATAGAAAAGCGGGGGAATAGAAAAGGGGGGAGGGGTGGGGGGTAAAGAAGAGGGTAAAGGAAAGGGATAGAAAGGAGGAAAGAGATAGAGGAGAGAGAACCCCAACTATGCCCTCTGAGCAAGCACTGGGTGCGACAGTGGATAGGAACAACTCCCTTTAAAGGAAGAAACCTATGACAGAACCAGGCTCTAGAGGGGGCAGTCAACTGTCGGGACTGGTTGGGGGGTGAGGGTGAAAGAGAAAGGGGGGGTGGGGGGGAGATGGGACAGGTGTTAGGAGTTAAGGTGAAAATTACGATGCAACGGTGGAGGAGGAAGACGGGGTGACATCAGCAGAAGGAAAAGTAGAAAAAGTAGAAAAAGCAGGAGTGCTCTTTCTCCAGAAGAAGCGGAAGCGTTTTTTCTTCTTTTCCATCATCTTTTCCACGAGCACTTTTTTCTCTAGGATGAGGGTTCGTAACTCATCAATTGTTTGTGTATTTTCCTTCTCGAGTTTCCTGCATGTTGTCTCCACTTCTTCTAATTTGGCTTGTTTTTCTTCGAGCCTTTCTTTCAGTTCTTTACATTTGGCCTCCTGCATAAGCTTTGCCTCGTGCATCTCTGTATAACTGTGTTGTAATTTGTTGTGTGCGTCTTGTAGCTGCTGACTTCTCTCGAGTTCTTGAAGTGTACACTGCAGGTCTTTGCTTGTTTTCTCTAGTTGCTGCTTTAACATCTGCACCTCAGTGTTTTTGCACTTCAAGTTGTTGGAAAGTTTCTCCAGTTCTGTGTTTTTTCTCAGCATGTCACTGAGCTTACTCTGCATCTCTGAGCATTGTTTTTGCACTTTTTTCTTTTCCCCCTCCAGCTCAGTTGTTTTGGAGTTCAGTTTGTTATAACGGTCTTGCAGTTGTTGGTTTTTCCTCTCAAAGTTCTGGAGAATTTGTTTATCTTTTTTCTGCTTTATTTCCCGTTGTTCTTTGTCTTGAAGCAGCTCTTGATATTTGTGCAGCGTTTCATCAAGCTTTACCTGCTGCGCTCCGTATTTTTCCTGCATGCCTCTCTGGTTTATGTCCAGTTTTTCTTTCTCTTCAAGGATTTCTTTATTTTTTTGCAGAGCTTCATCAAGCATTACTTGCAAACCTTGGTTGTGTTTCTTGATGTTCTGAAGCTCACAATCCAGATCTTTCTGTTTCGTGTCATGCTGTTCTTTGTCTTGTAGGAAATCCTTATTTCTTTGCACTGTTTTATCAAGCTTTATTTTCAGCGCGGTGTATTTTTCCTCCACGCCTTCAAGCTTGGAGTCCGTTTCTTTCTTTTTAATTTCTAGTTGCTTTTTTTCTTGAAGCAACTCTTTATTTTTGTTCAGTGTTTTTTCAAGCTTTGCCTGAAGTCCTTTGTGCTTTTCCTCCATGCCTTGCAGTTTGCGCTGCTTTATGTCCATTTGTTCTTTTTCTTGGAGGAGTTCTTGATTTTTTTGCAGAGCTTCATCAAGCTTTATTTGCAAGGCTTCCTTGTGTTTCTCGCTGTCCTGAAGCTTGCAATCCATATCTTCCTTTTTCATGGTCTGTTGCGCTTTCTTTTGAAGAAACTCAACCCTTCCTTTCAGCACTTTTTGATTTATCTCAGTGCCTTGGAGTTTTATGACCAGTTGTTTCTTCTCTTGGAGGAGTTCTTGATTTTTTTGCAGAGCTTCATCCAGCTTTACTTGCAGCTCCTGAATCTTTTTTTCCCTCTCTTTCTCGTTTTTCTTCTGTTGGAGGATTTCTTCTGTTGGTTTTTCTTGTACTTTATTAAGCTTTGCTTGGAGCTCAAAGTTCCTCCCCCGCATGTCTAGGAGTTCCATTTCTTTCTCCTTTTGAATATCCTCCTTATCAAGAAGCTGTTTGAACAGTCTATCTACTTCGGCGGTCCTTCTCTCACAGTGCTCTCTCAGTTTGATAATCTCCGCTCGTTGTTTAAAAAAACTTTCCCAGATGTAATTGGTGTACTCTGGCTGGGGCGGGTGTCGCGTATTGTGATTGCTCATGAGATTTTGCTCATGCATTTCTTCCGAGCACATCTTCTGCAGTTGAGTATCGTCTTCTCGATTGCAAAGAGGAGCGCTGGGCTTTACGTTTTCTCTTTTTTTCTGTTTTCTTGGAGACATGTTGGAATCTGTTAACAGTGACTCTGAAAAGGATCCCAAAAAAAGGCTTCTCTGGCGAACGTTTAAATGCTGCACACATAAATGCTGCGAATAACGGACTGAAAGTTCTTGCGTCTCACCCCTATTTAAGGGTTTTAGGATCAAAGGATCAAAGGATCACAGTGGTGGTAAGATTCTAAATGTGTGTGACATCACGATTCTGTAAGCCAATGAGGTGGTCACATGACATTTGTGAGAGGGCATTCTTTACTTGGACAAATTATCAATAAGCTTTCAATACCAGTAACCATGGTGACAGTATAATTGTTTATTGTGTTGAACAATAAACAATTATATTGACAATTATATGTGTCCAGTATGTTGGCTGATTTTCTTTTACTTTTTGCATATGAAAATAAAAGCTGGGCTGATTTTAACACCATTACAAGAAGTGTTGTTAATTATTCTTTTTGAATCATAATCAGGTTACCACAAATTGTTTTTTAATTTAGTAGAACTTGAAATGTTTGTCAGTGGGTAAACAATTCATAATGCAAAGTCAGAAACATCAAGTTATTCTTAGTACTGCATACTTGCAATACATAAGTTGTCCTAACAGTCATGTAGGGCATCCGTAGTTCAGGGGGTCGGGAAGCTCATCTTGTAACTGGATGTAATATTAGCAGACAGAGGGTTTGATGTTGCAGAATCTTTGGAGTTGTACCATGCTGAATTGAAGAGCCCAACTTTCACCAAAGGAAAGAACTAACTGGCCCCTAGATTGCCCAATCAAATCTCTTAATGCCACCAGCCCTCCCCTACCTTCACTGTGTGCTCAGCTTGTAGAAAAGAGTTGAGTGTGGAAGAAATGGCAAAAATGTGGAGCTGAAAAGCTAAGAGAGAAAAAGAAATTATATATAAACCAACGTGTCAAATTAATGGACATGTTAGTTATTGGAGTTCTGGCTGCATTTTATATATCTATATTGTGTCCTTTTTATAATAAATAATAAAAAACATTATTTATCCTCACTGTATGAACATTGTTGGAGTCCTTGAAGTCTCGTCATGTTGAAGTTACTCATGTGATGTGATGTTGTTATAATGATCCAGCTGGTGTGCAGCCATCATATTAGAGTTCTCTTTCTTCTTCTGATTTTATACAATTTTTCTGTGATGGTGTCACATTTACAGTGGTCGCAACAATTGCACCTATAGGACCCTGAAAAACTGGTGCACAGACTTCAGAGTCTAATAAGTGTCACCACTGTAACCACTGCATAATGCAAACCATGACACGAGTTTAGTCTTGGTGTGAAACTCATTTTGGTTCATAGACACCAATCTGACCTTAAGTGGAACAGACCCATAAAACTAATGCGTAATAAATCTGTTAATAAATAAATCCAAATTCTCCCATCATCATTCTTTGGTAGGAAGTCATAAATAGGAGTTAAATTCAGACTCGCACAGGCTCACCTCTGCACGACTGGCTTCTCCTGTAACCCTGCATGTTTCTAAGGTTTGTTTTCTTTCTTTTTTTGTTGTTGTTCTTGTGCTTTTTGTCCTCGGGTGAGGTTTGAAGTGTCTGTGTGGTGCAGCTGGTCTGGTCTGTCCAGGCTGCACCACACAGACACTTCCAATCACCACACATCAAAGTACAAAGCGTATGACGTCATCACATTCTGTGTTAGGAAGTCATATTTAGGAGTTAAATTCATTGTTCATCATACTCAAGAAATCTTTCTGTTATCTTGATTAACTTATCCCAACATTGTCAATCAGACTAAGTGATCACATGACGCTAGTTATCAACTCTATAAGGTAACCCAGGGTTTCCCATTTTAGCTACTAGCCTGTTTACATGAAAGGGGTGGCGTTGGGGGCATCTGACCAATCACATACAGAGCAGCAGAACAGCTGACTTTACAAAGAAAGATAAAACTATAAACATGAAAAGGTTAAACACTTGTATTAATAAAGTTCAAATAGGAACTAAAAGTTCTTTTGCTGAGCTCTGTTGATGTTTACCAGTCTGGGAGAAAATACAAGCATAAATACAAAAATGGCCGTGGATATACTGGGAAAAGCATGTCGAATGATGAGCAGTGATACAGGAGACCAAGAGGAATTGCTCAGATAAGATTAAATGCTTTCATGGACGAGGACATGCTAGGAACAAGCGTTGCAGACAAAAGAAAAAAACGAGATTAATGTTTATAGAGGAATTCAAAATGTTGTGAAATTGTTCTGCAGACAAATGGGAAAAGTCAAAGAATGAAGTTGAATTTAAGAATCTAAACTGATTAGACTACTGATGCTCATCAATGGAAAGATCCTCCCACTATCCATGGCACAGCAGTCCAAAGGGATCTTTCAGGTACTTGTTGTAAAGCAGTTTTCCAGAGAACTGATTGGTAGCTAAGTGGTGATTTCATACT
Source organism: Perissodus microlepis (assembly GCF_051167445.1). Lineage (NCBI taxonomy): Eukaryota > Metazoa > Chordata > Actinopteri > Cichliformes > Cichlidae > Perissodus > Perissodus microlepis. Next base: position 36,370,794 of record NC_140478.1, read on the forward strand.
TGTTGATCCGTAATCTCAAACACAACCTGCTCTGAAGCAGGTTTGCTCTACAGTTTAAGTCACTATGGTGATATACTCCAGTAAGAAGTGAGCTACCTTCATAGTACCTCTGTACTCATACCTGTGTGTTTCTTTGGCATTGCTTGTAGATATGTTTTAAAATGCAGCTGCAGTGCATTTTAAAACCTTAAGGAAGCTGTTATTGATATGGTGTAGATTAGCCAACAGATTTCTTTTTTTTTTTTACCTGATGGACACAATGCAGTGTAGTAGCCCTGCCCCTCGTTATGGTTTGTTCTTCATCATTCACTCACTGTGCGTCGACATGCTGGATGTCTCCACAAACAGTTCTCTGCATGCAGAGGCAGTTTTTCTTCATTTGGAGCTTTGTGGGAGCTGAGTTCTGTTTACAGAGATGTTAATGGTCCTGTATGTGACCTGTCAGATTTTATTTATTAAACAGACCACCTTGCAGTGTAGCTTCCACGTTAGCTGAGGTTTGTTTTATTATTTGTTTTTGCTTGTTTTTTATTATTCTTGCTGATGATTTGTATTATCTAAATGTAAGGTTCATTCATATCAGTTTGCTTATTTAATTTAAATACAGTTTTTTTTTTTTGCCTTTATCTTTGTCTCCATAACTGATAGTCTCTTATATCAGATTCTGCTCATAAGATTACTTTAACATTTGAGGCCACGTTATGATTGGTTTAGGTGGCAGCACAAGCAGCTTCACTTGCATAAAATATACATATTTTTTAAATAACATCTGAAGTAATTTAATGAGGAATGAGTCATCCAGTTCAGCTCTGGTATTATGATAATATAATATGTGCTTCAGTCTTAAACAAGCACAGAATTTAATGAGCTGCTTCTTCCCGACTCCCTGATTTCTGCACAGCTGGATTATTGTACCAAAGAAACTGTTTCTGTAATATTTCTGTGAAATATAGTAATCCACTAAAACCCAGTGAGTGTTGGTTAGCTAAGATTTGTTTTTGTTCTTGATGGAATCGAAACACTCAGAAACGTCATTAATATTCGCTTGTCCTGCTGCAGACTTTTCTATCCAATCTAACAGTGAGAGCGAGCATGTGGTGCCCCACCCACTGGCTACAGGCCACATATTTCTGCAGATAAAGGCACCACCGTATTTGCCTTTATTCCGATGAAATGTCCTCTAAAGGACGCCCACACAATTGATGAGAAGTCAGAGACCAGATGCCGATATTGTAATTCCATTAGAAAAAAGGCTGCACTTAAGTAGGGAAGATATGTGTAGGGTTTTTAAGGCCATTGCAGTCCCAAATGGAGGCAGATGGGGTATGTGAAGTTCAATATCTGTGGGCTGAGCACCCTGATACCACAACTCAAGATTTCTGTTTCTGCGTTATCAAAGGTAGCCGGTCAGAATATTCTGGATAATCCTTCATAATTGATCAGAATTTGCCAAATAGACTTAACATGGTGTTAAGTCTGTCACATCATTTATGAAAGTCAAAGGTTAAAGTGTGATTTTCATCAAGAAGAACTTGAAAAGAGAAACTACATGACTATGACTTGACATTAGGCACAGACAGGAATGCTCAAGCGGTATTAGCTGTTTGAAGGTACATTAGGAAAATGTTGAACGTAATGCACAACAAGCACCTTATTTCCTCCACAGAAGGTTGATAATTAACCTTTAACCTCCGTCACTGTGATGTGTGAATACTTCTGCTACTTTACGAACTATTGTAATCATAAAACACTTTTAAAATCTGTATACTCCAATGATTTAAAAACAATAATACAGCAAACATTTAAAACAAATCTCATGACCAAGGGCGCTGCTGGCTTCAGGACCATGCAATAATCCATGTGTGGTTTGTATTTGTATTATAATACAGTCTGTGAGAAAGCCTTTTTTTTTATATTATTGAGAATATTGATCAACTAATTGTGATGGTGATGGTGCTCATCCGTCTTTTATCAGTCACTGCATTTTAACACAGTTTGCTCACCGTACATTCCAGTTTCTGGTCGCTGAAACCAGTCAGACCTGAGCTCCTGGGGGCCTCCCTCAGGTGAATGTTGTTTTTTAAACTTCGTACCGCTTACGAAACTTCCCCAGCAGAACAATTGGTTTCAGGTTTATTCCTGTAAAGAGTTTGTACATGATAGATAGTTGTTTTTTTTTTAAATATAGAATAGAATAGAATAGAATAGAATGCCTTTATTGTCACTATACAGTTGTACAATGACATACAGAGCATCTCCTACTCAGTGTAAACATGCTGGGGGGGGTACAGTTCTGCAGCGCTATGTACATATGGACAGTATTAACATAGGGAAAAACATATATATATATAAAATGTACAATATACAAGCCGTAAGTAATATGTAATAAATAGTGTTATGTATATACAGTTGAGTTATTGCACATAGAATTGGTATTAGATTAGATTAGATTAGATTAGATTAGATTAGATTAGATGAAACTTTATTAATCCCTTGGGTGGGTTCCTCCGGGAAATTCAGTTTCCAGTAGCAAAGCACTGAAAGAAGTTGCATGTTACAGATACATTAAGGGGAATGAGAGTAAGGATATAACCATAAATACACCATATATACACATATACACATACAGGGAGTGCAGAATTATTAGGCAAGTTGTATTTTTGAGGAATAATTTTATTATTGAACAACAACCATGTTCTCAATGAACCCAAAAAACTCATTAATATCAAAGCTGAATGTTTTTGGAAGTAGTTTTTAGTTTGTTTTTAGTTTTAGCTATTTTAGGGGGATATCTGTGTGTGCAGGTGACTATTACTGTGTATAATTATTAGGCAACTTAACAAAAAACAAATATATACCCATTTCAATTATTTATTTTCACCAGTGAAACCAATATAACATCTCCACATTCACAAATATACATTTCTGACATTCAAAAACAAAACAAAAACAAATCAGCGACCAATATAGCCACCTTTCTTTGCAAGGACACTCAAAAGCCTGCCATCCATGGATTCTGTCAGTGTTTTGATCTGTTCACCATCAACATTGCGTGCAGCAGCAACCACAGCCTCCCAGACACTGTTCAGAGAGGTGTACTGTTTTCCCTCCTTGTAAATCTCACATTTGATGATGGACCACAGGTTCTCAATGGGGTTCAGATCAGGTGAACAAGGTGGCCATGTCATTAGTTTTTCTTCTTTTATACCCTTTCTTGCCAGCCACGCTGTGGAGTACTTGGACGCGTGTGATGGAGCATTGTCCTGCATGAAAATCATGTTTTTCTTGAAGGATGCAGACTTCTTCCTGTACCACTGCTTGAAGAAGGTGTCTTCCAGAAACTGGCAGTAGGACTGGGAGTTGAGCTTGACTCCATCCTCAACCTGAAAAGGCCCCACAAGCTCATCTTTGATGATACCAGCCCAAACCAGTACTCCACCTCCACCTTGCTGGCGTCTGAGTCGGACTGGAGCTCTCTGCCTTTACCAATCCAGCCACGGGCCCATCCATCTGGCCCATCAAGACTCACTCTCATTTCATCAGTCCATAAAACCTTAGAAAAATCAGTCTTGAGATATTTCTTGGCTCAGTCTTGACGTTTCAGCTTGTGTGTCTTGTTCAGTGGTGGTCGTCTTTCAGCCTTTCTTACCTTGGCCATGTCTCTGAGTATTGCACACCTTGTGCTTTTGGGCACTCCAGTGATGTTGCAGCTCTGAAATATGGCCAAACTGGTGGCAAGTGGCATCTTGGCAGCTGCACGCTTGACTTTTCTCAGTTCATGGGCAGTTATTTTGCGCCTTGGTTTTTCCACACGCTTCTTGTGACCCTGTTGACTATTTTGAATGAAACGCTTGATTGTTCAATGATCACGCTTCAGAAGCTTTGCAGTTTTGAGACTGCTGCATCCCTCTGCAAGATATCTCACTATTTTTGACTTTTCTGAGCCTGTCAAGTCCTTCTTTTGACCCATTTTGCCAAAGGAAAGGAAGTTGCCTAATAATTATGCACACCTGATATAGGGTGTTGATGTCATTAGACCACACCCCTTCTCATTACAGAGATGCACATCACCTAATATGCTTAATTGGTAGTAGGCTTTCGAGCCTATACAGCTTGGAGTAAGACAACATGCATGAAGAGGATGATGTGGACAAAATACTCATTTGCCTAATAATTCTGCACTCCCTGTAGATAGATACAGAATATACAATATGGATAAATACAATTGCTCATTTGAGTGAGTATATTGCACAGTGATTATTGCACAGTCAAATATAAGAAAAAAGACAAAACAAAAACAAAAAACAAATATTGCAAATATTGCACAGTGTAGAGAAGCACCTACAGCTTAGTTGTTCCCGCCCTCCCTTGTCCCCCTGTTTCTCCTCCCTCTCCCCTCCAGTGAGGAGTTAAACAGTCTGATGGCGTGTGGGACAAAGGAGTTTTTAAGTCTGTTGGTTTTTGACTTTGGGAGAAGCAGCCTGTCGCTGAATAGGCTCCTCTGATTGTTTACGACCGTGTGCAGAGGATGCCCGGCATTGTTCATAATGTCCATCAGTTTCTTTAAGGTCCTCTTCTCTGCCACTGTCACCAGAGTGTCCAGCTTCATGCCGACCACATAGCCCGCCTTCCTGATTAGTTTCTCCAGCCTGGATGAGTCCTTCTTTGCTGTGCTGCTCCCCCAGCACACCACAGCATAGAAAAGGACTCCTGCGACCACTGACTGGTAAAACATCCTCAGGAGCTTCCTGCAGATGTTGAAAGACCTCAGCCTCCTGAGGAAGTACAGTCGGCTTTGGCCTTTTTTATACAGGTGCTGCGTGTTGCATGACCAGTCCAGTTTGTTGTCCACCCACAGCCCGAGGTACTTGTATGTGTTGACCACCTCCACCTCCTCTCCCTCTATCTGAACTGGCAGTGGACCTGGTCTGGACCTCCCGAAATCCACAACCAGTTCCTTGGTCTTTGAAGTGTTGAGTTGCAGGTGGTTTGTGTGACTCCATGTGACAAAGTTCCTCACCAGGCTCCTGTACTCCTCTTCCTGGTCATCCCAGATACACCCCATGATGTCTGTGTCGTCTGCAAACTTCTGAATATGGCATAATTCAGAGTTATAGCAGAAGTCAGAGGTGTACAGGGTGAAGAGAAGAGGAGACAGCACAGTTCCCTGTGGTGCTCCTGTGCTGCTGACCACAGTGTCCGAGGTGATGTCCTTCAGCCTGACGTACTGTGGTCTGTCAGTGAGGTAGTCGGAGATCCAAGCGACCAGGCAGGGGTCCACCTGCATCCTGTTTAGTTTCTCCTGGAGCAGACAGGGCCGGATTGTATTAAAGGCACTGGAAAAGTCAAGAAACAGGATCCTGACCGTGCCTTTTCCCTTGTCCAGGTGTGAGTGGGCTCTGTGTAGGAGGTACAGGATGGCATCCTCCACACCGACATCTGCCTTGTAGGCGAACTGTAGTGGGTCCTGGGCATGTTGTACCTGTGGTCAGAGGAGGTTAAGGAAGAGCCGCTCTAAAGACTTCATAAGATGTGACGTCAGTGCCACTGGTCGGAAGTCATTCAGCTCATTGAGCCGGTTCTTTTTGGGGACCGGGACGATGCAGGATGTCTTCCATAGGGTGGGCACTCTCCCCAGTCGCAGGCTGAGGTTGAAGACTCGTTGTAGCGGCTCCCCAAGTTCAGCAGCACACGCCTTTAGCATCCTAGGACACACCTTGTCTGGGCCTGCTGCCTTTCTGGGGCGAAGCTTCCTCAGTTGTCTCCTGACCTGATCCACTGTGACACTGGGAGATGATTGGAAGGGGGGGAGAGAGGCTGTGGTGCTGTTTAGAGAGGGGTTGGAGAAGGAGGAGGGGGAGGATGTCATAGTGTCAGGGAGGGGGGGAAGCGAGGGAGGTAGGAGAGTAGGGAGAGGGCTCTGTAGTAAAGGTGAGGGTGAGGGTGGGGGGGTTGTGGGCTGGTCAAACCTGTTGAAGAAGTTGTTGAGTTCGTTTGCCTTCTCCACAGTCCCCCCCACTGTGCTGTTCTTGGTGTTTTGGCCTGTGATGGTTTTCACACCATTCCAGACCTCCCTCATATTGTTCCTCTCCAACTTCTGCTCCACCTTCCTCCTGTAGGTGTCCTTTGCTTCCTTCAAGCAGCGTTTCACCTCCCGCTGTGCTGCTTTCATCTCCTCCTTCACTTTGCTCCTGGTATTGCACAGTGGTGGTCCATAGAGGAAGTGGGAAGTGGGGGGCTGTGTTATCTGTGCATGTGTGAGTTCAGGGTGGTTATCGCTTTGGGGAAGAAACTGTTTTTGAGTCTGTGGGTTTTTGTGTTGATGCACCTGTAGCGCTTCCCTGAGGGAAGCAGGCTGAACATGTTGAAGCCAGGGTGGGAGCTGTCCTTGATAATGTTTGCTGCTCTGCTGAGGCAGCGGGAGGAATAAATGTCCATCAGGGAGGGGAGAGGGCAGCCGATGATCTTTTGTGCTGTCTTGACCACACTCTGAAGCCTCACTCTATCTGCTTTGGTGCAGCTGCTGTACCATACCGTGATGCAGTAGGTTAGCAGGCTCTCAATGGACGAGCGGTAGAAGGTCAGCAGCAGGTTGGAGTTCAGCTTGTACTTCCTGAGGACTCTCAGGAAGTGCAGCCGCTGTTGGGCCTTCTTGATGACCGCTGAGATGTGGACCCTCTCCACACACTCCCCGTTGATGTAGAGGGGGGCCAAGTTGGTACTGTGTCTCCTGAAGTCAACAATGAGCTCTTTGGTTTTCTTAGTGTTCACTGCCAGGTTGTTTTCTGAACACCATGCTGCCAGCTTCAGGACTTCCTCTCTGTACTCTGCCTCGTCTCCCTTCGAGATGAGTCCGACTACCGTGGTGTCATCAGCAAACTTGATGATGAGAGTGTTGTTGTGGGTCGAACTGCAGTCGTGGGTGTAGAGAGAATACAGGAGGGGGCTCAGCACACAGCCCTGTGGGGAGCCGGTGCTCAGTGTGCGAGTGGAGGAGAGATGAGGGCCGAGTCTTACAGTCTGGGGCCGGTTTATGAGGAAATCCTTTATCCAGGCACATGTGAGAGGAGGGAGGCCAAGAGTGACCAGTTTGGTGATGAGGATGTCCGGGATGATTGTATTAAAGGCTGAGCTGTAGTCCACAAAGAGCATTCGGACGTAGCTTTGCCGCTGCTCTAGGTGACTCAGCACAGCGTGGAGGGCTGTGGCGATGGCGTCTTCTGTGGATCTGTTTGCACGGTATGCAAACTGGTGGGGGTCGAATTCTGGGGGGAGGTAATCCTTGATGTGCTGAAGGACTAGTCTCTCAAAGCATTTCATGATTACCGGTGTGAGGGCCACAGGGCGGTAATCATTCAGGCTGGAGATGGGAGACTTCTTCGGCACTGGGATGATTGTGGCTGATTTTAGACAGGATGGGATGGCTGCCTGATCCAGTGAGAGGTTGAAGAGTCTGGTGAAGATGAGGGTGAGCTGGTGTGCGCATGCTCTTAGTACCTTGCCAGGTACTCCATCTGGACCGGCCGCCTTCCTGGGTTTCACTGCTAGGAGCACACGTCTGACATCGTGCTCTGTTACAGTGAGTGGAGCGGTGCAGGAACCAGGTGAGGATGAGGATGGGAGCAGGGCTGAAGCAGATGAGTGTTGCTGTTGTGGTGTTTCAAAGCGGGCGAAGAAGCTGTTTATTTCCTCTGCCAGCTGCCCACTCGGGTTTTCTGTTTTCGCAGTGCTGCCTCTGTGGTTGATGATGTCTTGCATATCGGACACATAATCGGGAAAACACAAAAGGGAAACATTTGTCTTCTTTCTTTTTCATTTTCCCACCACTAGTTTATTACATCACAGCTTAAAACACTGATTCCAGTATTCAACTAGTTATACATCATTTCCATCCCTTCTTCTTACTGTGTTGAGCCATCAGAGATGCTTCATATTTCCATGTTTTACAGGATTGTCTGCCTAGACTCTGTCGTCATTGTGCTTAAATAGTAGTTTTGACTTTTCATGTAAATGTCAGGATAGGCAGCATCTTCTTTAACTAGTTCAAGCTGCCAAAATTAATCCAGAAATAAATTTTAATCCTTATAAAAGGCTGAAAATAATAGTTCTGAATCCAAAACAGTTAGATGTAGTTTGTTAATTTCCCTCGTTTTGTTATTACCCTAGAGTAGCTTTGGTGTATCTTTTCTCTCTCAGTTAATATTTATTATAAACATCCATCATAACAGCATATATGCAATTACTGGTCACTTTGTTAGGTACACCTTGTTTATAGCAGGTATGACCCCTGTTGCTGACAGAACTGCGTCATGAAGTCATGTTCATTAATTGTTGACTTGAATCTGCCGTTCCACCTCATCCCAAAGATGCTCTATTGGAGTACAGTGAACTCATCTTCATGTTCAAGAAACCAGTTTGAGATGATTTGAGCTGGAAGCAGCCATCAAAAAATGGGTACAGTGTGGTTATAAAGTGATAGACATGGTCAGCATTAGCTGGGCTGTGGTGGTTAAACAATGCTAAGCTGGTACTAATTGGCTCAAAGTATGCCTAGAAAATATTCTCCACACTCTCACACCGCTATCAGCAACTTGAAATGTTAATACAAGGCAAGATGTTCATTCTTTTATGTCGTTTACACCAAATTCTAACCCTACCATTTGAATGTCACAGCAGTCATCAGACCAGCAACATCTTTTCAATCTTCCGCTGTGTCCAGCTTTGGCAAGCCTGTTCAAACTGCTGCCTCAGTATTTGTTGCTCTAACTGCGGGAATTGGCACCAGCCTTGGTGTCTTTCAGAGGAACTGCTCCTGTTAGTTGTTTGCACTTCCATTCTGGATTAATTTTTCAGACCTGGAGGTTACTACTTGTAAATACGTTGGAGTCTCATACACATATTTAAATGAAAACTTGTTAGTTAACAGATTTGAAGCAGTGGAAATTGTAACCACTCAAAGACATTTAGAGCAGCGACAGGTCCCCAGCTCTAATCTGTTTCTTTGTTTTGTAAGCTGGTGCAGACCCAGGACGTGCTGCAGACATTACATCTCACGGCGGGGCTGAGCACCCTGATACCACACCTTCACTTTGGAAGAGGTGGAGTAGGTGGCTGGGGAGAGGGTGGTGCTGGGATCCCATATGTTTAAATAAAATGTCATTTAAAATTGCTTTGACTGCTGGCCCTTGCAACTCAGACGCTAATATATATGTGGATTTATCTTTTGTTGTTGTTGTTGTTGTTGTTCCTGAGTAATTAAGCTCCGGTCTGACGCATTAGACTTCCAAGGGAAGCTGCAGCCGTCAGGGAGTGCCATTGCCATATGGGAGGTGTAATTTGGCTGTAATAATTTTAAGTAGGGCAGTCTGTGTGAAAACAACATCCACATAAAAACCAGGATCCATTGCAGCGTGGCAAATGTAATTGGTTTTAATGTTGGTGCTAGCTGATTTATGTGGAAAATACTGGGTAAAGTTCAGGTTTGAATGACAGTCAATGTCCCGTATACTTTCTGGGTTTTTTTTTTTGACTGGCATTTTGTAAAGTTGAACAAGTAAATGAAAAGTATGTTAAGGATTAATAAAACAGTTGGAATAACTGCAAATGCTGAAATAATGTAATGATGCAACTGCTAGGAAGTTGAGGGTTAAATCGTTTTAGACACCATCTGCGGTGTAACTGTAATAGCTCTCTGGCATGTGAGAAGGAAGCGCCAAATGGTGAACGATATTAGTTTCAGGTGCACAGTACATACGATTGTGCTGAAGATACGTCCCATTACAAAGTGACTGAATGGTTCTTTAACAGATTTATTTTTCAGGTAATTAACAGTCATTTAAACCTGACTAAAGCCCTAAAATAGATGCATTTTGTGAACCAAAAAGACTAATTCATGTAAAACATGAAAGTCACAAGACTGTGAAACCACATCACCAGAGAAAACCTGCTGGGACCAGACTGTACAAATCACGTTTCCATCCTGCCTTTTTTTTCTGTGTATCAGAGCAGCTGACAGTTAAAGCAAAAGCACAACTGGTTTCAGTTCCTTAAACCAAAGACAGTGTAAACATGTTTAATGGTATGAGGTCCAAAAGTCATTGAAGCTAGATGATAACGGAAATCTTTTTCTGGGTCATGTGACAGTGATTTTTACAGGGTTTTTTTAGTAGAAAAGTCCAATTTAAGCTCAGTTATAAGTGAAAGAGCAATTTGAAGCTGCTCACTTCAGTACTGTAAAATAATGAGTTGCAGCTGTTGTAATCTCTTCATGCAGGAAATGGTAAGAAATGCAAACATTGATTAATTAACTCAAGAGTAAGTGAAAAGACTGATGGATTTGAGAGAAGTTTCGTTCGTTTACATGAAGAAAAAGATGTAATACAACGTTTTTTTCAGACATTGTGTTTCTGTTGGCTTCATTCGAACAATCACCATGTAGTAGAGAGTTTACTGCTGGATGTGAACAGGCTGGGATGACATCCGACACCTCAGGTGTTGCACTAGACTGTGGTGGTGACGGGAGAACTGAGCCAGAAGGTGAACGTTTTGATTTACTAGTCGATCTGCATTCCAGATCTCAGAAACGTTGAGTAGTGAAGAAATCACAGACGCAAGCGGCAGAAATGAGTTTCTCCTGAAGGGTTCAGTCTTTGAGATACGGTGAAGAGTTTGAGTGGCAACCATACAGAGAGCATCAACAACTTTGCATATATATGGTTGGTTTTGTGCATGACTAGTGGTTTGAATTAGATTTTGGGGGGGTTGTGTTGTGCTTGTTTTTTTGTTTGTTTTGTGTTTTGTTTTGTTTTGTTTTTAGCTCTGCTCTCAGAAACCAGAAACATAAACACTCTTAGCACTGCAAAGCCCAAAGATCTCTAAAAGCTTTGTATTATGAACAAATCGTTATAAAATCTAACTCAACAATGTAAATCCACAGCCTGATGGAGCTTATTCTGCTTTACTATGTTGTTCAAAAAAAGAAGCAGACGATTGTCAGAATTTTTATTATGTCTACAAAGACTTAGATGCTTTAGAAAATCGCTGAGGTTTACTCCCTGAGAGGAGATTGCCATTTCTTTACCTTCTTCATCTTCTTTTCTACAGATGCAGTGATGCTTTTAACCTCCACACAGTGACTCCACATCATCAACACCAGCCTCGCTTCCAGCTCCAATGATCTTCCACCTCTGACTCTTTCCTAAAATTGACCAGTAGGTGGGGCCAGCCCTGCCCAGGTGGGGTGGCCAGCGATGGAAGGCCGACGTGGTGGAGGCAGCAGCAGCGGTAGCTACTCACAGATCCCTGTCAGAACAGGCATGGGGTCTGTCAACTCCCCGGCCGTTTCTGTGAGATTGGAGGCGTACGACATCGGAGAGAAGAAATGCATCTCGGATGTGAGGAGGACTTTCTGCCTCTTTGTCACCTTTGACCTCTTGTTCATCACCATGCTCTGGATCATAGAACTCAATGTAAGTCTGTGTTTGTAGTGGCTGTGACAGCAGTTTTGTTTTTTTATTAGATATCTGTAGTAATAAAGTTTTTACAGCAATGTAAAACCACACGAGATTAAGATATATCACCAGACAGTGAGCCTTTTTGACTGAGTCAGCCTACTCGGGAGAAATTTATTGGATGCATCTGCTGTCTTCTATGTATTTTGCTCAAGAAAAAACTAAAACTGAAGATGATTTTATTATTTCCCAGAGATTAAAGGGTTATTTAAAAGTAAAGTTAAACAAAGTCAGGAAAGATAAAACGCTAGTATTGAAGTTTTTAAAAAACTCCAAAGTAGGTGAAGCCGTTAAAAGGCCAGGCTCAGAGCCTTTGGTTTTGCTTTTTTGTGGAAAAACATTTATTGTTCTTTTAGAGCAGGGGTGTCAAACTCAAATACACAGTGGGCCAAAATTCAAAACTGGAACAAAGTCGCGGGCTAACGTTAATATTTATTGAAATATATTTATTCCTCCAGATATAAGAATGAATCTTTTCTTATGGACTCAAACACGTTTTGCTGAAAAACTGAATATGGAACAAGCAAAGCTTAATACTAAACAATATATATATTAGCTGTATAATACCAGTAGGCCAGCTCTGATAGTAATTTGGTATGTATTCGCGGGCCAAATGTAAGTAGGCTGCGGGCCAAATTTGGCCCGCGGGCCAGAGTTTGACACCTATGTTCTACAGCGTCTCTGAAACCATGACTCTCCTCCACAGAGTCCAGACCACATTCACTCAGCCGCTCTATGCTGGACTGTTGGTGTACCTGCTGGATAGAGGTGAAAACACAAACCAAACAATGGCTCTTTCATCTGTTTCACAGCATGCACGGGAACTGGAAACTCGAAGGGAGGCAGAGGAGAGAGAGCGGAGGAAGCAGAGGGAGGTGCAGATGGAACTGGAAAGACAGCTAAAAGAGGCTGAGATGGTAAAAAAAAAGTTTTCCACTTGACACCAATTATGTACAGAGTCTTTTCTCCTTGACTTTGATCTTTGAGAACTGCAGCAAAATGTTGACTGTCATTATAAAATTCACACCTAGTCTTTAATGATTTGGAAAAATGGTTATGACAGTCCAGGAAAAGGTGATTCAGGAATAGGTCAGTTTATACCGCTCTGTTGGTGCATCTGTTTATGTAGCTGTGTGTGTGCATAGATAAAAGACAGCATGCAGGCTGAGATGCAGGTGAAGGAAAAGGAGGCTGAACAACAGAAGAAGAGGATCAGGGAGCTGGAGCTGACACAGCAGCAGCTGGAAGTTGCCCTTAATATGGAGATCCAGGCTCGGCTGGAGGAGGAGAGGGCCAGACTGGAGCTTGAGCGGTAACAATGGATTTCTAACTTATTTTATTTGTGATGGAGATCTGATATATCCATGAGAAGTATTAACATTTTCAGTTGCTTCTTCCCTTTTTCCCCTCCTTCAGGTTGCTGCAGGCTGAAGATGAAAAGAAGAAACATTTCCAGCTCCTCCAGGAGCAGCAACGTACAATGCAAAACCTCAGCCCCATACAGGAGCTGTCAGATGGCAGTCCCGATGAGGACACCCCCTCAGCCCTCAACTCTGCCTCTCAGGAGCTCCAGGATCTGCAGGCATCTCGCCAAAGAAGCCACCAGCGTCTGGAGGTGAACAAGTTTGTTTTGACTGGCTTTGTGAGCAGCATCGTATTTAGTGCTCTTCTAAAACAACACTGATGAGGATGCCTGCATGATTTTTGTTTCCAGGAGGTTCAGGAGAGGCTGAGGAATGCCAGTCAACATGTACGGCACTGGAACATCCAGCTGAACCGACTGATGACCCCCATTACTCCTGCAGGTGCCGTATTCACTTTGCCTCTTTGCAGCACAGACTTCTGGAACAGAGTGTTAGTATAGTTAATAACAGTGTAGACCATATAATCTGTCAGATAATTGCATTAAAATGCTACAAAAGGCACCTACCCCCAAACATGTCAAGAGATTCATTCAGTGACTTGAATGAAAGAATCTGACTCACCTCAAGTTAATTAAAATTAAAACTAAATCTTATTATGATTTAAACACGGAAATCTTAAAACGAAAAATAACCGCATGCACAGTTGTTACAGGCTGCAAACATGTTTTATACTGCTTTGAAGTCTGGGACAGCATCATAAGAGGCATAACTGATCTCACCGTAGTCCCATGAAGACTCAAGATGAGTGTTTTCACGACTGCCATTTTGGTGTTTTGAAATCAGGCATGATGAATGAAGGGAAGAACTGTCTGTTAAGGTTCTCAGTCGTTCAGGTCATCGTAGTCTAAGGAGCTTGGAAAGAAAAGCATCTGGACTTCTTTAAGTTTCTTGAAGAGCGTTTCACCTCTCATTCAAGAAGCTTCTTCAGTTCTCTGAAGAAATTCTGAACTGAAGAAGCTTCTCAGATGAGAGGTGAAACATCTTCAAGAAACTTAAAGAAGTCCAGATGCTTTTCTTTCCAAGCTCCTTAGACTGTAGTTAAACTTCACACACTGGACTTGTCAGTCACACATCCTTCGCCAGTAGGCATTCCCAGAATGATCTTTCCCCTTCTGACGCTTAGAATGACCAAATATGTGCAAAATGGACAATTCAACATGCCACCATGTCAGTCTTTTATTAAATATGACATGAAACAAATGACTGAGCCATTAAATTTGTCACAAAGGTGTTCACCTAATTCCAGGCAAATGGAATAGACTTCTATGGGACCATAAGTCTTTTTGCACTTTGACATTTGTTTTACTTTTCAGATCTGTAACCTATAACTTTTATACTGTATGTGTTTTGATCATAGCAGTCTACGGGGACTTACTTACTTTTAGCACGTTTAGCAGTTGATGTTGGCTTCTTTTTCAGTACTGGAGCTTCCTGCTCATTGAAGACTTTTCTAAAAGGAAATGCTTAATCCAAAATGGCGTTTTAAGGGCTTGGATTAATGTCAATTTCAGCAAATATTCTTTCTTATGTTAAAAGAACATGGATCTCTGTCAGTGATAACTTCTGACTTTATAACTCAAATTTTAAGAGAGAGCTTCACTGCTAAGCTCTCATCTGTGTGGGTGTCACGGTTCGCTTGAGGACTCACACGCAGGACTCAGAGGCACAGTCAGTATTTATTACAGTTCCACCAGGTGTATATACAAACAGTGCAGGGGATAGTGCTATATACAAAGCGGTGACAGGGAAAAGGCTCCGGGGAAATCCAGGTAGGGAAAAGACACTTGCTCCTCTTCTGACTCTCTCTCCAAACACTCACACAAAAAGGGAATCCGCTCGGGGAATGCAGAGTCGGGTCCAGGGCATCTATGTACAGAAGGAAACACACGTTAGAGGTTTTGCACAGGGAAGCAAAAGAGAACTTGCTCAGAGCCGGGCTGCACTGACGCGAGTCACACACAACGATCCAGCGATGAGTAGAAGCCACTCCCTGGCTTAAATGCTGGCTGCACTGATGAGGCCCAGGTGTTTCCTCTTCAGAGGGGCGTGGGCCGAGGGCGTGAACCCACCATGAGTTCCGCCCTGGCGAGAGAGCGAGAGAGAGAGCAAGAGCAAGAGAGAGAGAGAGCAAGAGAGAGAACACTACTAGTCAGCGGCCTGCTGATCCCCTGGCCGTGACAGTGGGGTTCAAATCCCTTATTCAGATTAAGATTTTATGTGACATTACATTGGCAAAAATTAAATGTACTTGAATAATGTGAGTATTGGAGTAAGTACTTGAGTAATTTTTGAATAACTTTAATTTTGTAATGTGCATATTTTATGAATAATGATGTTTCAATACTTTAATCTACTGAATAAGTAAGAATTAGACTTAATAATCTTTTTACTTTAAAAAGGGAAATTGTGTACAATCTTTTATTCTCCAAAATGCACATAATAAAAATGTTTTGGGGAATGTATATGCTTTTTAAAAACCAATTGCTTCTTACCTGATGCATGCTATAACTTTCAGCAAAACTGAACTAAAATTTGTTAACAAGCTTACCAAATAAGAAATGTTTTGTGAATTTTCTTTGCAGAGCGACTGGAAAGCCGGCTGTTATCAAAGCCCACATGCCCTAAAAAGGAGGGCGCGCTGGCCAGTAATGAGTTCATCACTAAGTTTAAGATAAGAGTTGATCAGAATAGAGGCGATGATGAAAGTCTGGAGCATCAGTTGGAGGCTGCCAACCTGTCTGATGAATCGTTCGAGGCCCAGACAGAAGTCAACGGACAAATATGATCACAGACATTTTAAAAACGCGAGTTGAGAGTTAAGGGGGAAAAATATTGTAATAAGTATATATTTGAATTGCACACTAAGATATAAAGTGATGGCAGCGAGCACAGTGTTGCAGGATTTAATTAAAAACACATCTGACTAAGACCAACTGAAATTTAGAGTTGTGTATAATAAAGTTTATTCATGATTAATAAAACAAATCTGTAATATTTTTCTTTCTCTTTTGTCCATTTGAATCTCGCTACAGCTTAAATAAAAGAAAAGAATGTGTTTTGAATAAATCAAACTCTATTCTCTCTTTTTCTTTCTTTCTTTTTTTCTTGGTGGGTTTTCTTTTGCAATCAAACGCAACATTATACAATTATATAGTATAGTAAGAAATATCCTTTAACTTAATTTAGTATTTGTTTTTTAATTTTTGTTTTTATTGTTTCCCCTTCAGTTTTGTGCTTATAACATGTTCTAATCTGACATATTATGCAGTAAATTATTTTTGCAATAACTTAACAGGCCATTGTGGGAGCCAACATTCACTTATCAAAGACATATTTGTATATTCTGTGGGCTGCTTTATGGTTGTGTCATTTAGAAACATAAGCCACAACAGACTTCCACTGGAGAGTACTTAAAAATGTATTTTTATGTAAAGATATTTTAATTAACTACTATATTAAGAGAGAACCTATTGTTACATGGATTAATTGTACAAACTGTAGAGAAATAAGTTTAAGCGTGCAACTTTTTATTCATTTTTAACTGTATTAATGTTTTTATGTTGATACAGCCGCCTCATCTATATAGATATAGATATATATGTGTATTCGTACCCTTTTTTCATCATCTAGTTTCCTGTGCCAGATCTTCTACTGATCCACTGAGGCAGACATGTAAAAAAACATGAACTAAAGCATATTTCTGTATATAAACAGGACTTTAAATCTTTATCAACAGCTACTTTAGAGGAAATTCTTCAATAAACTGCAACCAAAGGCTCAACTCAGAGGACAAAATCCAACCTGTTATAAATAGTGTGACAGCAAACTTTCTCTTGTGTAAAGTTACAAATAGGAGTAATTATCCACAGGAGCTTTTATACATAATGAAGTTATAATTCGTCCTGTAGAAATTGTACATTTAAGCTATATAGTTCCCGCTGTGATAACTCTGCTATGAATGCCTCTTATTAACTTTTATGCTTTTACAACCCACTATGAGCAAACACTCAGCAACAGTGGGAAGGAAAAACTCCCTTCTTGAAGGAAAAAACCTCTGGTAGAACCAGGAAATCTGTCTAAACTAGTTGGGGGTTAGAGCAACAGATGCAAGTCTTCAGATCATTTGCAGTGTGACTGTCTTTGTGCACACTTTAACCTGATTCAGTTTTCTTATTTGTCAAAATGCACCATGGGTAAAAAAAAAACAAAACAAAAAAACAAAACAAAATAGTAATGAAGGAGAATCCTCAGCAAAGATGAATTAAACAAGTTTTATTTTGATCAAATTTTACTTTAAGTAAAACACATCTTTATTTGATGACATTAAAGTCATCAAATAAAGACAGTTTTGATGGAGCTCCTGACCCAGCCCAAGCTCTCTATGAAGACGAGGAAAAACTCCCCAGGGGGCCAGATCGATGGGAAGAAACCTCGGGAAAGCCCATTCAAAGAGAGATCCCCTTTCCTGGGATGGCTGGGGGGGTTACAGGAACTCCAAAAAAGCTAAATTTTTATTTATTTATTTTTTAAGATTGACCCATTCTATCTATTCCTGTCCAACAGAAAAAAGAAAGGAAGTTACTACAATGTATCATACTTATATGATAAGGTGTGAATTGTGTGTTTGTGTGTGTTATCTTAGCCAGGGGTGAAGCTGGAGCTCCTCCAGTGTTGGGCGCTTCTCCGGGACTGTAGTTAAACATGCGTCCAAGAAATTCCGGCATTCTTGAAAGAAAGAAAAGATCAAAAAGATGAAGATGATAGTTCTAGTGATCCAAGGCATCAGTGAATCTGGAAGTGTGAAGTTTTCTTACCTGTGGACAGACGCTTTTTGATGCTCAGTTTCTTTGTGAGGAACCTCTCGGTACTAAAGTCCCGTGCATGAAGCGCTTCATACAACACCACTCCCATTTGCCACACCGTGGTGGGTCCACACCTGTAGCAGCTCCTCCTGTACCACTCGGGAGGGGTGTGAAGAGGAGTGCCTAACAAACAGACACAATTGCAATTTCTTCTAAAACAAAAGACACAAATTGTTACATCTGTGAAAAGCAGGAGCAGAATATGTTACCATAGAAGATGCGATACAGAGATCGCTGTTTAACAAAGCAGCTCAGTCCAAAGTCAATGATGCGAACTCGAGGCACACTGTCAGAGGCCATAAGAAGATCATTTGTAACCTTCACTAAAGCTGTTTCTGTGCTGTGATGAGCTCTGAAACCTGACTGAAACTCTTCAAATAAACCATTCCTCTGCAGATGATCTGTTAGCTGTTTGACAACTACTCTTTCAAGGATTTTTGATATGAAAGGAAGGTTGGAGATTGGCCTATAATTAGCTAAGACTGCTGGGTCTAGAGATGGCTTTTTGAGTAAAGGTTTAACTACAGCCAGCTTGAAGGCCTGTGGTACATAGCCGATTATTAGAGATAGGTTGATCATATTTAAGATCGAAGAATTAATTAATGGCAGGACTTCTTTGAGCAGTTTTGTAGGAATGGGGTCTAAAAGACACGTTGATGGTTTGGAGGAAGTAATTATTGAAGTTAACTCAGAAAGATCAATTGGAGAAAAAGAGTCTAACTTAACATCAATGGTACTAAGAGTAGCTGTAGATAATATTACATCTGTGGGATGATTACTGGTAATTTTTTCTCTAATGATAAAAATTTTATTTGTGAAGAAGTTCATGAAGTCATTACTAGTTAACGTTAAAGGGATGGTTGGCTCAACAGAGCTCTGACTCTTTGTCAGCCTGGCTACAGAGCTGAAGAGAAACCTGGGGTTGTTCTTATTTTCTTCAATCAGTGATGAATAGTAAGATGTTCTGGCTTTGCGGAGGGCTTTCTTATAAAGCAGCAAACTATTTCTCCAGGCTAAATGATGATCCTCTAAATTTGTGACACGCCATTTCCTCTCCAGATTACGAGTCATCTGCTTTAGGGTACGTGTTTGAGAATTATACCACGGAGTCAGGTACTTCTGATTAGAGACCTTAGTTTTCACTGGAGCTACAGTATCCAGAGTCGTACGTAGTGAGGAGGTGAAATTATTAACAAGATAATCGACCTCTGTTGGAGCAGCGTTCAGATAGCTGCTCTGCTCTGTGTTGGTACAGGGCATTGAAGATGATAACAGTGGGTGGATTATATTCTTAAACTTAGTTACAGCGCTTTCAGAAAGACATCTACTTTGATAAAATCTACTCTCCACCGCTGTGTAATCAATTATTGTAAATGTAAATGTTATCAGGAAATGATCAGACAGGAGAGGATTTTCAGGAAACTGTTAAATGTTCAGTTTCTATGCCATATGTTAAAACAAGATCTAGAGTGTGATTAAAGTGGTGGGTGGGTTCTTTTACATTTTGAGAGAAGCCAATTGAGTCTAATAACAGACTAAATGCCATGTTGAGGCTGTCATTTTTAGCATCGACATGGATGTTAAAATCACCCACAATAATTATTTTATTTGAGCTCAGAACTAAATTAGATATAAAGTCTGAGAAATCAGACAGAAACTCTGTGTAAGGCCCAGGTGGACGATAGATGATAACAAGTAAGACTGGTTTCTGAGTTTCACAGCTGGGGTGGACAATGTTAAGCATCAGGCTTTCAAATGAATTAAAAGTCTGTCTTGGTCTTTCATTAATTAATAGGCTGGTGTGAAAAATTGCTGCCACACCGCCCCCTCGGCCTGTGCTTCGAGGTTTCTGGTAGTTAGAATGACTCGGGGGTGTTGATTCATTTAAACTAACATAATCATCCTGCTGCAACCAGGTTTCTGTAAGGCAGAGTAAATCAATTTGTTGATCAATTATTAAGTCATGTACTAACAGAGACTTGGAGGACAGAGACCTAATATTTAATAATCCACATTTCACTGTTTTACTCTTTGGTTCAGATGTGGATACTGTATTGTTCTTTCTTTGTAATTGTTTATGTTTAAGTTGTTTGTTGCTGGTTTTTAGTTTGTTTTTTGTCTTTTTGGAAGCTGACACAGTCTCTATGGAGATGGGTTTTTGGGGGGGTAGCAGGAGGAGAGAAGCTGCAGAGAGGCGTGTAAGACTGCAACTCTGCTTCCTGGTCCC
Organism: Perissodus microlepis; assembly: GCF_051167445.1. NCBI lineage: Eukaryota > Metazoa > Chordata > Actinopteri > Cichliformes > Cichlidae > Perissodus > Perissodus microlepis. The sequence goes on from NC_140478.1 coordinate 36,390,817, forward strand.
AACTCTGGGTAGTCATATTTTGGGGGGTTTAATAAATTTGTCCATATTTCTAGAAATGAGAGCTGCTCCATCCAAAGTGGGATGGATGCCGTCTCTCCTAACAAGACCAGGTTTCCTCCAGAAGGTTTGCCAATTATCTATGAAGCCCACATCGTTTCTGGGACACCACTCAGTTTTCCTCCTGAAGCATCACAAAGTTCAGAGTTCATGTTTAGAGCAGAAGATTCAGCAGTCGCTCTGTGACCTTTCAACTTTCTTCACTAAAACAGCTTCATTACAGAGAAACAAGTCACATTTTCTTGATGTTCTTAAGTCCTTTCAGATGTTTTTAATGGTCCTTGAATGCAGCATCAGTGTCGCAGGTTTAAAAGGTCACTTTCTGTTGTGTTCAAAGATTTCCTTCAGATATGGTCTTTAATCAGTAAAGCCAGTGATACAGCAGTGTCATTAGCCGTGTTATTGGCACCAGGCTGTGTTTATGTATGTATTTAATTCTGTCTGAGGATGTCTTCAGCATGAAATGATCATTTGCTCAGCTGCTGTGTCTCATCTCTTATCAGACATTGGTTGGAACAGAGTTTTGTTGCTGACCATCTGACAAGAGGGTGAAGAAAAGCTTCAGGCTTCATTTGGACACTACGTTGGACAGAAGTCTCCACAAAAATGACTCAGAAACACAAATATTATTAATGAAAGTCCAAATGTCAAAAAGGGGTCATACATGATCCTGAGAAATGTCCTTGAACATTTGAACATGAGTCAGAGGGTTGTCAGGTTTCTACACTGCATCGTGGCATCAAGCCTGAGATGTCTGTGTAAACAAGTATGGAGGACACAAATGCACAGACGCAGTCGAGCTGTTTACTGCTGATGAGGAAGGAAAATAGTCTGTTGGATATTAAAGCAGCATTTATTAGAGTAAGAACAGATACTTGTGTCCTTCATTTGATCCCCGTCAATTTACAGAAGACTTAAGGACCCTTTGACTTCTAACATACAGCTGCATGTTTACAATTTTATTATTTATTTATTGATTTCTAGCAAAGCGAGACTTTACTGATTAAAGACATATAATCAGACATATTACTGTTACTTTCTGAAAAAGACTCACATAAAGCAGATTTATCACAAGCAAACATCAAGACACATCCTTCATGGCTTAAAGTTGCAGTGGGACTCTTTCGCCATCTGGTGGTTGTAACAGTTATGACAACTGTTCCTGCATATATGTCCCTCCTCAGTGTGAAGAAGACTGGACTCCAAGCTGCTCCTGCTGATCACTGCGTGTTCCTCCTGTGTCTAAAATCTATTTCCATTATGAATCAGGAAACTGTTTGCACCAATCATAAAGGCAATAAAATACGTCACACACTAAGAAATAACAAAAAGGAATTGTGGATTTCAAGGAGATTTTTCCCTCGTTTTTTGAAATCATAAGAATACAAACTAATGCAAGACTGTCATGTTTTCATAAGTTTGTAGAGACACTGTTCTGTTGTATTCTAGGACATCAGTCACTTTTTAAATGCATGCTACTCCTCCTCCTCATCATCATCATCATCGGCACCCATGACCTCCTTTTAGTCTTTGCTTTGTTATTTTTCAGAGTTCAGGAGACGTTCTTATGGCATTTCCACAGTGTACAAGTACTGTTTAGACCCTTTACCTAAAAGAAAAGAGTAAAGTACAAAGTAGATTTACTCACTGCAGGAAAATAATGCCTCAATCTGATATATTGTCTTATATGACAAACTGAAAGTGATGCATCAAAGTGTAAGCAGCATTTTCCTGTTACAGCTGGTCTAGATGGAACTGATCTGATCTCCTTTATGTACAGGTAGATATCCAGTGGGTTTGCTAAGGGTCACAGATGAGGGGCTGTGTGAGATGTTTAATGGGAAAGGAAATAAAACCATTGTTCCAGACCTGCAGCTAAGATACTCGAGTATCTTCAAATATGAAGCTGAGTATTACTTCCATACTTTCCTCCACTGCTGATGACCTTGTTACCTGCTGCTCCCTGTTAATGATCAGCCTCAGTTCTGATAGTAAACTCTTGGCTCTCGTTCTGTCAGGTTGTTGCTCAGTGACGTCTTGTTTTCATTTTCCTTCTTCTTCAAATGTGTCTTCCTTTAACTCTTTGCTTTTGTTTCTGCTTCAAACACCAAATGATACACGTGCTGCACCTCTGATGGTTTGTCAGAGAGCAGAACAATTTACATTACAGAGAATATTTTACAGTTGAACATAAACTTTCACTTTTTTCCTCTAAAGCCTGCTCACTGGTTTTTCCAGCTGCTGTGAGATGTTTCTGCCTGACTGTAAAGATGGAAATAAACACAGATGGAAACACTGAGTCAGAGTGTTCCTGCTGGTTAGTCAGTATATAGGGAGTGCAGAATTATTAGGCAAGTTGTATTTTTGAGGAATAATTTTATTATTGAACAACAACCATGTTCTCAATGAACCCAAAAAACTCATTAATAGCAAAGCTGAATGTTTTTGGAAGTAGTTTTTAGTTTTAGCTATTTTAGGGGGATATCTGTGTGTGCAGGTGACTATTACTGTGCATAATTATTAGGCAACTTAACAAAAAACAAATATATACCCATTTCAATTATTTATTTTTACCAGTGAAACCAATATAACATCTCCACATTCACAAATATACATTTCTGACATTCAAAAACAAAAACAAATCAGCGACCAATATAGCCACCTTTCTTTGCAAGGACACTCAAAAGCCTGCCATCCATGGATTCTGTCAGTGTTTTGATCTGTTCATCAATCCAGAATTGAATTCAAAATCCTGCTCCTCACATACAAGGTCTTAAATAATCAGGCCCCATCTTATCTTAATGACCTTGTAGTACCATATCACCCTATTAGAGCACTTCGCTCTCGCTCTGCAGGCCTACTTGTTGTTCCTAGAGTATTTAAAAGTAGAATGGGAGGCAGAGCCTTCAGTTTTCAGGCCCCTCTTCTGTGGAACCAGCTTCCACTTTGGATTCGGGAGACAGACACTATCTCTACTTTTAAGATTAGGCTTAAAACTTTCCTTTTTGCTAAAGCATATAGTTAGGGCTGGACCAGGTGACCCTGAATCCTCCCTTAGTTATGCTGCAATAGACGTAGGCTGCCGGGGGATTCCCATTTTTCCTTCCCACTGTCGCCAAAGTGCTTGCTCATAGGGGGTCATATGATTGTTGGGTTTTTCTCTGTATCTATGAAGCGCCTTGAGGCGACTTTTGCTGTGATTTGGCGCTATATAAATAAAATTGAATTGAAATTGAATTATTGTCTCAGATTAGTTTCATATTTTCTGCATCAGATTTGAGTGAGATCCTGGAATGAAGACAGAAGAAAAGACTTTATTCAAAGTTTGATTTATAGTCAAACCTTCCAGTTTATTCACACAATAAAACATCAACACAATATATGAATTCATTCATTAAAATCACAGTTTTTCCTCATTTGTTTGATGATTTTGACAAAAACAAAAACAAACACACACACATGGTCTGCCATACTCATAAAGAGAAATGTCGACATTTTTCAATACAAATATTCCAGAAACATTTAGAGGATAGAGAAGTTTACATTTTCATGTGGAGAAATATTTTAGTAAATCAAAATGATGATGAGCAGTGATAGCCTCCATAAACAGTCACAGGAAAGATCTCCTTTAAAAACTCAGAAACATCAAGAGAACAACTAGAAGATGTGGAGGTACCACCCATAATGTTTGACTGACAGCTGATCTCTGTGCAGAAATGATGGAGAGAAAATAAAATGAAACTAAAATACAGATTTAAACACACAATATGAAAGACTTCAATCTATTTCACTTTAATCAACTCAGCAGTGTCTCCATAATCATAAAACCAAAGTCCAGCATAGAGCGGCTGAGTGAATGTGGTCTGGACTCTGTGGAGGAGAGTCATGGTTTCTGAGACGCTGTAGAAGGACAAAATACCTGCTCTGTGATCCAGGTACACTCCTACTCTGGAGGAACGAGGACCTGAGACACGAGTTTGGATGTTGTTGTACAAAAATGTATAACTGTTGTTGTGACAATATAATGACCAAGATTTGTTATTACGTCCAAATCCAGATTTACCTCCTTTTCTGCTGATATTCTTGTATGCGACTGCTACTTCAACTCCTCTCCCTCTCCACTCCACCTCCCAGTAACAACGTCCAGTCAGACTCTCTCTACTCAGGACCTGAGACCAATAAGTGAATCTGTCTGGATGATCAGAATAAGACTGTTGTTGTTCCATTCTTGTTGCTTTTCTGTTCCCCTCTGATAATAACAGCTGTTTGTTTGCTGTGTTTTGATCCAGTGTGATTTCACGTGAATATTTTAAGAATCCAGCTCTGGTCTTTGGCTCTGGTGGATCTGACAGTAAAACATCCACTTCAGTGACTGTCAGTGAGATGTTTGTCCATTCCTCTCTCAGAATGTCCTGTAGTTTATCTCTGACCTCTGACACAGCTGCTGTCACATCCTCAAAGTAGCTCAGAGGACGGATATTGATGCTGGATGAGTCTGTAGACTCACTGAGTGCTGACAGTGAGGGGTAGTTGTGTAGAAACTGGATGTGATCCTCTGTGTGTGAGAGCTGCTTCAGCTCAGCATCTTTCCTCTTCAGCTCAGTGATCTCCTGCTCCAGCTTCTCCTGAAGCTCTTTGACTCGACTCACTTCAGTTTCCTGCTGGGATCTGATCTGCTGCTTCACATCAGAGCTTCTTTTCTGGATGAGATGGATCAGCTCAGTGAAGATCTTCTCACTGTGCTCCACTGTTTGATCAGCAGACTGATTGATGGCCTCCACCTCCTGTTGAAGCAGCTTCACATCTTTCTCTCTGTCCTGGATTCTCTGCTGGATGTTTTGTCGACTCACCTCCAGCTCTCTGTGCCTCTCAGTCCTTTCTGCTGCAGCTGAGACTGTGTCGTGGCCTTTATGTTCATCCACAGAGCAGAGATAACAGATACTCTGCTGATCAGTACGGCAGAACATCTTCATCACCTCATCATGACGAGAGCAGATGTTCTCCTGGAGCTTCTTGGAGGGCTCCACCAGCTTGTGTTTCTTTAATGGAGCCGCATCATAATGAGGCTGAAGGTGTTTCTCACAGTAAGATGCCAGACACACCTGACACGATTTCACAGCTTTTAGCTTCATGCCAGAGCACAGATCACAGGCCACATCTTCAGGTCCAGCATAGCAGTGATCAGCAGGAGCAGCTTGGAGTCCAGTCTTCTTCAGCTCCTCTACTAAATCTGCTAACATGGTGTTTTTCACCAGGACAGGCCTCGCTGTGAAAGTCTGTCTGCACTGAGGGCAGCTGTAGATTTTCTTCTCTTCCTCTTCATCCCAGAAGCTTTTAATACAGTTCATGCAGTAGCTGTGTCCACAGGGAATAGTCACCGGATCCTTCAGTAGATCCAAACAGACTGAACAGCAGAATTTTGTTTGGTCCATTTGATTCATGTGCTGTGCCGTTTCACCGTCTCTCAGTGACTGTCAGACAGTTTCACTTCCTCTGAACAGAAACAACCTCTGTGCTCTGAAGGGAAACAGATCTCTGCTCTTGTTCACCTCCTACAGGAAATGAGGCTCACCAGCAACTGCATTTACACCATGTTGTTTAGACCCATCCTGATACAGACACATCTGTGAAGGGAGGCACTAAAGAAATATTTTTACAGAGCGACCAAGAGCCAATCACATGATGCAGGGTGTGGTATGTTTGGTTACATCATGCAGTAACAAGTCTGACCCAGTTAAAGTTTAATAGTTTATCTTTACTTGGTGTTTTGAAATGTGACAGTCAACAATCAGCGAGTTAATTTTATATTTCTAAAAGTTCAGCAAAGTTTAGGATGCTGTGATGAATAAAAATAAATGACACTTTATATTTTGACATTTTCTAATCTTAGTTCATTCTCACACTTACAGAATGATGCATGGGAACAACTGACTCCACTAAATCAAACCTATGTTCAAATGAGATTATGATCATTAAATAGTAACAAATATTTAAATTTAGCAACAACAAATGCAGATCGGTCCACAGTGTTTACAAAAACAAACAAACAAACATCTTTTTGTAGTTTTTACTGTGTACACAGTCACAGTGGAGTTTAAATGAAAACATCAAGATGTGCTTGAAATGCAAACTTTCAAGTTTAATTCAAGGTTTTAGTAAAATTTTGCCTGAACTGTTTAGTAATTTTTCACAAAGTGTCCATGTCAGTAATTCATTCAAATGTATTTTGGTCTTAAACTGATCCAGTAAATGTAACTTTTTCTCACCTACTTAACCGAGTATTTTAGTTCTTTAACTGTCATTATAACTAAACTGAACATCCAAAGCTTTTCTCACTGCAGTTTTGTTGTGCAGTTATAGCAGCACTTTGAATCATCCACAGTTTTATAGAACTGTCTGTTGAATTGTTGTTTTGTTTGGTGCGATGGTTCATTTATTTAAATAATTGATGATAATTTGATATATTTGATTATTTATTACTGGTGCAAACAACTCATTTCTTCATGGTGCAAATATATAGTAGACTCAGGAGTTTAACTCAGTTTTCTTGGCCTTTGTTTATCGTTCATTTAAAATCTTAATGGGTAAAGATCATCATAATTACATATGAAATTATATGTACAAATTATATGTTCCATTACACTATTAACAGCACAGATTATACAGCAAACATCAGATTCATGGATGGAGCCAGAGGCTAAATGACTGTTCAGTCCTCTTTAGGAAACGATCTTCATATGACGACAAACACGACAACAATCAGCTGTCAAACTGTACAAGAATTTCACAGTAATGTAAAAGAAGTTATATCACTTTATTTTTAAATGTACGCACTCAGGGTCAGGACTGAAGACACTGATCGAGAAAATACTCTAAATATAAATATTCACCTAAACATTCAAAATTATTCAATTGCATGAAAAGAAATATGAACTCTCTACAATACTGGCTTCTGATTGGTTGAAAAAGCAGGTGCTGAACTTCAGAAGAGCTAAACCTGCAAAACTGTGTAAAACCAGAGTGGATGCTGCCCTCTGACCTTTCAGAAGTACGATCTTTTTATGAAGACACAGAGGCAGAGTTATTATTCATCACTTTAAAGATGATATTCGTTACATGTTCTTCACTCGTTGTCTAGTAAAGTCCAGAGAATGAGACACATAATTTCAAAACATACAGCTGCATGTTAGAGATCACAGAGTTCTTCAGTCTCATGAGAACTCATGGAGACTAAATGTCAGACACATCAACAGTAAATGTCGTTCCTCCCCCCGTGAGTTTGTGTCCTCCACACTTGTTTACACAAACATCTGAGGTTTGAACAGTGTGCAAAACCACATGTTACAAAGCTGCTGAGCTACTGAATACTGGAATATTTCATTCAATATCACCATCTGACCAAAGGACAAACACAGAGAGGATTAGAGCGCCAAACTTTGTTTCAAACTGTTTCAGATTTTAGAGGCAAAAAGCAGAATTTCTACCTGGACAAAGAAATCAAAGCAGGAGAAAAACAAGCTTTTTACATTTATTCAAAGGCATTATGTGAATGTACTCTGAGCCACAGCCTCCTAAAGTAAAGACATTTTATCATCTAAACCAGACAGAGTCATGTTTTCAGCAGTGTCTGTATCCTCCATATAGACCATGCCATGGTCCACCTAGGGTGAGCAGGTGTCTGACTTTATGTGGGACTACACAGCGCTCAGTCCTTGTTTCCCTGTGCCACACACACATTGAGCCAATGTCCAGTTTTTTTATTGACTCTAGTTTCTGTCGATCGGTAGGCCCACAAAAAAACCCTGTACAGGAAGTAGATTTCACCTCTGTGATAAAAGGAGTTCTAATCCCTGATCCTATGAGTCTGACCCAGTAGATAATATTTATATGATCATATTTATGCCTTTGTTGTTTCACAAAGGGTTAAAAACGTTCACAGGTTGGACTGTGGTTCTCCTTTCAGCGTCTCTGCTGGAATTTGAACTGTGAACCTCTTAGATCCAAACTTCTGAACTGCTCATCTCACAGAGGACAAAAGGGAAGAACCCCGAATCTCTTCTTCACCTCACTTTTATACCTGCTCACCCTTTCTCCCCCCTTCCCTCAGTGGACGTCACATCTTCACACTTGGGCCAATCAGGTTGTTGACATTTGATCATCTGATGTCCACCCACACCTCATTGTGTGATTCTTACTCTGAATCTGAATAAGTACGCGTGACCACTGTGTGCGGTAAGACCAAGTCTTTACTCACTGTATTACCATCTCCCGGCATGCATTGCCAGTGCGTAATACGTAATTACACTATCGAGCAATGAACACATACTGCCCATACAGCAAATGTACCAGAGACAATTATGAATACACCACATCTCCCCTTTTAAACAAAAACAGAATATTACTTTTCTCAGGACCGAACTTTTGACCAGACTACCTTTTGATTCTTTTTTTTTTCTTTTTCAAAGCCGTACAAGAACATCTGGCAAACAATCTGCATTACATTTTTAACCTTTCGTTTTTGTTTCCTTTATTTTCCGTTTCACTCTTCTTCTTCTTTTTTTTTGACAACTCTTTTTAGATTTATTTTACTGTGCTCTACAAAACCATCATAACACAGTTATATAACAACAACCTTTTTTTTCTCTTACAGATCTAACTTTTTAGGTTTAACTATCTCCCTCCCTGACCTGGTTCTGACAACATCAGTGTTAACAGGTGTAGCAGGGATCACACTGGGTGTTTGAGGCTTCTGCAACACAGGCACATTAGCAGGTTCATGCACTGGTGAACTTAAAGGAATCAAATGCACGGGATTATGCCTCACAGTCCGTTGTGGTAACTCCACTGTGTATGATCGGGGTGTAGAGTGATTTTGGATGACAGTGCCTGCAGTTTTGACATCAGTCACCCAAACTTGCTCTCCTGGGGACAGGCTGCATAAAGGTTTTGCACGGTGGCGCCTGTTGAAGTTTACCATGTCCATCATCCTCTTCTCCCTTTCCTTTTGAGCGAGCAGTGCGTCGTCCGGCAGTGTAGGCTCCAGCTGCGATGGAAGTATTGGCAGTGTGGTTCGCAGACGTCTGCGAATCCAGCTGCGATGGAAGTATTGGCAGTGTGGTTCGCAGACGTCTGCCCATTAAAAGCTCTGCGGGGCTGTATCTGAACTGCAGTGATGTAGCTCTATAAGCAAGAAGAGCTAGATAAGGATCAGCTGCTTTTTTCAGAAGATTTTTTACAGTCTGCACAGCACGTTCTGCTTCTCCATTACTTCGCGGAAACTTGGGGCTGCTTGTGATGTACTTAAAGCCGTACGCTGCTGCGAAGTCTGTAAAGATTTGACGTGAATACTGCGGACCATTATCAGACATGAGGACCTCTGGGATGCCATGACGGGCAAAGAAAGATTTCAGGTGAGTAATGACATCATTTGATTTTGTTCTGTTCAGCAAAGCAATCTCAACAAATCTAGAGTGATAGTCAACAGCGAGAAGGTAAGTTTTCCCTCCCAGCTCGAAAAGATCTGTGCCCACTCTCTGCCATGGGCGGGCAGGGTATTCTGTTGGCATGAGTGGCTCACTGTTATTGTGTCTTTCTTGAATACACGTTTTGCACTTGAGCACCATCTCAGAGATTTGTTGACTCAGCCCGGGCCACCACACTGTTTGGCGTGCACGAGCTTTACATTTTACAACACCTTGGTGTCCTTCGTGTAGTTTTTCCAGCACCTCGTTTCTCATTGCTGAAGGAATGACAAGCCACAGTAAAGGCTCTTGTTTTGCATGTTCTGGCCAGCCTTTCGGTGCACATGTCCATGACGCGAGCACACACACTGTCGCTTTTCAGTTGTTTCTTCAGTGTTTGCATATATGATGAACTGACAGGCATGTTTGCTACAATACTGTCCACATATATGTCTGTGCTTTCCATTAGCTCTTTGTCTTACATGTTCATTGGTTTTTTCAGAGGTGAGCGGGACAAAGTATCTGCTTTCCAGAGCGATTTCCCCGGGGCGTACTGCAGAGTGTACGAGTAACGCATTAGTCTCATTCTGAATCGCTGGATCCTGGGTGGCAAGAGATCCAGTGCTTGTCCTCCCAGTAAGGAAACGAGAGGTTTTTGGTCTGTTTCAAGACAAAAATGTTTACCAATCAGGAGATCACGAAAACGCTCACACGCCCATGTAGACGCCAGTGCCTCTTTTTCCACTTGTGCATATCGTTGTTCTGTAGGAGAAAGGGACCTCGATGCATACGCCACTGGTCGCCATCCTTCTTCCCACAGCTGCAAAAGAACACCTCCGAGACCATAGGATGAAGCATCTGCTGATACTTTAATGTCTCTGTTGGGGTCATACATTGCGAGCACTTGGGGTGAGGTCAGGGCTTCTCGTAATGTTTTGAAAGCTCTCGCTTGGTCAGTTCCCCAACACCATGCGTTCTTTTTGGAAAGAAGATCTCGCAGGGCTTTGTCTTTTTCAGCTAAATGGGGGATGAACTTGCCCACTTGATTCACAATGCCCAGAAAACTGTGCAACTCTAACACATTAGTTGGCTCTGTCATTTCTGTAATTGCCTCCGTTTTCTTCGGGTCAGGACTGATTCCTGTATCTGCTATTATGTGACCCAAGAAAACAACCTTGCTCTGGGAGAGCTCGCATTTTTCAACATTCAGCGTTATGCCTGCTTTTTCCAATCTTTGCAGTGTAGCATGGAGACGGGAATCATGCTCCTGATGGTTACGTCCCCACACTAACACATCATCAATGTGACACACCACTCCTTCGAGACCCTCGATGACCTCCGCCATCATGCGCTGAAAGTGTTCGGGCGCTGAGTTGATCCCAAACGGTAGGCGGTTAAAGTGGAACCGCCCAAAGGGTGTGATGAAGGTGGTGAGTTTGGCAGACTCATCGGACAGGGGAATCAGCCAGAAGCCCATGTTGGCATCCAGTTTGCTAAACACTTTGGCTCCTGCGAGCAGGCAGCACATATTTTTCCCTGCACACATACTCATTTAGTCCGGTAAAGTCTACGCAAAGTCTCAGCCTAGGGCTGTTTTTCTTTGGAACAACAACCATGCCGGCACACCAATCCGTTGGTTCCTCAACTCGGGTAATGACACCAAGCTCTTCCATTCGTTGGAGTTCCTCCTTTACCCTTCCCATTAGAGGCAGAGGAAGCCTTCACGTAGTTTTGAGCGAGTACGGCACAGCATTCGGTTTGAGTTTAATGTGATAGGCCCGCTGCACTTTCCCTAGACCATTGCAAAGTTTAGGGTAAGTAGTCTTTAGAGTGTCCATTGAAACCGCGTCAACTCGCACCAGCAGGCCAAGAGCTGTAATGGCGGGCAGGCCTAGCAGTGGAGTGCTCAGGTTTCTTACAACATAGACCTTCTCTGTTGTCTGTTTTGCTCCGTAGTTGAGCTGTAGCTTTGTAAAACCTGCAACGTCCAGTGGTGTTTTTCCAGGGCTTAACAAAGGTTTTTCTGGCTGCTGGAGAACTGGTCTGTGTTCGTTAGCAAAAATCTTTGATAAGTCCGAGTCAGCTATTACAGTCAAATCTGCTCCAGTATCCAGTTTGAAAGTGATTTTTGCATCTTTCACTTGAATGATGGCTGTCCACGCCTGGCCGTCACTGGAAACTGAGCCTAGGAAGAAACCTTGCTCCTCTTCCTCCTCAATACTTTGCACTGTCTTGCTTTGTCTGCAGACGCGCTGGTAGTGACCTTTTTTCCCACATAAATGACATTTTGCATCATTTGCTGGGCACTCAGGTTTCGGATGTGGAGAGCCTCCGCACTTGTAGCATTTATTACTTTGTCTCTTGCTATATTGCTGTTGTGTTTTGGCAGTTTTATTTTTGAACATGTTGAACTTCGTTTTGTCGTGCTTTTGTATCACTCTGTCAACTGTTTTCGCATTTACTTTCATTACATTTGTTTCACTTCTCAAAGCTGACTGTTGCTTTTTGATTTCTTATGACTGCCTGGCCATATTTATAGCTTTATCCAAGTCCAAGTCTTTTTCCATCTGCATGCGCTCAGACAGCCTCGTGTCGGCCAAGCCCACTACTATTCTGTATCTTATCAGCTCATCGTGGAGCGGTCTGTAGTTACAGTGCTCTGCTAATGCATGCAAGGCAGTCACGAATGCACCAACAGTCTCATTCGGCTCTTGTTTGCGCATATTAAAACGTGCGCGCTCATAAACAACATTTTTCCTGACAATGAAAATGTTGTGGAAGCTATCTCTCACTTTAGCATAGTCCCGTTGGTCTACATCGCTTAACTTTAGTCCTCTCAGGACGTCATCTGCTTCGTCTCCCATACAATATATGAGTGTTCACTTGATTTTCCTCCGAGCTCGCAGACAGATTACTTGCCTGACGGAATCTCTCGAAGCGACGGACCCATCTTGTCCATTCGTGTGGTTTGGAAAAATCAAAGGGCTCCGGCGGTTGAATGCTAAACGTAGCGCTGGGAGTGCTAGCCGCGGTGCTAACTCCTGCCCTCGGACGATCGTCTACGTCGTCATTTGGCATTTCGTTTCCACCTTCCCCTTCTCCTCACACTCGGCAGATGTATGGAGTCTTACAAGGCACACAGCACTTCTGACACCATGTGTGATTCTTACTCTGAATCTGAATAAGTACGCAGGACCACTGTGTGCAGTAAGACCAACTCTTTACTCACTGTATTACCATCTCCCGGCATGCATTGCCAGTGCAAAACACGTAATTACACAATCAAACAATGAACACATACTGCCCATACAACAAATGCACCAGAGACAATTATGAATACACCACACTCATCTCTCTCTCTCTCTCTCTCTCTCTCTGTGCTCCGGCACATGTGTCAAATCAACACACTGCTTCAGAAACGCTGTGCTGAGGCTTGGTTTGTCTGAACAGAGTCACGTGATCAATGACGTCTGAAGCTTCATTCAGCACGTCACTGCTTCAGTACCTGATTCAATGATTTATAAGGAATTGAATCATTGGTGGGATTTGTGCTGTGTTTTGGTGATTTTGTGGGAGCGAATCAGTGTGTGACATAATTATAGACATGGAGCCAGGAAGAGAGGACGCTCTGCCTGTTCCTGAATAAAAACCAGTTCATCAGCATTTCTGCTCCCAGGTCTAAAATGTACATAAGAAATATGATATACACATAATTATAATGATATAACTTATAGTATATTATATATAAACGTACCAGTCTGCTGGTTAATTACATAATCAGGTGGAGGCAGTGACCTCACAACCTCCTATAAGCTTTAAGTTAAGGTTACTTTATTTATACCCACAGGTACCCACTGTGCTTTACAGAACAATGATAGCATTTGGCCTCCCTTCACAAACACACACACGTAATGAAACCTGACAAAACACATATTTAGTAATTAAACAAAATGAATCAAATCAAAAACAATTCTTATTGAGTTCAGTGACAGCAGCAGGGACAAAGCTGTTTTTATAATGCTTTGTCCTGCATCTTGGAACTAGAAACCTCCGTCCTGAAGAATGAAGCTAAATCCACCCCGTAGAGGATGGGAACCATTTTTAAGGATTGATTAAGCCATCTGTGGTACCTGTTTAGAGTACAGGGAGTCTAAACAGGCCTGTGACTCATCTATCAGACGACTGGACCATCTCACTAACTAATTCAGTCAATTTTTCTCTGTGACAGAGGTCTGACTGAACCATGCCACCAAACAAAAAGATAAAACAGACTCAATAAAAGAACAATAAAACAAAGTTAAAATCTTTCGGTCGATGTGGAAATGAGCAAGTTTCCTGAGGCAGTAAAGGCACTGGTGACCCTTTTTACAGACCGATTTGCAATAAAAGTTCAGTTTTTCATTGATTATGGTCCCAAGATATTTATATGATTGCACTTGCTCTATTTTCTGACCTTTAATTAAAGTGACTCTGTGCCCATTTTGTTGTTTCCTAAAATCAATAACCATATCTTTTGTTTTAGATATGTTCAATTGGAGATAAGACTCCTCCCACCACTGAACAAAGTCATCAATGATTGGACCGTGGTGAGTTTCACCCTCTTTCAGTAAGCTGACAATAACAAAGTCATCTGTAAATTTAATGATGGCCCTGTTTTCATATCTGCTCTGACACATGTTTGTAAAGAGAATGAATAATAAGGGCGATAAGAGACACCCTGGAGGAGAAGCTGTGGAGGAGAACACTGGGTCAGACAGAACCCCATTTATTCTCACTCTTTGTGACCTGTCAGTTAAAAGATCTAAAGTCCAGCAAACCAGGTTTTTCCTGATTTCAAACTCTTCTAAAAGTCTTTTCATTAAAATATGGGGCTGTATTGTATTAAAAGCTGAAGAAAAATCAATGAAAAGAAGTCTTGCAAAAGTCCCTTTACTCTCTGCATGTTTAAGAATCAGATTTAGTCGAGTCAAAAGCGCGTCCTGCACTCCTCTGTTGGGCCTGTACGCAAATTGCATTGGATCCAGCTGATATTCAATCTCTTCCATAATCACATTTCTGATGATTTTTTCAAAGACTTTCATGACAACTCAGGTGAGGCAACAGGCCTGAAGTCATTCAGGACGTTTGGACGACTAGATTTAGGGACATGAACGACGACAGCTTCCTTCCAAAGCGAGGGCACATTTTGTATTTGAAAGGATTTATTAAAAATAACCTAAAATTTAGGACTGAGCTCTTTAGCACAAGATTTAATTAGGCGGCACTAATGTTATCAGGGCCCTGGCTCTTGTTCACATTAACTGTATGAAAGGCCTTTTGGACATCGCTGAGTTCAGTGATGAAGTGTTGAGTATCTTTCAGTTTCTGTTTCAGTTCAGAAGAACTAAAACGAGCATAAAGCATATTCAAATCTCTGTCTGACTTAAAACCGTCTACAATGATCTGACTGCTGCTCTTTTGAAACCCTGATATGGTTTTCATACAAGTCCAGGCAGACCCCAAAATTTTTTGCAGCAAATTTGCTTTCAAGAAGGTTTTTGTAGATCTGTTTTGCTTTCAAGAGCTCGATTTTCAAGTCTTTGGTGACTGCCTGAAAGTCAGTAACAGCCCCCTCTTTAAAAGCCTGTCTCTTTTTCCTTAAACAGGATTTGATGCATTTGGTGACCCATGGCTTATTGTTAGGGTACACTTTAGCACGCTTAAGGGGTATAATCATGTCTTTACAAAAAACTGCATATGAGCTAACATCCACCAAAGCATCAAGGCTGAATAAAAACTTCCCAATCTGTAAATTTAAAACATTCCTGCAAGGTAAGCACAGATTCTTCTGACCACATGATTGATTGATGATAACATAATTTTTTCACCCCCCAAAAATTCATGTTCAAAGCAACATATCAGCCCGATATCACACAGAACTGTCACATGACATCAAACACAAGCTGTCAGCGCTGCAGAGTGGGCAATCATAATGAAGCAGTTCATTATAAGCTGCAGACTCAAGCTGCTCTTCATATATTTGTCCACCAGATGTCACCAAAGAGGACTGTGATGAAAGCTTCGAGTAATGAAGCGTTTTTCATTACAAGCTTGGCCAACTGACTACAATCTACAATAAACTAATATGGCTTTTCAATCCTCTCTTCAATCACTTGGTACCACCAGGAACCTTTAAATGGGCACTCAAGCTGCCTGGAGACTGTTTTGTCGTGCACATCAGAGAAACCACAGGTAAGACAATCTTATCCAAAAGGTCAGTGTAACAGTATTGTTTTCCACCAGCTTAACCAAACTTCCCATACTAACTGAAATTTCTTTTCCCAGGCAAACATTAAACAGCAGCAGCTGGAAAACTGGAAAACCTAAAGCCAAATAATCAATAAAACATAACAAACTTTTGTATGAGTGAGTATTGATAAACTGAGCATAATTAAACCTCAGTGAAACCACATATACGTTCTGGTAACTGGCACATATTTATGTTTAATATGTTGTTTTATATTTTGATCAGTTTCAGGTGTTTGTGCGACTGTGTTAACCATCAGTAAAACCACATATAAATCACACTTCTGTGTTTAACAATTACAACACTTGATGCTGTTTTTCTGATTCAGGATTATGTGTGTGATGAGTTGGCCACACAGTTCTTATCTTTCTGCTTCAGACACACACAAAACTGCCGAGGTTGAAGCTTCAGTCTCTTTCTACCCCAGGTCTCACCACATTTCCAAAATGTAAACTCTGAGTCTCATAAGAAATGTGGTTCAAAAAGATGTGCTGATCTATGAATGCATCCTTACTGAAAGCTAAAGATGTCCAGCAGACAAAAACAGCAGCTGAATGAACAGTTATCATGAGCGAGTGTACAAACACTATCATAGGAAATAACAGAAATAAACTGTAGTTTCCATTTATACCTGTAGTATTTTTTCAGCTCCATGTCATCTTCCAATATGTCAAAATATGATTTCATTGTATCTTAAACAAATACAAACTTCTTTCTTTTCCCAGAATTTAGACAAATGAACAAAAAATAAATGATTATTTATTTAGGTATTAAAATAGGAAAAATCAGTTTAAATTAGAGCACCATTAAAACAAGAAATTAGCACAGAAATGCCAAAAGACAAAAACAGAACAATAAAGTGTCTTTGAAAATGATTCAAAAACAGTTGTAGGAGCAGTTTTATGAACCATGTTCTGTTAATATACTGACTAACCAGCAGCAACACTCTGACTCAGTGTTTCCATCTGTGTTTATTTCCATCTTTACAGTCAGGCAGAAACATCTCACAGCAGCTGGAAAAACCAGTGAGCACACTTTAGAGGAAAAAAGTGAAAGTTTATGTTCAACTGTAAAATATTCTCTGTAATGTAAATTGTTCTGCTCTCTGACAAACCATCAGAGGTGCAGCACGTGTATCATTTGGTGTTTGAAGCAGAAACAAAAGCAAAGAGTTAAAGGAAGACACATTTGAAGAAGAAGGAAAATGAAAACAAGACGTCACTGAGCAACAACCTGACAGAACGAGAGCCAACAGTTTACTATCAGAACTGAGGCTGATCATTAACAGGGAGCAGCAGGTAACAAGGTCATCAGCAGTGGAGGAAAGTATGGAAGTAATGCTCAGCTTCATATTTGAAGATACTCGAGTATCTTAGCTGCAGGTCTGGAACAATGGTTTTATTTCCTTTCCCATTGAACATCTCACACAGCCCCTCATCTGTGACCCTTAGCAAACCCACTGGATATCTACCTGTACATAAAGGAGATCAGATCAGTTCCATCTAGACCAGCTGTAACAGGAAAATGCTGCTTACACTTTGATGCATCACTTTCAGTTTGTCATATAAGACAATATATCAGATTGAGGCATTATTTTCCTGCAGTGAGTAAATCTACTTTGTACTTTACTCTTTTCTTTTAGGTAAAGGGTCTAAACAGTACTTGTACACTGTGGAAATGCCATAAGAACGTCTCCTGAACTCTGAAAAATAACAAAACAAAGACTAAAAGGAGGTCATGGGTGCTGATGATGATGATGATGATGAGGAGGAGGAGGAGCATGCATTTAAAAAGTGACTGATGTCCTAGAATACAACAGAACAGTGTCTCTACAAACTTATGAAAACATGACAGTCTTGCATTAGTTTGTATTCTTATGATTTCAAAAAACGAGGGAAAAATCTCCTTGAAATCCACAATTCCTTTTTGTTATTTCTTAGTGTGTGACGTATTTTATTGCCTTTATGATTGGTGCAAACAGTTTCCTGATTCATAATGGAAATAGATTTTAGACACAGGAGGAACACGCAGTGATCAGCAGGAGCAGCTTGGAGTCCAGTCTTCTTCACACTGAGGAGGGACATATATGCAGGAACAGTTGTCATAACTGTTACAACCACCAGATGGCGAAAGAGTCCCACTGCAACTTTAAGCCATGAAGGATGTGTCTTGATGTTTGCTTGTGATAAATCTGCTTTATGTGAGTCTTTTTCAGAGAGTAACAGTAATATGTCTGATTATATGTCTTTAATCAGTAAAGTCTCGCTTTTCTAGAAATCAATAAATAAATAATAAAATTGTAAACATGCAGCTGTATGTTAGAAGTCAACGGGTCCTTAAGTCTTCTGTAAATTGACGGAGATCAAATGAAGGACACAAGTATCTGTTCTTACTCTAATAAATGCTGCTTTAATATCCAACAGACTATTTTCCTTCCTCATCAGCAGTAAACAGCTCGACTGCGTCTGTGCATTTGTGTCCTCCATACTTGTTTACACAGACATCTCAGGCTTGATGCCACGATGCAGTGTAGAAACCTGACAACCCTCTGACTCATGTTCAAATGTTCAAGGACATTTCTCAGGATCATGTATGACCCCTTTTTGACATTTGGACTTTCATTAATAATATTTGTGTTTCTGAGTCATTTTTGTGGAGACTTCTGTCCAACGTAGTGTCCAAATGAAGCCTGAAGCTTTTCTTCACCCTCTTGTCAGATGGTCAGCAACAAAACTCTGTTCCAACCAATGTCTGATAAGAGATGAGACACAGCAGCTGAGCAAATGATCATTTCATGCTGAAGACATCCTCAGACAGAATTAAACACATACATAAACACAGCCTGGTGCCAATAACACAGCTAATGACACTGCTGTATCACTGGCTTTACTGATTAAAGACCATATCTGAAGGAAATCTTTGAACACAACAGAAAGTGACCTTTTAAACCTGCGACACTGATGCTGCATTCAAGGACCATTAAAAACATTTTAAAGGACTTAAGAACATCAAGAAAATGTGACTTGTTTCTCTGTAATGAAGCTGTTTTAGTGAAGAAAGTTGAAAGGTCACAGAGCGACTGCTGAATCTTCTGCTCTAAACATGAACTCTGAACTTTGTGATGCTTCAGGAGGAAAACTGCTTCAGTTATTCTCTCAGATTAGTTTCATATTTTCTGCATCAGATTTGAGTGAGATCCTGGAATGAAGACAGAAGAAAAGACTTTGTTCAAAGTTTGATTTATAGTCAAACCTTCCAGTTTATTCACACAATAAAACATCAACACAATATATGAATTCATTCATTAAAATCACAGTTTTTCCTCATTTGTTTGATGATTTTGACAAAAACAAACACAAACACACACACATGGTCTGCCATACTCATGAAGAGAAATGTCGACATTTTTCAATACAAATATTCCAGAAACATTTAGAGGATAGAGAAGTTTACATTTTCATGTGGAGAAATATTTTAGTAAATCAAAATGATGATGAGCAGTGATAGCCTCCATAAACAGTCACAGGAAAGATCTCCTTTAAAAACTCAGAAACATCAAGAGAACAACTAGAAGATGTGGAGGTACCACCCATAATGTTTGACTGACAGCTGATCTCTGTGCAGAAATGATGGAGAGAAAATAAAATGAAACTAAAATACAGATTTAAACCCACAATATGAAAGACTTCAGTCTATTTCACTTTAATCAACTCAGCAGTGTCTCCATAGTAAAGCAAAAGTCCAGCATAGAGCGGCTGAGTGAATGTGGTCTGGACTCTGTGGAGGAGAGTCATGGTTTCAGAGACGCTGTAGAAGGACAAAATACCTGCTCTGTGATCCAGGTACACTCCTACTCTGGAGGAACGAGGACCTGAGACACGAGTTTTAATGTTGTTGTACCAAAATGTATAACTGTTGTTGTAATAATATAATGACCAAGATTTGTCATTATGTCCAAATCCACATTCTTTACCCCCTCCTTTTCTGCTGATATTCTTGTGTGCGACTGCTACATAAACTCCTCCCCCTCTCCACTCCACCTCCCAGTAACAACGTCCAGTCAGACTCTCTCTACTCAGGACCTGATCATATACAGTGAATCTGTCTGGATGACTAGAATAAGACTGTTGTTGTTTCATAAATGTTGCTTTTCTGTTCCCCTCTGATAACAACAGCCATGTGTTTGCTGTGTTTGGATCCAGTGTGATTTCACATGAATATTTTAAGAATCCAGCTCTGGTCTTTGGCCCTGGTGGATCTGACAGTAAAACATCCACTTCAGTGACTGTCAGTGAGATGTTTGTCCGTTCCTCTCTCAGAATGTCCTGTAGTTTATCTCTGACCTCTGACACAGCTGCTGTCACATCCTCAAAGTAGCTCAGAGGACGGATATTGATGCTGGATGAGTCTGTAGACTCACTGAGTGCTGACAGTGAGGGGTAGTTGTGTAGAAACTGGATGTGATCCTCTGTGTGTGAGAGCTGCTTCAGCTCAGCATCTTTCCTCTTCAGCTCAGTGATCTCCTGCTCCAGCTTCTCCTGAAGCTCTTTGACTCGACTCACTTCAGTTTCCTGCTGGGATCTGATCTGCTGCTTCACATCAGAGCTTCTTTTCTGGATGAGATGGATCAGCTCAGTGAAGATCTTCTCACTGTGCTCCACTGTTTGATCAGCAGACTGATTGATGGCCTCCACCTCCTGTTGAAGCAGCTTCACATCTTTCTCTCTGTCCTGGATTCTCTGCTGGATGTTTTGTCGACTCACCTCCAGCTCTCTCTGCCTCTCAGTCCTTTCTGCTGCAGCTGAGACTGTGTCGTGGCCTTTATGTTCATCCACAGAGCAGAGATAACAGATACTCTGCTGATCAGTACGGCAGAACATCTTCATCACCTCATCATGACGAGAGCAGATGTTCTCCTGGAGCTTCTTGGAGGGCTCCACCAGCTTGTGTTTCTTTAATGGAGCCGCATCATAATGAGGCTGAAGGTGTTTCTCACAGTAAGATGCCAGACAGACTAAACAGGACTTGAAGGCTTTCATTTTTCTTCCAGTGCAGACATCACAGGCCACATCTTCAGGTCCAGCATAGCAGTGATCAGCAGGAGCAGCTTGGAGTCCAGTCTTCTTCAGCTCCTCCACTAAATCTGCTAACATGGTGTTTTTCTCCAGGACAGGCCTCGGTGTGAAAGTCCTCCGGCACTGAGGGCAGCTGTAGATTTTCTTCTTTTCCTCTTCATCCCAGAAGCTTTTAATACAGTTCATGCAGTAGCTGTGTCCACAGGGAATAGCCACCGGATCCTTCAGTAGATCCAAACAGACTGAACAGCAGAATTTTGTTTGATCCATTTGATTCATGTGCTGTGCCGTTTCACCGTCTCTCAGTGACTGTCAGACAGTTTCACTTTCTCTGAACAGAAACAACCTCTGTGCTCTGAAGGGAAACAGATCTCTGCTCTTGTTCACCTCCTACAGGAAATGAGGCTCACCAGCAACTGCATTTACACCATGTTGTTTAGACCCATCCTGATACACACACATCTGTGAAGGGAGGCACTAAAGAAATATCCTTACAGAGCGACCAAGAGCCAATCACATGATGCAGGGTGTGGTATGTTTGGTTACAGCATGCAGTAACAAGTCTGACCCAGTTAAAGTTTAATAGTTTATCTTTACTTGGATGTTTGAAATTTGACCGTCAACACTCAGCGAGTTCATTCTATATTTCAAAAAGTTCAGCAAAGTTTAGGATGCTGTGATGAATAAAAATAAATCAAACTTTATGTTTTGACATTTTCTAATCTTAGTTCATTCTCACACTTACAGAATGATGCATGGGAACAACTGACTCCACTAAATCAAACCTATGTTCAAATGAAATTACTGTACAAGACAGGCAGCAAGCTTGATTTCTTGATTATTTTTTTAAATAGTAAAATATATGTAAAACTATTTAAAAAACAAATACAGATAGTGTTCTAATTCTACATTCTTTAGTAATGTTTCCTGTGTACCACCATGGATTTCGAAACAATACATTAATATGTGCTTTAAATGCAGACACTCAAATTTAACTCAACATTCACACTGAAGATACACAGTAGACATAAGAATCAGTTTTCATGCCCTTTATTTTTTCTTTCATTTAAAATCTTTTTGGTAAAGATCATCATAATTACCCATTAACTTTCATGTACAGCTTAAATGTTTCACTACACTGTTGGCAGCAAACTAGAAGCTAAACGACTCTTCAGTCCAAGGGCGTAGATTTGGCATTAACGGAAGGGACATGTCCCCACCAATATCCAGCGATTATTGAATTGTCCCCACCAATAATTTGAAAGAAAAACAAACGCAGTCAGTTCTTCTTTTACTCTTTTACTGTTATGCTGTTTTGTGGCTCACGAGGTTTAAAACTACTTATAAACACACACGCACACACAAAGTAACTCCACCAGAGTGCCTATTTCGGGCCACTTTTGTCGGTCCAAGCCCGGAAAAAGGAGCAGGGATGGAATTGTGACATTAAAAAAACAATAACTGCTAAAATAAATTTAATTTGTAGTTCTAAATAAATTCTAAATGCATTTAGGACGTTTTTTACTCACTTTATGTCTCTTCCACGATGTTATTTCTCTCTCCAACAATGTAGGTTACAATTATATTAGCATGACCAATTATGCAAATTAGGCAATGACGTCATTTAGCGACTTCTAGCGACTTTTACTGAGGAGTTGGCAACACTGCAACCACTGGATGAGAGACTCACTGAAAAGGCAGCTGGTTTTATTACTCAATGATTTGTTGTTACAAAGATAAAAATTGTGAACAGGAAGAAGTAATGGTATTACTTCTCCCTTGTCACAAGAAGTCACCACAGCAGGTAGATGCCTTTCCTGAACCAAACCCAATGGGATAAGCGTCTCCTTCTGGGATCTTTCACCTGGTAGGCGAACCACTGTAAACCACGATACCAACTAAACCACTTGATAGTTTAGTTAAGAAAGTCTGTACAGATAAGGAACGTGCATTCTTCACCAGCTTTAAACCTTTGTTCACATGTAATGCCATATTCCACACTTTGCTATCAGTTGTGTACAAATCGGTGGCTACTCATGAGTTCCTCTGAACTTTCATACAACTGAGCTCAACAAACAATAACTGTCAGTCAGCAGAGGAAACTCATTTTTCCTCCAAAGTGATTTAGTGCATCAGAAATCTACGGTGTGTTTATTTTTGTTATTCAGTTCAGTTGTGCGTCAAGCTGACTGCTGTTAATCGTACCGATCAGGCACAAAAGTAAAAGCAGATAGGAATGATACTGTCAATCCGAAAGTCCACCACAAGCTGAAAGAAACAACTCTAAATGCTCTAAAACATAGGTGTCAAACTCTGGCCCGCGGGCCAAATTTGGCCCGCAGCCTACTTACATTTGGCCCGCGAATACATACCAAATTACTATCAGAGCTGGCCTACTGGTATTATACAGCTAATATATATATTGTTTAGTATTAAGCTTTGCTTGTTCCATATTCAGTTTTTCAGCAAAACGTGTTTGAGTCCATAAGAAAAGATTCATTCTTATATCTGGAGGAATAAATATATTTCAATAAATATTAACGTTAGCCCGCGACTTTGTTCCAGTTTTGAATTTTGGCCCACTGTGTATTTGAGTTTGACACCCCTGCTCTAAAAGAACAATAAATGTTTTTCCACAAAAAAGCAAAACCAAAGGCTCTGAGCCTGGCCTTTTAACGGCTTCACCTACTTTGGAGTTTTTTAAAAACTTCAATACTAGCGTTTTATCTTTCCTGACTTTGTTTAACTTTACTTTTAAATAACCCTTTAATCTCTGGGAAATAATAAAATCATCTTCAGTTTTAGTTTTTTCTTGAGCAAAATACATAGAAGACAGCAGATGCATCCAATAAATTTCTCCCGAGTAGGCTGACTCAGTCAAAAAGGCTCACTGTCTGGTGATATATCTTAATTTCGTGTGGTTTTACATTGCTGTAAAAACTTTATTACTACAGATATCTAATAAAAAAACAAAACTGCTGTCACAGCCACTACAAACACAGACTTACATTGAGTTCTATGATCCAGAGCATGGTGATGAACAAGAGGTCAAAGGTGACAAAGAGGCAGAAAGTCCTCCTCACATCCGAGATGCATTTCTTCTCTCCGATGTCGTACGCCTCCAATCTCACAGAAACGGCCGGGGAGTTGACAGACCCCATGCCTGTTCTGACAGGGATCTGTGAGTAGCTACCGCTGCTGCTGCCTCCACCACGTCGGCCTTCCATCGCTGGCCACCCCACCTGGGCAGGGCTGGCCCCACCTACTGGTCAATTTTAGGAAAGAGTCAGAGGTGGAAGATCATTGGAGCTGGAAGCGAGGCTGGTGTTGGTGATGTGGAGTCACTGTGTGGAGGTTAAAAGCATCACTGCATCTGTAGAAAAGAAGATGAAGAAGGTAAAGAAATGGCAATCTCCTCTCAGGGAGTAAACCTCAGCGATTTTCTAAAGCATCTAAGTCTTTGTAGACATAATAAAAATTCTGACAATCGTCTGCTTCTTTTTTTGAACAACATAGTAAAGCAGAATAAGCTCCATCAGGCTGTGGATTTACATTGTTGAGTTAGATTTTATAACGATTTGTTCATAATACAAAGCTTTTAGAGATCTTTGGGCTTTGCAGTGCTAAGAGTGTTTATGTTTCTGGTTTCTGAGAGCAGAGCTAAAAACAAAACAAAACAAAAAACAAACAAAAAAACAAGCACAACACAACCCCCCCCAAAATCTAATTCAAACCACTTGTCATGCACAAAACCAACCATATATATGCAAAGTTGTTGATGCTCTCTGTATGGTTGCCACTCGAACTCTTCACCGTATCTCAAAGACTGAACCCTTCAGGAGAAACTCATTTCTGCTGCTTGCGTCTGTGATTTCTTCACTACTCAACGTTTCTGAGATCTGGAATGCAGATCGACTAGTAAATCAAAACGTTCACCTTCTGGCTCAGTTCTCCCGTCACCACCACAGTCTAGTGCAACACCTGAGGTGTCGGATGTCATCCCAGCCTGTTCACATCCAGCAGTAAACTCTCTACTACATGGTGATTGTTCGAATGAAGCCAACAGAAACACAATGTCTGAAAAAAACGTTGTATTACATCTTTTTCTTCATGTAAACGAACGAAACTTCTCTCAAATCCATCAGTCTTTTCACTTACTCTTGAGTTAATTAATCAATGTTTGCATTTCTTACCATTTCCTGCATGAAGAGATTACAACAGCTGCAACTCATTATTTTACAGTACTGAAGTGAGCAGCTTCAAATTGCTCTTTCACTTATAACTGAGCTTAAATTGGACTTTTCTACTAAAAAAAACCCTGTAAAAATCACTGTCACATGACCCAGAAAAAGATTTCCGTTATCATCTAGCTTCAATGACTTTTGGACCTCATACCATTAAACATGTTTACACTGTCTTTGGTTTAAGGAACTGAAACCAGTTGTGCTTTTGCTTTAACTGTCAGCTGCTCTGATACACAGAAAAAAAAGGCAGGATGGAAACGTGATTTGTACAGTCTGGTCCCAGCAGGTTTTCTCTGGTGATGTGGTTTCACAGTCTTGTGACTTTCATGTTTTACATGAATTAGTCTTTTTGGTTCACAAAATGCATCTATTTTAGGGCTTTAGTCAGGTTTAAATGACTGTTAATTACCTGAAAAATAAATCTGTTAAAAGAACCATTCAGTCACTTTGTAATGGGACGTATCTTCAGCACAATCGTATGTACTGTGCACCTGAAACTAATATCGTTCACCATTTGGCGCTTCCTTCTCACATGCCAGAGAGCTATTACAGTTACACCGCAGATGGTGTCTAAAACAATTTCACCCTCAACT
Source organism: Perissodus microlepis (assembly GCF_051167445.1). Taxonomy (NCBI): domain Eukaryota; kingdom Metazoa; phylum Chordata; class Actinopteri; order Cichliformes; family Cichlidae; genus Perissodus; species Perissodus microlepis. The sequence continues at coordinate 36,416,533 of NC_140478.1, forward strand.
TCCTAGCAGTTGCATCATTACATTATTTCAGCGTTTGCAGTTATTCCAACTGTTTTATTAATCCTTAACATACTTTTCATTTACTTGTTCAACTTTACAAAATGCCAGTCCAAAAAAAAAAAAAACCCAGAAAGTATACGGGACATTGACTGTCATTCAAACCTGAACTTTACCCAGTATTTTCCACATAAATCAGCTAGCACCAACATTAAAACCAATTACATTTGCCACGCTGCAATGGATCCTGGTTTTTATGTGGATGTTGTTTTCACACAGACTGCCCTACTTAAACATTATTACAGCCAAATTACACCTCCCATATGGCAATGGCACTCCCTGACGGCTGCAGCTTCCCTTGGAAGTCTAATGCGTCAGACCGGAGCTTAATTACTCAGGAACAACAACAACAACAACAACAAAAAAAGATAAATCCACATATATATTAGCGTCTGAGTTGCAAGGGCCAGCAGTCAAAGCAATTTTAAATGACATTTTATTTAAACATATGGGATCCCAGCACCACCCTCTCCCCAGCCACCTACTCCACCTCTTCCAAAGTGAAGGTGTGGTATCGGGGTGCTCAGCCCCGCCGTGAGATGTAATGTCTCCAGCACGTCCTGGGTCTGCACCAGCTTACAAAACAAAGAAACAGATTAGAGCTGGGGACCTGTCGCTGTTCTAAATGTCTTTGAGTGGTTACAATTTCCACTGCTTCAAATCTGTTAACTAACAAGTTTTCATTTAAATATGTGTATGAGACTCCAACGTATTTACAAGTAGTAACCTCCAGGTCTGAAAAATTAATCCAGAATGGAAGTGCAAACAACTAACAGGAGCAGTTCCTCTGAAAGACACCAAGGCTGGTGCCAATTCCCGCAGTTAGAGCAACAAATACTGAGGCAGCAGTTTGAACAGGCTTGCCAAAGCTGGACACAGCGGAAGATTGAAAAGATGTTGCTGGTCTGATGACTGCTGTGACATTCAAATGGTAGGGTCAGAATTTGGTGTAAACGACATAAAAGAATGAACATCTTGCCTTGTATTAACATTTCAAGTTGCTGATAGCGGTGTGAGAGTGTGGAGAATATTTTCTAGGCATACTTTGAGCCAATTAGTACCAGCTTAGCATTGTTTAACCACCACAGCCCAGCTAATGCTGACCATGTCTATCACTTTATAACCACACTGTAGCCATTTTTTGATGGCTGCTTCCAGCTCAAATTTATTTTTTATTTTTTTTATTTTATTTTTTTGTTTCACACATGGTACAGCAGTAATGCATTCCCATACACAACCTTCCTTTCAATTAAAGTAACACTGTTTCCATGCATGAAAAGGAGCAGGAAGAAGAATAAATTCTTATTGATACCTGCCCCCTATCTGTGGTAATACAAGTAGGCAACCAAAATTACACTATGACAATTTTCTGCACATAACAAAACAAAACAAAGCAAACAGAACAATATACTCAACAATGAGCAATACCACTAAATATCAAACTAAAAGGATCATTTTTCTACAATTAAATTCTATTCTTTTCAACTTCTTCATATTGGTTTATCATTTTATTCTTATAGCAGATTTTAAATTGAGAAACATTTATACAACACTTAAGATGATCACTGAGAGAATTCCAGTTTCTTATGCCTATGACTGTTGGACACATTTGCCTTTGTGTGGTTCGAGCAAACCGGTGCTTAAAATAAAACTTCCTTCTGCCGTCCCCATTTTCTGAACACAATACAAATAAACTTTGTAACTTAAGAGGTAGTGTTTTATTTTTCGCCCTAAACATAATAGTTAAAGTCTGTAATTTCACTATGTCTTCTAGTTTTAACAATTTCGATTTTATAAACAAATTATTAGTGTGTTCTCTATATTTAACAATATGCATAATTCGAATCGCTCTCTTCTGTAATAAATATAATGGTTTCATATTAGTCACGTATGTATTCCCCCATACTTCAACACAATAGCTCAGATAGGGTAGAAACAATGAAAAATATAATATTCTCATTGTCTTGTAATCTAATATGTATCTAACATTACCCAGGATATAAATACTTTTAGCCAACTTTTTTTTAACATGTTCAATATGTGATTACCATGTTAACTTGTCATCCACTATTACACCCAGAAAACGGAATTCTGTCACTCTTTCAATTAATACTCCCTCTATAGATAATACTATCTCTTCCTCCTTTACACGGTTTCCGAATATCATAAACTTTGTTTTTTCCAAATTCAGCGATAACTCATTTACATCAAACCATTTTTAAATTTTTTTCATTTCAATAACCATAATTTTAGCCAATTCTTTCAAGTTCTCTCCGGAACAGTAAAAATTTGTATCGTCTGCAAACAAAACAAAATTCAACATTTTTGACACATCACAAATGTCATTTATATATAAATTAAAAAGTTTTGGTCCTAAAACAGAACCTTGAGGGACCCCACATTCTATTTTCATTCTATCAGATGAATTGCCTAAACACTGCACATACTGAAACCTATTATCTAAATAGCTGCTTAACCAGTTCAATACTATTCCTCTCACACCATAAGTTCTTAACTTAGAAATCAAGATGGAGTGTTGCAGAGTGTCAAAAGCTTTTCTTAAATCAATGAATACCCCTATAGTATATTTATTATGATGTGTTGCTGATGAAATGTCTTCAATAGTATTCATTAATGCTATTGCTGTTGATCTGTTCCGTCGAAAATCCGTATTGACTTTCGCTTAACAGTTGATGTTTTTCAATGAAACTATCAAATTTTTGTGCAAAGAGTTTTTCAAGCACTTTAGAAAACTGTGATAGCAATGATACTGGTCTATAATTATTAAAACTATGTCTGTCTCCCGATTTATAAAGAGGGATAACTTTTGCCACTTTCATTCGGTCAGGAAATACACCCGAATAAAATGAGAGATTAAAAATATAACCGAGAGGTTTGATTATACAATCCAAGGTCTTTTTTACGATGACCATGTCTAACCCATCACAGTCAGTGGATGTCTTGTTTTTAGATTCTGCTACAATAGCTATGATTTCTTTTTCAGTGATTTCCCCTAAAAACATAGACTGTACCACTCCATCTCAAAATCATCTCAAATCATCTCAAACTGGTTTCTTGAACATGAAGATGAGTTCACTGTACTCCAATAGAGCATCTTTGGGATGAGGTGGAACGGCAGATTCAAGTCAACAATTAATGAACATGACTTCATGACGCAGTTCTGTCAGCAACAGGGGTCATACCTGCTATAAACAAGGTGTACCTAACAAAGTGACCAGTAATTGCATATATGCTGTTATGATGGATGTTTATAATAAATATTAACTGAGAGAGAAAAGATACACCAAAGCTACTCTAGGGTAATAACAAAACGAGGGAAATTAACAAACTACATCTAACTGTTTTGGATTCAGAACAATTATTTTCAGCCTTTTATAAGGATTAAAATTTATTTCTGGATTAATTTTGGCAGCTTGAACTAGTTAAAGAAGATGCTGCCTATCCTGACATTTACATGAAAAGTCAAAACTACTATTTAAACACAATGACGACAGATTCTAGGCAGACAATCCTGTAAAACATGGAAATATGAAGCATCTCTGATGGCTCAACACAGTAAGAAGAAGGGATGGAAATGATGTATAACTAGTTGAATACTGGAATCAGTGTTTTAAGCTGTGATGTAATAAACTAGTGGTGGGAAAATGAAAAAGAAAGAAGACAAATGTTTCCCTTTTGTGTTTTCCCGATTATGTGTCCGATATTTAAAAAAAACAACAACTATCTATCATGTACAAACTCTTTACAGGAATAAACCTGAAACCAATTGTTCTGCTGGGGAAGTTTCGTAAGCGGCACGAAGTTTAAAAAACAACATTCACCTGAGGGAGGCCCCCCAGGAGCTCAGGTCTGACGGATGGATTATTGCATGGTCCTGAAGCCAGCAGCGCCCTTGGTCATGAGATTTGTTTTAAATGTTTGCTGTATTATTGTTTTTAAATCATTGGAGTATACAGATTTTAAAAGTGTTTTATGATTACAATAGTTCGTAAAGTAGCAGAAGTATTCACACATCACAGTGACGGAGGTTAAAGGTTAATTATCAACCTTCTGTGGAGGAAATAAGGTGCTTGTTGTGCATTACGTTCAACATTTTCCTAATGTACCTTCAAACAGCTAATACCGCTTGAGCATTCCTGTCTGTGCCTAATGTCAAGTCATAGTCATGTAGTTTCTCTTTTCAAGTTCTTCTTGATGAAAATCACACTTTAACCTTTGACTTTCATAAATGATGTGACAGACTTAACACCATGTTAAGTCTATTTGGCAAATTCTGATCAATTATGAAGGATTATCCAGAATATTCTGACCGGCTACCTTTGATAACGCAGAAACAGAAATCTTGAGTTGTGGTATCAGGGTGCTCAGCCCACAGATATTGAACTTCACATACCCCATCTGCCTCCATTTGGGACTGCAATGGCCTTAAAAACCCTACACATATCTTCCCTACTTAAGTGCAGCCTTTTTTCTAATGGAATTACAATATCGGCATCTGGTCTCTGACTTCTCATCAATTGTGTGGGCGTCCTTTAGAGGACATTTCATCGGAATAAAGGCAAATACGGTGGTGCCTTTATCTGCAGAAATATGTGGCCTGTAGCCAGTGGGTGGGGCACCACATGCTCGCTCTCACTGTTAGATTGGATAGAAAAGTCTGCAGCAGGACAAGCGAATATTAATGACGTTTCTGAGTGTTTCGATTCCATCAAGAACAAAAACAAATCTTAGCTAACCAACACTCACTGGGTTTTAGTGGATTACTATATTTCACAGAAATATTACAGAAACAGTTTCTTTGGTACAATAATCCAGCTGTGCAGAAATCAGGGAGTCGGGAAGAAGCAGCTCATTAAATTCTGTGCTTGTTTAAGACTGAAGCACATATTATATTATCATAATACCAGAGCTGAACTGGATGACTCATTCCTCATTAAATTACTTCAGATGTTATTTAAAAAATATGTATATTTTATGCAAGTGAAGCTGCTTGTGCTGCCACCTAAACCAATCATAACGTGGCCTCAAATGTTAAAGTAACCTTATGAGCAGAATCTGATATAAGAGACTATCAGTTATGGAGACAAAGATAAAGGCAAAAAAAAAAAAACTGTATTTAAATTAAATAAGCAAACTGATATGAATGAACCTTACATTTAGATAATACAAATCATCAGCAAGAATAATAAAAAACAAGCAAAAACAAATAATAAAAGAAACCTCAGCTAACGTGGAAGCTACACTGCAAGGTGGTCTGTTTAATAAATAAAATCTGACAGGTCACATACAGGACCATTAACATCTCTGTAAACAGAACTCAGCTCCCACAAAGCTCCAAATGAAGAAAAACTGCCTCTGCATGCAGAGAACTGTTTGTGGAGACATCCAGCATGTCGACGCACAGTGAGTGAATGATGAAGAACAAACCATAACGAGGGGCAGGGCTACTACACTGCATTGTGTCCATCAGGTAAAAAAAAAAAGAAATCTGTTGGCTAATCTACACCATATCAATAACAGCTTCCTTAAGGTTTTAAAATGCACTGCAGCTGCATTTTAAAACATATCTACAAGCAATGCCAAAGAAACACACAGGTATGAGTACAGAGGTACTATGAAGGTAGCTCACTTCTTACTGGAGTATATCACCATAGTGACTTAAACTGTAGAGCAAACCTGCTTCAGAGCAGGTTGTGTTTGAGATTACGGATCAACAAGTATGAAATCACCACTTAGCTACCAATCAGTTCTCTGGAAAACTGCTTTACAACAAGTACCTGAAAGATCCCTTTGGACTGCTGTGCCATGGATAGTGGGAGGATCTTTCCATTGATGAGCATCAGTAGTCTAATCAGTTTAGATTCTTAAATTCAACTTCATTCTTTGACTTTTCCCATTTGTCTGCAGAACAATTTCACAACATTTTGAATTCCTCTATAAACATTAATCTCGTTTTTTTCTTTTGTCTGCAACGCTTGTTCCTAGCATGTCCTCGTCCATGAAAGCATTTAATCTTATCTGAGCGATTCCTCTTGGTCTCCTGTATCACTGCTCATCATTCGACATGCTTTTCCCAGTATATCCACGGCCATTTTTGTATTTATGCTTGTATTTTCTCCCAGACTGGTAAACATCAACAGAGCTCAGCAAAAGAACTTTTAGTTCCTATTTGAACTTTATTAATACAAGTGTTTAACCTTTTCATGTTTATAGTTTTATCTTTCTTTGTAAAGTCAGCTGTTCTGCTGCTCTGTATGTGATTGGTCAGATGCCCCCAACGCCACCCCTTTCATGTAAACAGGCTAGTAGCTAAAATGGGAAACCCTGGGTTACCTTATAGAGTTGATAACTAGCGTCATGTGATCACTTAGTCTGATTGACAATGTTGGGATAAGTTAATCAAGATAACAGAAAGATTTCTTGAATATGATGAACAATGAATTTAACTCCTAAATATGACTTCCTAACACAGAATGTGATGACGTCATACGCTTTGTACTTTGATGTGTGGTGATTGGAAGTGTCTGTGTGGTGCAGCCTGGACAGACCAGACCAGCTGCACCACACAGACACTTCAAACCTCACCCGAGGACAAAAAGCACAAGAACAACAACAAAAAAAGAAAGAAAACAAACCTTAGAAACATGCAGGGTTACAGGAGAAGCCAGTCGTGCAGAGGTGAGCCTGTGCGAGTCTGAATTTAACTCCTATTTATGACTTCCTACCAAAGAATGATGATGGGAGAATTTGGATTTATTTATTAACAGATTTATTACGCATTAGTTTTATGGGTCTGTTCCACTTAAGGTCAGATTGGTGTCTATGAACCAAAATGAGTTTCACACCAAGACTAAACTCGTGTCATGGTTTGCATTATGCAGTGGTTACAGTGGTGACACTTATTAGACTCTGAAGTCTGTGCACCAGTTTTTCAGGGTCCTATAGGTGCAATTGTTGCGACCACTGTAAATGTGACACCATCACAGAAAAATTGTATAAAATCAGAAGAAGAAAGAGAACTCTAATATGATGGCTGCACACCAGCTGGATCATTATAACAACATCACATCACATGAGTAACTTCAACATGACGAGACTTCAAGGACTCCAACAATGTTCATACAGTGAGGATAAATAATGTTTTTTATTATTTATTATAAAAAGGACACAATATAGATATATAAAATGCAGCCAGAACTCCAATAACTAACATGTCCATTAATTTGACACGTTGATTTATATATAATTTCTTTTTCTCTCTTAGCTTTTCAGCTCCACATTTTTGCCATTTCTTCCACACTCAACTCTTTTCTACAAGCTGAGCACACAGTGAAGGTAGGGGAGGGCTGGTGGCATTAAGAGATTTGATTGGGCAATCTAGGGGCCAGTTAGTTCTTTCCTTTGGTGAAAGTTGGGCTCTTCAATTCAGCATGGTACAACTCCAAAGATTCTGCAACATCAAACCCTCTGTCTGCTAATATTACATCCAGTTACAAGATGAGCTTCCCGACCCCCTGAACTACGGATGCCCTACATGACTGTTAGGACAACTTATGTATTGCAAGTATGCAGTACTAAGAATAACTTGATGTTTCTGACTTTGCATTATGAATTGTTTACCCACTGACAAACATTTCAAGTTCTACTAAATTAAAAAACAATTTGTGGTAACCTGATTATGATTCAAAAAGAATAATTAACAACACTTCTTGTAATGGTGTTAAAATCAGCCCAGCTTTTATTTTCATATGCAAAAAGTAAAAGAAAATCAGCCAACATACTGGACACACATAATTGTCAATATAATTGTTTATTGTTCAACACAATAAACAATTATACTGTCACCATGGTTACTGGTATTGAAAGCTTATTGATAATTTGTCCAAGTAAAGAATGCCCTCTCACAAATGTCATGTGACCACCTCATTGGCTTACAGAATCGTGATGTCACACACATTTAGAATCTTACCACCACTGTGATCCTTTGATCCTTTGATCCTAAAACCCTTAAATAGGGGTGAGACGCAAGAACTTTCAGTCCGTTATTCGCAGCATTTATGTGTGCAGCATTTAAACGTTCGCCAGAGAAGCCTTTTTTTGGGATCCTTTTCAGAGTCACTGTTAACAGATTCCAACATGTCTCCAAGAAAACAGAAAAAAAGAGAAAACGTAAAGCCCAGCGCTCCTCTTTGCAATCGAGAAGACGATACTCAACTGCAGAAGATGTGCTCGGAAGAAATGCATGAGCAAAATCTCATGAGCAATCACAATACGCGACACCCGCCCCAGCCAGAGTACACCAGTTACATCTGGGAAAGTTTTTTTAAACAACGAGCGGAGATTATCAAACTGAGAGAGCACTGTGAGAGAAGGACCGCCGAAGTAGATAGACTGTTCAAACAGCTTCTTGATAAGGAGGATATTCAAAAGGAGAAAGAAATGGAACTCCTAGACATGCGGGGGAGGAACTTTGAGCTCCAAGCAAAGCTTAATAAAGTACAAGAAAAACCAACAGAAGAAATCCTCCAACAGAAGAAAAACGAGAAAGAGAGGGAAAAAAAGATTCAGGAGCTGCAAGTAAAGCTGGATGAAGCTCTGCAAAAAAATCAAGAACTCCTCCAAGAGAAGAAACAACTGGTCATAAAACTCCAAGGCACTGAGATAAATCAAAAAGTGCTGAAAGGAAGGGTTGAGTTTCTTCAAAAGAAAGCGCAACAGACCATGAAAAAGGAAGATATGGATTGCAAGCTTCAGGACAGCGAGAAACACAAGGAAGCCTTGCAAATAAAGCTTGATGAAGCTCTGCAAAAAAATCAAGAACTCCTCCAAGAAAAAGAACAAATGGACATAAAGCAGCGCAAACTGCAAGGCATGGAGGAAAAGCACAAAGGACTTCAGGCAAAGCTTGAAAAAACACTGAACAAAAATAAAGAGTTGCTTCAAGAAAAAAAGCAACTAGAAATTAAACAGAAAGAAACGGACTCCAAGCTTGAAGGCGTGGAGGAAAAATACACCGCGCTGAAAATAAAGCTTGATAAAACAGTGCAAAGAAATAAGGATTTCCTACAAGACAAAGAACAGCATGACACGAAACAGAAAGATCTGGATTGTGAGCTTCAGAACATCAAGAAACACAACCAAGGTTTGCAAGTAATGCTTGATGAAGCTCTGCAAAAAAATAAAGAAATCCTTGAAGAGAAAGAAAAACTGGACATAAACCAGAGAGGCATGCAGGAAAAATACGGAGCGCAGCAGGTAAAGCTTGATGAAACGCTGCACAAATATCAAGAGCTGCTTCAAGACAAAGAACAACGGGAAATAAAGCAGAAAAAAGATAAACAAATTCTCCAGAACTTTGAGAGGAAAAACCAACAACTGCAAGACCGTTATAACAAACTGAACTCCAAAACAACTGAGCTGGAGGGGGAAAAGAAAAAAGTGCAAAAACAATGCTCAGAGATGCAGAGTAAGCTCAGTGACATGCTGAGAAAAAACACAGAACTGGAGAAACTTTCCAACAACTTGAAGTGCAAAAACACTGAGGTGCAGATGTTAAAGCAGCAACTAGAGAAAACAAGCAAAGACCTGCAGTGTACACTTCAAGAACTCGAGAGAAGTCAGCAGCTACAAGACGCACACAACAAATTACAACACAGTTATACAGAGATGCACGAGGCAAAGCTTATGCAGGAGGCCAAATGTAAAGAACTGAAAGAAAGGCTCGAAGAAAAACAAGCCAAATTAGAAGAAGTGGAGACAACATGCAGGAAACTCGAGAAGGAAAATACACAAACAATTGATGAGTTACGAACCCTCATCCTAGAGAAAAAAGTGCTCGTGGAAAAGATGATGGAAAAGAAGAAAAAACGCTTCCGCTTCTTCTGGAGAAAGAGCACTCCTGCTTTTTCTACTTTTTCTACTTTTCCTTCTGCTGATGTCACCCCGTCTTCCTCCTCCACCGTTGCATCGTAATTTTCACCTTAACTCCTAACACCTGTCCCATCTCCCCCCCCCCCCCCACCCCACCCCCCCCTTTCTCTTTCACCCTCACCCCCCAACCAGTCCCGACAGTTGACTGCCCCCTCTAGAGCCTGGTTCTGTCATAGGTTTCTTCCTTTAAAGGGAGTTGTTCCTATCCACTGTCGCACCCAGTGCTTGCTCAGAGGGCATAGTTGGGGTTCTCTCTCCTCTATCTCTTTCCTCCTTTCTATCCCTTTCCTTTACCCTCTTCTTTACCCCCCACCCCTCCCCCCTTTTCTATTCCCCCGCTTTTCTATTTCCTTAATAATTTAATAATAAACACAATTGGCTACATTTTAAATGTGTCTGATCAACGTCTTCATTCAAGAATGAATTGTCTTTCTCACGGAGTCATGTGTATTTTGTGTTTTCCTCGGGCTGGTGATCCCCGCGGTCGTTCAGCCCCGGAGTCCAGAGTTTTAGTGTTTTAATCACATTTAGTGTTACATTTCAGATCACCACAATAGGATATCCATAATTTAGGATTCAGGCATTTGTTTTAGTTCAATATCGTAATCATTCTATGACTGAGTAGTTTACAGAACCTTCAGTCTGCAGCAATAACTTCTGTTGGAGCTATTTGTTCTTATTTTTTATTATTTTGAAATTAGTTAAAGTTTGTTGTTAGTTTACTTATATTTTGGGGTTTATTTACAAGTTTATTTGTAGGTTAATATTTCTTTCAATGTTTTGTTTGTTTGATGTTACCTTGTTAAATTAGTCAGTAAAAGCTGTAGGGCCATTTTGTTTCTATAAATAAAGACACTGGTATAGGACCAGCATGCACTGGGGTGAGCCTATGGTTTTTTACTAGAGCAGGAGAAGCAGCAGGAAGTAACTAAAAATGGATCTTGTTATTGCTTGCCAAACTGGATAAAATAAACCATAAAAACGCAACTTTAAAGTTTGGACAGTGGACTTCTTTTGCCTGCGTACGAAATATTATCTCAGTGCAGCAGTGGCTTGTGGACCTTTAACTGTGGGATGTTTGGTTTGTCAAACAAAAGGAATTGCCACTACAAAAAGTAAAAAACCTGCCCGTGGACAAAGGAATAATCCTTCATTAATGGATATGTTGGATATATGGATTTCAAGGATCACCGTCGAACTCGAATAAAAGTTACTGGATCGTCTGTAAGTACTCCAGACGGATTTGATGTTGAAGCCTGGATCAACATGTCACTCGTTCATCAAAGCTGGTGAGTGATAATATTGTTTAAGCCGTAAAGGAAAACGGTGAAGCTATTGGAGTTTAAAGACATTATTTCACTACAAAGACTGATGAACTGAGTTTTGATGTACTAAATTTGTGCATAATAGGATCACTAATTGAAACATGCCAACGCCCTCTGTGGAAATGTTTGTTCACTGCAATCATGTTTGCGCTTTATGCTATGGATTCTCAGCGTGCTGTGCATCTTTATAATGTTTGAAATAATCCAAGAGGACAATAAAAATGTCGGATATTAAGAGTAAACAAGAGAGTAAACAAGAGGATGACACTCAGATGCAAGCAGAGAAAAGAAGCATCAAATTTACGCCAAAAGGTTTGGATTTGTATATAAAGACATGCCAAGAAAAGCGGAGTTCAATGTGTAAGCAAGCATCTAAGTACATGGGGAAAATTTCTGCTTTAATGACCTCACATGAGAAGGTTAAGGAAGTGTCTTCTGAATTTGGGAAGTTTATTAAATGCTATCAAGATGCAAACGCTTTGCAAGAATCCTTTTTAAGTTTGCCACTGCCAGAAGATGAAGTGAAAAGGCAAAGCGCACATTTTCAGTCTAAGGTGACAGCATTCTCTGTTTTTATGGACAAAGTAAAGGTTTGGTTGCAGGAAGCAGGCGAGCCGTATACTGAACAAAGCAATACTGCTCTTAATGATCAAGCTGTTGAAAGTTTGGATGAAATAAATCCTGAAGACAGTGTCTCTAATATCTCAAGTGTAAAGCCACCTTCGAAAACATTGTCACAGCAAAGTCGAATTTCATCAACATCTTCCGCACGCATTAAAGCTGCGGCTGACAAGGCAGCGCTCATGGAGCGACTCGCTGCACTAAAGAAAAACATTCTATTGAAGCGCAAGAGGAAAAACTGAGAAAAGAAAAGGAGAAATTATCCTTGGAAACAGAGTTGGCAGCAACTAAGGCAAAGCTTCGTGTCTTAAAAATAAACTCAGTTTGTAGCTCTGAGCGTTCTGATGGAATGAACTCTTATTTTGAAAGAGGGCACGTACAAGAAGCGCCTAATTTAAATCCTTGTGCTGATACATTTGTTCCGGCAGAAAGAGATTACTCTGGTACAAATTCTGCATCTGAATCACAAGTAATCATACCTAGACAAAGTCAAAACCAACATCAGGTGGATGAGGTGATGGTAAAAGTTGATGATTCAGCTCAAGTGACGCAGCAAACACAGCCTCAGTCTCCTACTTTGACTGAGAATTGCACGAAGGAGATTGTCAATATTATGCAAAAACAAAATGACATCACTACTTTGCTTGTAAAACAAAACTTATCTTCTGTCCTTCCAGCTAGAAACATCCCTATGTTTGATGGAGACCCTTTACAGTACAGATCATTTATGAATGCCTTTGAAAATGGAGTGGAAGCTAAAACTGATAACTGGAGCGACTGTTTGCATTTTTTAGAGCAGTTCACTAGGGGGCAGCCTAAAGACTTGGTGCATAGTTGTCAGCATTTACCTCCTGAGCAGGGCTATTCCACAGCCAAATATCTTCTTGGAGAACATTTTGGGAACGGAAATGAAATTTCCTCTGCATATATGGAGAGGATTGTGAGTTGGGCACCTATTAAAAGTGAGGATGTGAAAGGTCTACAGTCATTCTCTCTTTTTCTTCAAGGATGTTCGAATCTAACACAGCAAGTTGTTTATATGAAGGAGTTGGATTTGCCCTCAAATATGAGAATGATTGTTATGAAACTTCCATACAAATTGAGGGAAAAATGGAGAGTTGTTGCCTATGAACTGCAGGAACAAAATGGTCACAGAGCAGTGTTCACTGATCTGGTTGCCTTCATAATAAAACAGGTGAAAGTAGCATAAGATCCAGTGTTTGGCAACATCCAAGACTCACAATCTGGAAGCAGCTTTAAAGTTTCAAGTTCCACCAAGCAAAGAAAAAAGGGAAGTAGTTTTGCCACTAATGTCAGTACGGTTCCAGGAGTCAAAACTCAATCAACTGGAAGCAGAACAAATTCCATTGTTCTGCATAGTTGTTTGTTTTGTTCACACAGCAGTCATTTACTAGAGAATTGTAAGCAGTTTAAAGCTAAAATGCATCGAGATAAGCTGACTTTTATCAAGGAAAGGGGAATTTGTTTTGGTTGTTTAAAAGTTGGTCACATAAGCAAAGACTGTAGGAGTCGTTTGAGACACAGCAGCTGAGCAAATGATCATTTCATGCTGAAGACATCCTCAGACAGAATTAAATACATACATAAACACAGCCTGGTGCCAATAACACAGCTAATGACACTGCTGTATCACTGGCTTTACTGATTAAAGACCATATCTGAAGGAAATCTTTGAACACAACAGAAAGTGACCTTTTAAACCTGCGACACTGATGCTGCATTCAAGGACCATTAAAAACATCTGAAAGGACTTAAGAACATCAAGAAAATGTGACTTGTTTCTCTGTAATGAAGCTGTTTTAGTGAAGAAAGTTGAAAGGTCACAGAGCGACTGCTGAATCTTCTGCTCTAAACATGAACTCTGAACTTTGTGATGCTTCAGGAGGAAAACTGCTTCAGTTATTCTCTCAGATTAGTTTCATATTTTCTGCATCAGATTTGAGTGAGATCCTGGAATGAAGACAGAAGAAAAGACTTTGTTCAAAGTTTGATTTATAGTCAAACCTTCCAGTTTATTCACACAATAAAACATCAACACAATATATGAATTCATTCATTAAAATCACAGTTTTTCCTCATTTGTTTGATGATTTTGACAAAAACAAACACAAACACACACACATGGTCTGCCATACTCATAAAGAGAAATGTCGACATTTTTCTATACAAATATTCCAGAAACATTTAGAGGATAGAGAAGTTTACATTTTCATGTGGAGAAATATTTTAGTAAATCAAAATGATGATGAGCAGTGATAGCCTCCATAAACAGTCACAGGAAAGATCTCCTTTAAAAACTCAGAAACATCAAGAGAACAACTAGAAGATGTGGAGGTACCACCCATAATGTTTGACTGACAGCTGATCTCTGTGCAGAAATGATGGAGAGAAAATAAAATGAAACTAAAATACAGATTTAAACCCACAATATGAAAGACTTCAGTCTATTTCACTTTAACAAACTCAGCAGTATCTTCAAGTCCACTATAGTAAATCAACAGTCCAGCATAGAGCGGCTGAGTGAATGTGGTCTGGACTCTGTGGAGGAGAGTCATGGTTTCAGAGACGCTGTAGAAGGACAAAATACCTGCTCTGTGATCCAGGTACACTCCTACTCTGGAGGAACGAGGACCTGAGACAGGAGTTTGGATGTTGCTGTACAAAAATGTATAACTGTTGTTGTTACAATTTAATGCCCAAGATTGGTCATTACATCCAAATCGACATTCATTACCCAATCCTTTTCTGCTGATATTCTTGTATGTGACTGCCACACGAACTCCTCTCCCTCTCCACTCCACCTCCCAGTAACAACGTCCAGTCAGACTCTCTCTACTCAGGACCGACCACGATCCAGTGAATCTGTCTGAATGATCAGAATAATATTGTCGTTCCATTAATGTTACTTTTCTGTTCCCCTCTGATAATAACAGCTGTTTGTTTGCTGTGTTTGGATCCAGTGTGATTTCACATGAATATTTTAAGAATCCAGCTCTGGTCTTTGGCTCTGCTGGTGGATCTGTCAGTAAAACATCCACTTCAGTGACTGTCAGTGAGATGTTTGTCCATTCCTCTCTCAGAATGTCCTGTAGTTTATCTCTGACCTCTGACACAGCTGCTGTCACATCCTCAAAGTAGCTCAGAGGACGGATATTGATGCTGGATGAGTCTGTAGACTCACTGAGTGCTGACAGTGAGGGGTAGTTGTGTAGAAACTGGATGTGATCCTCTGTGTGTGAGAGCTGCTTCAGCTCAGCATCTTTCCTCTTCAGCTCAGTGATCTCCTGCTCCAGCTTCTCCTGAAGCTCTTTGACTCGACTCACTTCAGTTTCCTGCTGGGATCTGATCTGCTGCTTCACATCAGAGCTTCTTTTCTGGATGAGATGGATCAGCTCAGTGAAGATTTTCTCACTGTGCTCCACTGTTTGATCAGCAGACTGATTGATGGCCTCCACCTCCTGTTGAAGCAGCTTCACATCTTTCTCTCTGTCCTGGATTCTCTGCTGGATGTTTTGTCGACTCACCCCCAGCTCTCTCTGCCTCTCAGTCCTTTCTGCTGCAGCTGAGACTGTGTCGTGGCCTTTATGTTCATCCACAGAGCAGAGATAACAGATACTCTGCTGATCAGTACGGCAGAACATCTTCATCACCTCATCATGACGAGAGCAGATGTTCTCCTGGAGCTTCTTGGAGGGCTCCACCAGCTTGTGTTTCTTGAATGAAGCTGCAACAATATTATGAGTCTGAAGGTGTTTCTCACAATAAGATGCCAGACAGACTAAACAGGACTTGAAGGCTTTCATTTTTCTTCCAGTGCAGACATCACAGGCCACATCTTCAGGTCCAGCATAGCAGTGATCAGCAGGAGCAGCTTGGAGTCCAGTCTTCTTCAGCTCCTCCACTAAATCTGCTAACATGGTGATTTTCACCAGGACAGGC
This sequence comes from Perissodus microlepis, assembly GCF_051167445.1. NCBI lineage: Eukaryota > Metazoa > Chordata > Actinopteri > Cichliformes > Cichlidae > Perissodus > Perissodus microlepis. Next base: position 36,432,447 of record NC_140478.1, read on the forward strand.
CTCGCTGTGAAAGTCTGTCTGCACTGAGGGCAGCTGTAGATTTTCTTCTTTTCCTCTTCATCCCAGAAGCTTTTAATACAGTTCATGCAGTAGCTGTGTCCACAGGGAATAGTCACCGGATCCTTCAGTAGATCCAAACAGACTGAACAGCAGAATTTTGTTTGATCCATTTGATTCATGTGCTGTGCCGTTTCACCGTCTCTCAGTGACTGTCAGACAGTTTCACTTCCTCTGAACAGAAACAACCTCTGTGCTCTGAAGGGAAACAGATCTCTGCTCTTGTTCACCTCCTACAGGAAATGAGGCTCACCAGCAACTGCATTTACACCATGTTGTTTAGACCCATCCTGATACAGACACATCTGTGAAGGGAGGCACTAAAAATATCCTGGCAGTGACAAGAGCCACGGTGTGGTTTGTTTATTACAAAGTATTAGAGCCTCCTTAAGATAAAACTACTTGTTTTGAGGTTAAAGTTCACATTTCTTTTCCAGGAAATAGTTGAAATATATGGAGATTACTCTTGTTGTTTCAAGATAAACTACCACGGCTTCTGTACCCTCAACAAAATACTTTATATAGATTAGTTAATGAAAGCGTACTTCTCGATCTATTTTAGTTATAAGAAAATCATTTTTCTTTCACCAGATGAACATGTAAAGAGTTTAAAATAGCTTCTTTCAAAATACAATATTGAATATAATCAGAGAAAAACTGTCACCTTCAAGAAATTTTTCATTATGTTTGTATTTGTTAACCTGTCTGTAGGAGCCATATGAGTTGTTCCTTCTGACTAAGTGGGTTGGTTTAAATGGACTCACTGTATTTGTGCACGGCTGTGGGGCGTGTCTCATGGGTGTGGTAGATGATAAATGTGGTTGCACTCACCTGTTCACAGCACCTGATGTTGATGAGCAGAAAGGTAGGGTGAGCATGAGGCAAAACTTTCTGTTGACCGCAGCTTGAATTATTTTGATGTATTTTAACTGTAACTTGGTGGTTTTTGTATATTTGTGCACTAATTGATGCCATAGGCCAAGTTGTAATTTGGCATAGTAGTTAGTGCAGTTATTGGAGAGTTGCAGTTATTTGTTTGTGCAGTCTGTGCATTTGTTTAATAGTTAATCCCATGTGCCGATTTGTATATTGAACAGTTGCATGTGGAATAAAAGGAGCAAATGGTACAGAAGTGTATTTTGTGTTTGTTGTTGCGCGTCATCTGTGTCCTCATGTTTAGCCTGCCGCGGCCATTGGTTGGTTGAGCCGCAACAAATTGTCAACAGAAAGCTTGTAGGTTTTATTGGATTATTTATAAATAGATGACTTTTATTGGTGAGAGTTTTATAGTTTGCTGTTGCCTTTGTCCACGCAGCTTTTAGATTAAGCCTTTGGCTACACAAAACAGATTTCTTTCAGGAGTCATATTCCCCTGTTAAGTTTTAGCAGTACAGCTGCACAAGGCGTTGTACTGATTTGCTTTCTAGTTATTGTGCATCAGGCAGCTGAAGCCATTGGCTTGGGAGTACCGCCGCAGTTTGTGTTTAAGACAGTTTGTCTTTCTCACAGCTGACGGTATGGAGGTACATAAATACCCACCGCTAGTATGTACGGAAGACTAGGTTGAGTGAGTTAGGTTTAATAGGCAGTTAGTGGGGGATATTGCTCCTGTTAATTGTGTGTCCAAGGTTTTATGAGGGGAATGTCATCAAGTTGATCTGTTGGAATGAGGCTGTGTGGCATAGGTGCAGTTCAGCATTTGGATTTTGTAATGTTTTGAAGAAAAATGGAGACACACCAATTAATACAATGTGGTGATGTGGATGGAAAGAAAAGACAGCCGAAACAGACTACTAAGGCTTTGGAGAATCAGATTGAAAGGCTTCAAACAGAACGTCACACTAAGATTAATAAAATTAAAAAGGTCATAAAGGTTATTAAAGAATTAAAGCAATCTGAAGATAATGTTTCCACTGTTCAGGCTCAGTTACAGAATTTGTCTGTGTTGCTTAATGAGGCAACTCATCTGCATGAAACCTTGCTTCCTTTGCTTCCTCAAGAAGAGCAAGAAAAACAAACTGCTTGGTTTATAAGTGTGCGGGCACATAATACTGAGTTTATGGAAGAGATAAAGAAATGGCTTCATGATGCAAAGGGAAACCCTCAGAGCAGAAATCAGGTGTCTGAGCTTGATTTGCCACATTTAAATCCACCTGGTGTTGATTCCTCTGATGTATTACCTGCTGGAAATGGTTCTGGTGCTTCTAGGCACACCGGGAATGTTGGTAAAGGTGCTGCGATAGATGATGTTAATCCAAGTGATAGCATCTCTAATGCTGGAAACAAAAGTTGTAGGAAAAGTAAATCATCACTCAGTGGCTCAATGGTTTCATCTGCCTTGTCAGCACGCATAATGGCAGAGGCTGACATGGCTGCCCTTCTTGTTCGACAGAGGTTGTTGAAAGAAAGGCATGCTTTGGAAGAACGAGAAATACAGCTTAAGAAAAGAAAGGAGCTGCTTGACTTAGAAACTGAAATAGCAGCTTCAGCAGCAAAGGTGAATGTTTTAAAAGCTTCTGAAATGTCCCGAGTCTCAAGTGCTGTTAATGGTAAATCTGATGGAATGAATTCGTATTTAGAACGAGAGCAGGGGGGTTTAGGCGTTTTAAATCCTAATGCTCCGACGTTCAAACCTGTGTTACCAGAGCAACCATATCAGGGTTTTGATGCAAGTGATCATCAAGCGCATGTATTGGATGTAAGGCCCAAGGTTAAAAATATTCCTCAGCCTAAGGTCGTTTCATTGGAACAGTCAGAGACGAAGTTATATCAAGTATTTCCAGGTGCAGTTTCGACTACTCGGATGATGTCGCAGTCTCACGCACAATCAAAACCTCTTACACATACAGTGCAAGGTGGTGAGGGTCATGATCATCTAGTCACAGTTTTGAAGAAACAAAATGAAATTACAACTTTATTGGCTGAGCAGCAGTCTCTCTTTTTGCTACCAAGACGTGACATTCAGTTATTTGATGGTGATCCTTTGCAATATCAAACATTTATGAGAGCTTTTGAGCACATGGTGGAGAGTCAAGCTCACAGTGCTAAGGATTGTTTATATTTTCTCGAGCAATATACTAGAGGCCATCCAAGAGAAATGGTCAGAAGCTGTCAGTATATGCCTGTTGAGTATGGCTATGCTAAAGCTAAATCTTTGCTCCAAGAGAACTTTGGCAATTCGCTGAAAATTGCTGCTGCCTACGTTGAAAAGGTCAGTAAATGGCCACCTATAAAATCTGATGATGTGAAGGCTTTGCAGGAATATGGGTTTTTATTAAGGCAATGTTGCAATGCAATGGGAGACATTGAGTCCTTGCATGAGTTGGATGTCTCTGCTAATATGCAAGCAGTTATAAAAAAAGTTACCTTATAAGCTCAGGGATAAGTGGAGGAATGTTGTATGCGATCTGCAGGAGAGGTTTCAACGTAAAGTGGTTTTTAGCGATGTTGTTGAGTTTGTCGAAAGGCAAGTTAAGATCGCAAGTGACCCATTGTTTGGAGATATACAGGATCCTCCGACAGCCATCAGAAAAGAGGCGAGGAATGGTAAGTCTCAGTTTTACCCTAAGGCTAAGCGGAGTAGTTTTGCTACTACAGTGGCCAAGGTGGAAGGGAAGATTGAGCCAGTGTTGAGGCAAGAGAGTGGTTCAGTTGTGACCAAGGTTTGCTTGTTTTGTGGAGCGGGGCATATGTTGGATTTGTGTCCTTCAGTTGAAAGAAAGTTGCACTGTGAAAGATTATCTTTTTTGAAAGAGAATGGTGTGTGTTTTGGTTGTCTGCGCATTGGGCACAGAAGCAAGGACTGTAGGAAACGTCTCTTGTGTAAAGTCTGTAAACAGAAACACCCCATTTTATGTGTTTATTGTTGCGCGTCATCTGTGTCCTCATGTTTAGCCTGCCGCGGCCATTGGTTGGTTGAGCCGCAACACTGTCATTTAAACATTCTTGTTGAATTATGGCAGTTTGAGGTAATGCTATTACACATGCGAACACTAGAGGGCGTACAGGGCACTGGTGGTATCGCACAATGTTTTGGGGCACAGAGGAAGAATAAACCTTCCTTTTGTGAAGCTAACTCTAGTTTAACGTTCATGTCTTTTCTATTCTTTACCACAGGTTAGTAAATATATATTAAAATAAATGTTTACTGCACCCCTTATAAATAGAAAAATGTTGTTTATTTGGAAAATTGTGAGTTAAAGCTGCAGGTGATGCTAATGCTAGCTTAGTGGCTAATGTGGAATAGGGTGTGTGTGTGTGGCAGTTAACCTAAACCACATGAGAGACTGTTTGTTTTATACCAAAACCATTGTTTTTGTAAGAAGTGAAACCATTAAAAAAGACGTTACATTGTCAGTACATTTCGTCACATAAATAATTTAGTGCTGTAACAAGTATTAAAATGATTAAAAACAGATTCATTTAATATGCTTTATAAATGTATTTAAAAAGGAAGTACAGGGAGCACAAGTGTGTTTTGTGTCTGTCTTTATAAAGAATGCTATATTTTTATATATGATAAAGTTTCATGTTCGATATTGTAGTTGTAATATTTTGAATGGACTCAAGCAGCATGTTTTGTCAGAGTTGTGCTGAGAGATTTATATAGACTCTAGCAAAGGAAACTGTGGCCATGTATTGTAAATGGGACTGAAGCAGAAGGTCTTTCCTTTGCATTGAATGTAATGATTCCTGAAGCTGTTCAAAGACACTATTGTGAAGAACAAACCTTCCTGTGAAGATAACAGCAGCTCAATCTGTGTGCCTTCTCTATTCTTTACCACAGCACCACACGTTGTTGGCACAGGAAACCAGTTGCATCTGGTCAAAAGGAAAAAAAAAACCAAACAATCTTGGCTGACAATGCACAGATTCAAGGATAACAATGGTTACACCCTTGTAGATTACAGAGGATGTATTTTGTATCACAACACAGGATAAGACGGCTGATCAGTTTGTTTCACTAACTTATCTAAACATGGCATTTTGTAGAGGGTCACAGTGTCACAGTGCCTTCGCCCTGCAACTCCCTCGTTCCCCAAGTCGGTCTGTGGCAAACAGGTAATCAACAATGAGACAAAGTATTTCCTGTTTGCAAATAAAGTTTGTGAAATTCAAGAGAGTGCTTCACATTGTGTCTGCATCTGGGTTCACGTTCACGCAAAATGATCAATACTTTTTTTTGTCCTGTCTGGCACTGTAGCAATCAAAATTATTGTCTGAAGGCCAAGAAAAATGCCCAACAGATTTACTTTCCCAAGTGGGCCATTTGCTATACTGGTCCACTTGATTGTCATAGTTTGTTTGATCTTTATTAGTTATTTTTATTCTAAATTATTGTAATCAGGCCAGACTGGACTTGGGGACGGGAAAGAAAAACAAAAACAAACAAAAAGAAAACAACAAAGTAGCAAAATTAGAGCAACACCCAACACATGCATAGGTAACAATAAATAATAAATGCTGAATCTTTTTAAGCAGTACACAAAATCGATAATGCTTGATATGTTGAGGCAGCAGCCACCCAAGATAGTGTGAGTCTGTAAGTACCTGCGTGCACACGTGAGTGTGTGAGCGCTGGTATTCATAAGGTTTCTCCATGCAAGTGTCTGATAGTACGTATTCTGTCTCACGGGTATTTCTGAGGCATGTTTTTTTAGAAGTTTGTTATATCACAGGTCAGAGTCATTTGTTCTGTAAGTAATGGGATCAACGTTTCAATGAATGGGTCTATTCCTGATCTTCTAATGGCAAACCTGCCATCTAGTGGGTTAACGGGGAAGCGCCAAGTGAGGGGATGAGCATGAGTTTTTCTCCCAGCGCTCGACAGGGAAGGTCCATTTCTGTGTCTCTGAGAGTTCCTGCATCTGTTGCTCTTGAAAAGCCATCATCTGTAAGCGCCATCATCTGTAAGCGCCATGGGCCTGGCTCTGCCACCCAGGGATGATGTGTTATTTTTGGGTTTGATGAATATTTATTAGTTTCATTTGTCTTCTGGAATGCTTTTGGTTGTTGGTTGGTGTGATCTGCTCCCTGTCCCTCGTTTCCCTGTGTACGAGTTGGAGTGAGTGTGTGTTTGTGGGTGTGCTGTGGTATGTTGGTTTTGCTGCCACACCAGGCCTGGAGAGTCTCCCGTCTTTGAGCCAGCCACACCTGGGATTAATCACTCACCTGATGCCGATGTGCCTAATCAAGGAGCCCTACTTAAGAGGGCAGTGGAGCAGCAGTCGGTATGGGATTGTTACACTACGAACACAGTTAGTTCTTCTGCTCTACGGTCGTGGTTTCTGTTATCTCCTGTGGAATGGTTTAAGTTTTTGTTGGACGGTGGATAGGACTGTATTAAATGTGGCGTCTCTCGTTCCTAGGTCAAATGCAGAAACATGTGGAGGGAGCAGCACACTGTGTACATAGGCACCAAGGAGGACAAAACTTCACCACATATCAAGGAGAGGAATCACGGCCTGGGAATTGGGAACACTGTGGATTGTTGGCACTGTTTCATAGCTTCTTGTAAATAAACACACTTTTTCCATTCAGAACGTTTCGCATTTGGGTCCTCCTTCAACCAACCCTGACAGGAAGTGTGGCGAAATGATTGATCTGACGTGGTTTGACGTGGGGTCACCCAGCAGCCATGGTGCAGAAGCCTGAAAGCCCTGCCCTCAGCCAGCCGCGCCAGAGCGAACCGGGCCCAGAGGCACGAGTTCCGAGGGCACACCACCCCCTGGAAGGGGCATGACCGGGCCACGGGCGCCAGGCCCCGTCAAGCAGCTGTGAGGATCAAGACGGGTACATGTCTGAGCACCCAACAAGCAGACTGCCTGCGGCCCTACAGCCACAGGGAGGCCCAGCGTCCCAGACCCTGAGCAGACAGCCAATTCCTCCTCCCAGCCCTCTGTCCCTGATAAATGATCAATACTTTTGGTGTCTTAATGTGGCTCTAATGCTCATTTGCATTTTTATGCTGACGACACAGTTATTTACTGTTATGGATCATCTCTTGCTCAGGCCATTGAAACCCTGCAGAAAGCCTTTGTTGCTTTCCAGCATTCACTTATCCAGCTAAAATTAGTTCTCAATGCTGACAAGACTAAGTTAATGTTGTTTTCTAAGTCAAAGAAGGTCCCGGAGCCTATTCCAGTGGTGTCCACCCTTGAAGGAAATGTCATAGAGATAGTTCATGAATATAAATACCTTGGTGTCTGGATTGATGACTCCTTCACCTTTAAACCACATATAGAGAGACTTGTAAAGAAACTGAGACTTAAACTTAATTAATCTTCCGTAATAAACAGTGCTTTTCTTTTGCAGTAAAAAAACATCTTGTCACTGCAACCTTTTTATCGGTGTTAGATTATGGTGACATTCTGTATATGAACGCTTCTTCTTCATGTCTTCTAATGTTGGACACGATGTATCATGCTTCCTTGAGGTTTATTACCAACTGTAGATATCTGACCCATCACTGTGACTTGTACTTAAGAGTAAAATGGCCTTCTTTGGCCATTAGAAGACAGGGGCATTGGTACACTTTTATTTACAAAGCTATGCTTGGATTGCTGCCTCCTTATATTTGTACTTTGGTCACAAGGACAAATAGTGGTTCTTACTCCTTGCGTTCAAATGATCAGCTGTTGCTGTCTGTTCCCCTTGTCCGCACAGAGTTGGGTAAGAAAGCCTTTGTCCACTCTGCGCCTTTTTCGTGGAACCTGTTACAGAAAGACTGGAAACTGACTGAACTGTTGTCTTTAAATGTTTTTAAAACTAAACTCAAAGGTCTACAGACTGCCTCAATGTGTAATTGTTTTGTGTAATTTTTTAACTTTGTTTGTTCGTATGTATTTGTTTGGAAATGTGCTGCCTCTTGGCCAGGACTCCCTTGAAAAAGAGGTTTTTGATCTCAACGGGACATTCCTGGTTAAATAAAGGTTAGATAAATAAAAAAAATTGTATATGTTTGACTACAGCATTCAGTAACAAGTCTGACCCACTTAAACTTTAAAAGTTTAACTTTACTTTGACTCATGTACACGTCCACATGTACACGGGTATTTTTGAAAACTGAGATTTTTCCTTTTTTTTTTTTTTTTTTTATTTATTTATTTATTTTTTTTTTTTAAATCCCGTCCACACGTGCACTTTTTAAAAAATATCTCCGTTCACATGTAAACATCGTAAACGAAGGCAAACGCTTTTAGGAACATGCCAAAACAACAGGTGGCGATATAATCCTATCTCTGTAGAAATGCTGGCCAATCAGAAGTCTAGAAGCTAGCGCGGGAAAGAGTAAACAATGATGGCGCATAGAAGCAGAACTGAGTCGTACATGTAGACAGACAGCGAGGTGGAATTATTCCTCAATATCACACTGGAACATAAAACGGCATAAACACAAGAAAACGTGGACTGGGAGACTTGTCAGGGGAAATACGCCGACATTCACCATCTTTTTTTTAGAGCCATACCCGTCTGAAATGTCACAAGAATTTTCTCATGCAAGGAGGACATAACCAGGGCCATCATCACCACCAAGCTGAAGGCTAAAAATGGGGAAATATAGGCAAGCGTAGACTCCGGTCGAAAACGCCAGTTGGCAGAGTGGTCCTACCGTACTTGGAGCTGTGCGAACAGATATGGGGTGGCTCGCCACCGATGACTGCCATTCAGTCAGCTATAGAAACAGCAGATGTTGACACAGCTTCTCATCATTTGGATTCTGCATCCACTTCATCTGCACCTGACATCTCGACTGTGGAAGTGTCAGATGTGTCTGATCAACCAGTCTGAGGACAGCGATTTGTCCACTTCTGTGGTGAAGGAGCGAAGACATCATGTAAGTATGGCGTAAATATCACTTTTTAAAAGGGATTATGATAATAAGGTTAGCCCACCATACATGTATAAATGAATGTCCTACTTTATTTCAGTAGCTCAATTATAGATGCCTTTATCACCTTTAAGTTTGACCTGGTAAAGACGCAGCTCAGCTTCATTTCTTTAACTACTGTGTAGCTTAACCTATGCAAAGTCATCATAATGACAGATTAATATTCATCTGAATCTGCAGTATAACTGTGTTGGTGTTGAGTCCCTCCCTCAAAAATGTTGTAGAGTTGAACGTATACGGAAAGAGAACACTTAAAATATTTAAGTACAACACTTCAGTAAATAATAATCTTGGTATTCCACCACTGATCTATTTTAACATTTATTGTGGTTAATTTGTTTTTCATTATTTTATTCTACCACAGACAGGACAGCCTTAAAAGAAGACTTTCAACTGAGACACAGCTGCTGAATGTTGCAGAGGTGGACACACAGATGAAGAAAAGAATTCAGGATATAATGGAGACATCTGAGAGGCGAGTTTCTGAACATTGCAGTAAATTATCAGTCAGTCTTGATCGACTTACAAGTTCAATTGCAGATGGATTTTTAATGCTAAGACGAGTCATCCACCACCACAGCCTTTCAACCTGCCACCATACCATGGTGGGCACATGTGGTGTACACACTGTACCTGGCACATTTCCACCCAACATATTATAATAACTGAGCGGCCAAGCAGCACACCTAGCCCAACCTTACCTCTGCAGGGAACAGGGCAGTTTTCCTTCACATGAGCACGAGCAGGATGATATTTGAAATAATCTGCATCATTACTTATGCTGGGAAATAAATAACTTATGTTGGAGGCTGTTTGGGCCGCATCTGTACGTTTTATTTATCATTTGAATTTATTTTCATTATGCTCCATGTTAAAACAGTGCAAATATGTTGTTTTTTTGTTTCTTTTTTTGCATTTTAAGATTTCCTACTTCTGAGAAGTTTGTTTCTTTTTTTGAAAGGCAGCTACTTTTGTGTAAGTTTTCAAGTGGCTTCTTCTTTAAAAATGTTAACTAAAGACAGTATTTTGGATTTTGTCTCACTGGCTCTCTCCAGAGTTTATTCAGTAAAGAAATGAACTGAATTTTTTTACATGGGTGACAAAATGCATACAACATGTTAATAAAAGGTCTTATTCTCTGTAAACAACATTTAACTTAAGGTAAGGAGCCACTTGCTTTTTGAACATGTTCAGGATCACAGTGCACAGATTGTGAAGTGTCACACTCCCTGACTTCTAGTTTCTGTAGATATGACGGTGTCCTACAATAGAAGAGAAATCCTTTTTATGGATCGAGGAATTCAGTAAGGACTCTCCTGACCCTCTTCCCTTCTGATGTCATGCAGTCAGCTCTGTGGTAAGTCTGTGTGGCTGCTTGTCCTTGTCCTGCTGAATTACTTCAGTGACTATATTCTCATCCATCATGTCTTTGTTGGCCTCACAGTAGTTATGGAGCACAAAACAGGCATATACGGAGTATATGGGGACAAGGAGAAGTTCATTTAGATTAATGTCCATTGACCTTTGCAATGCTCCAAGCCGTGCTTTCAGTCTGCCAAAAGCACATTCAATGACCATTCGAGCTCGACATAAGCATAGTCCAACATACTGTTCCTGAGCAGTGCTTCCCCCGTTTGCGTGCTCTTTCAGTAGGTAAGGAAGAAATGGGTATGCTGGATCCCCAATAAGAAAAACTGGAATCACCTCATATTCCACAATTTTTTTTATTTTTATTTTTATTTTTTATTTTTTTTTTTTTTGGAAGAAGGAATCATGCCACTTTTCAAATGTGTGTTCAGCATGGAATTTGCAAAAATAGGTGCGTCGTGTACACTGCCTGGTTATTTCACCACAACATTAATAAATTAACTACCTGTAGTCACTGTTGGCTTGCATGTTAATAGAAAACCTCCCCTTCCTGTTAATATAGTCCATAGAATTTGTGGATGGTTGCTTTTTTTCCACATGGGTCCCATCCACAGCACCAATACACTGAAGAATTCCATAGGCTCGGTAAAACCCGCTACAAGTTCCTCGACTTTGGACTCTGTGAGTGGTAACTGTATAAACACAGGGCCCAAGTGAACAGTAACTGCCGTACATACTTGTCTTACTATTTTTGACACCACTTGCCTTGATAGACCGAAAGCGTTTGCAGTCTTTCGTAACCTCCCCTCATCAGCTAAATAATAAAGTGTGCATTCACCTTTTTTTACAACACTAATGGGCAAACTCATTTTGTTTGTTTGGCCTTCGATGTGTGGATGAAGTGGCTGACAGAGAGCCAAAAGTGAAGAGCTCGACATGCAAAAATGTTCTCTCGCCATTCTTCTGGAAGAACCGTCTCGCTTTCAAAGTTGTCCCACCAAGCGGTGGTCCGACCCGGTCTAGTCCAAAACCGACGACGTGGTTGGCGTCGGGATTTAGGTTGTGAGAGCGTCTGTGTAGAATTTAGAAGCCACGTCCAGAGTTCACTGTGACAACTGTCTTTTGAAATGGAGGGACAGTAACTGTGTGTATATGTAAGCCTGTTAAAACTTCAGAGAGTAAAATTATCAGTAACTTTTGTCTAAGTCCGCCATTGTACAAATTCATCTTCCCGAAACAATAACGTGGCGCACAGCGTGATGTCAAAAAAAGGCGCACACATTTAACGTTGCGTTTTCTCAGTTTTTCTCGTCCACACCTAAACGCTAAAACGGAGTTTTTGAAAATCTCCACTCTGGCAGGACTTTTTAAAAATCTCCTTTTTCAGTGACCCAAAACGCAGTTTAGTGTGGACGAAAGGACCAAACGCAATGTTTTCAAAAATACCCATGTATGTGTGGACGTAGCCGCTGATATTTGGCAGGCAACACCCAGGAATTTCAAACACTTCAGTAAAATATATGGAGTTATAATGAAGAAACTTTGTACTTAATATCACAATATTTTGTAATCTTACTTCCTTCTGACACTTTTGGAATAAGACATGGGAACAACTGTCTCCAATAAATCAGACTAATTACCAAGTAACTTATTCATAATGGAAACTCCAATTTAAGAATTTAAAAGATGACATCATCAAAACCAAACAAACAGTCCATTTAAATTACTAACGTTTTTGTAAGTGTGTAAGAAATCTTCTAAAAATTCTTTTTTGACATATAAATGGAAATATAAGTGCAGACATTTTCTTTGCAAAATGATAAAATCTGTGTGATAAAGGAAGGTCTGTTAAGTGTAAGAGAAACAACAACACACAAATACATCAAAACAAATCTTTAACAAACATTTCGAGCTCACAGAAGTTTACAGTTTCATGTAAACTTCAGTCGTGGCCTTTATGTTCATCCACAGAGCAGAGATAACTGATACTCTGCTGATCAGTACAGCAGAACATCTTCATCACCTCATCATAACAGGACTTGAAAGTTTCAGTTTTTGTTAAGTGAAATTATTATACGTGTTGAAGCCCTTACTCTTCATGTCACAGGGGGAACTTTGGTTGAGACTTTACGGTACAACTTGTTGTGACATCATTACTATGTTTGTTATGGGCTCTCACCATGATGGTGGGGCGCTGTATGTAGATGAAGATGGACTCTGCTCTTTATGTTAAATAAATATGCCCAAAGGCTAAAGAGTAGTGATGGGCAAAGCCAGGCTTCAAAACAATCTGACACCATCTCCACAGCGACACCTGCTGGACAATTTGGTTATCGCCAAGTCTTGATGATGCTGTTCTGTGAAACAGTGACACAGACGAGCCGTGCACAATTAAAACAAAGCTACTTATTATATCAGACAGTCAATAACTGCGATCAACACGTTATTCTGGAGAAATTCTCACAGAACGAAGGAAAGAAAAATGATGAGACTGTTAAAGACAGCAATCTGTGAATGTAGTGATCAGTGTGCTTCAGCAAAGATCTCCATCTGTTAACATTCGTGTTGCTCACAATAAATCTATTTATAAAGTAACACATACAGAGAAAAGACTGCAGTGTTTACTATAATAACCACACAGGTTTACGGCTGTTTTTGGGCTCAAAGTTTGGATGTGTTTGGTTGACTTTTAAGTTTTCTGGGAGTTCGTGTCAATCATCAGGTTTTTTCTACACCTGTCAAGCAAAGCTAGAAGCTGGCATAGTGTTAGCTTTGATTTTTAATCAACTTAATATTTATATATTTTAATGAAAAGACTAAATGTGTTGTCTTTCTTTATAAAAAGTTAACATTCATCACATTTTCTGACCAATCGTAACACTCCATTTCACACACATCTTTAAATCATCCTCTGCTGAGCAGCCTGTGAAGCATGAAGAAACCTTCCTGAACTTTCCCTGCTGTGGATTTTCCATTTTCTAACATCATGTTTTGCTGTCAGTCTGGAGTTTTGGTTATAATGAACCTGCATTACTTCAGTTGTTTTTGAGTTATTCACAATGAAGCATCAGTGAGAATAAAAAAAGGAAAAAACTCTGTCGTGAAAAGAAGAAACAGATCACGTGTAATTAATGAAAGTGTTTTTCTAGCTTTTCTTTTTTACAGTATAAATATATTCTTCACGGTGACACAGTGAGTAACAGATTATAGTGAGGATGACGTCACTTAATACTGAAAATAACATTTTCTGTTGAAAGTAGAAAAAAGATCGAGTCAGAGCTGAAATTCCCGCCTGTTTTATTTTCTCACTGTATTACCCTTCAAGGACCTGCAGCTCAGTAAAGCGTCCGACAGCCAAACCCATCTGTTCTCTGATTGGATAGTTAAATTTGTGATTGACATGACATTGACCAATCAGCTGAAAGGAAGAAAAATCGGGTCAAAATTCGTACTTGTAAGTTGAAACTTGAGTGCAGAGTTTCACGTGTTTTTTTTGCTTTGTATCTGTAACCAGACCTTAACAAATAGAAATTCTGACATGTGTAAATATTTTTACACACACATATTTTTTACGCACACACAAATTCTTATCTACAGATGCACAAATATATGCATTCTGATTTACAAGTACAAAATATTTAAGACCACAATTTGAGCCCATACAGGAGGAGGCTCCACCTCTACACACACACACACACACACACAGACAGAGGAAAGAAATAAAGAGCAAAAGGTGGAGAAACAGATAAAATGGTAGCTTGGTACATGAGGACAAGAAGACCACAACAGCTTCTGTTCCACTGCTATACATATACTGTACTTATTGATGAAAACTTCCCACAGGACCTTCAGTCATTTCTGACAGGAAGTTTATGTCCATCCTTTAATACTTATGGATGAGGTGACATCCAGGCAGCAGTCACATGCAGGTTTGTGCTCCACTTGCATAAGGTGATCTCTGCACATCCAGAATATGCTCACCTCATGGACCTGAAACTTTCCTGTCCATAATGCTCTCCAAGGCACATGATCTCACATGTGAGGTAAACCTAAGCAGCTTCTTAGACTACCATGAGCTGGATGACTAAGAACCTGCACAGACATCTGTGAGGTAAACATATTTTTCTGTGACCATCATTAAGTCAATTCTAGGTTTCATGTGCTGATTCGGGTGCTTCACATTTATTCTGTTTTAGAGCAGGTGGAGAGGGGGAACCAGATGGGAGCAGGTTCCACTTTGGGTGAGGAAGTGGAATAAGTGATCACCTTTTTGTCTCAGCTTGTCATCACAACTAAATTCATGTTTAAATGAAGCTTTTTACTGTGACACTGATATCTGTATTTGTAATTGTACCTGCCTTGCTTTGTCACTCCAGATTTCAGCACAGTTCTCTGCACTTGTTTATATGACAAAGTTTGACAGCAGCAGGGCTTTATGTTTGTGGGTTGTTTAATAATGTGAGGCCTTCCTCAAACCGCTGCCTCAGTTCATGCTGAAGCCATCTGCCATTATCTACTAGAAATGCTGTCAAACCTAAAGTGAGGATGTGGTCCCAGCTCGCATAATTAGAGAGACTAAACCAAAGTGGTCTTCTCTGCTGAATATGGTGCCATGGTAGAAGCAGCAGACAGATGGATGTCTTCACTGACAGTCATGTTTTCCTGTGGCAGTTACTCTTTGATGATATGCTTTACATTACCTTTGTTTTAGGTAAGTGTGTTATCATTAAGAATCATTAAAGATAATTTAAGGTATGGTTGGCATCGTCTCCAAAAATAAGTCTTTTGATGTGATGGCTGTATGAAGCCATAATCTTTATTAATCTTAATCTTATTGATATATAAACCCTCTAGTTTCAGCAGCATTCTTCAGGTTTTTAAAAGCTTCTCTGTGGCAGTGCTGCCATTTAAAAAGTAATTAGAAAGATTCCTGACTGACCTGCTCTATTGTGTGTAACCTAAAGGGTCTGATTCAGGTCTGTGGTGTATATTGAGTCAGAAGCTAAACATGCTGCTGAAACACCTGAGGGTGGTCTATGAGGAATACATCCCAGGAATCATGGAGATCATGCTGACAGAGCTTGATAATTGAAGATGATGCAGGACGAGCGGTTCAGGAATCAGTTCTCATGATGACGATGTGCAACTGCATCTCACCATTATTCTCTACAGAGTTGGTAACATTTCCCATATTTAACAGAATAGTAACTTTGATTTGCATTTTCTGTTAACAACAGTAGAGGCAACAGAAGATTCACACTGATGGATGAAGCCCATCAGTGTGAATCTTCTCTTCTGCTACAACGTCACCTGCTGTCTTCAATCCTCCATACCCGACAGTAACAGCTGACTGTTGTGTTGAGCTTCTTTGTGAGATCTGTTAAATGTAAAGTTCATAAATCCACTACACTTTTTGTCAATGTTTGTTTTTCTGTTCTCATTCCTGGAGCTACCAAAAAGCAGAGGTGGCAAAAGTGCAGACGTTCTGTATTTAAGTAGAAGTACAGATACTCGTGTTACTCAACTAAGAGTAAAAAAGTTCATGCTCTGAAATAAAGCTTCTGTGTGAGTTCAATAAGAAAGATCTATGGTCTCACATCTGTCCAGGTGCTGCCGGCTGAATCTAAGCTTTATCACTTCCACTGTCAAGCTGTTTGTGTCATCACTGGTCTGGTCCAATCACATTCTCCCGGCCTTCTCCAGGCCAATCACCATTCATGCTGCGTACTTTAAATCTCACTGTGCATCTGTCATTCTCCTTCATAGACACCTTTGTGCAAAGCACCTCCTCCCCAGTTCCACCTCTCATCACTCAAGCTTCATTCAAGTCACCTTCATCTCCATCACCAGCATCTAGGCTCTGAGGGGTCCTGCTCTAATCTGTTTCACAGCTGGAGCTCCGTTCTGCAGAGAGACAGACCACCAAACACCTTTGTACATTCTGTTTATCAATAAATCATCTTCATTCTTTCTGACGATCTCTCCTTATTGAAATGTACTTAAAGTAAAAAAGTAAAAAGTTGCTCCTTAAAGGAAAATTCTACCATCAATTTTTATGTAAAAGTAACTGAACCTGGTGCTATATTAATATTATAATAACAAGAATTAGTAAATCAAAATACAAATGTTCAAATCTAAATTCCAATTCTAATGACTGTTAAATATCTCATCTGTAAAAAGCCTGTATTGAAAACAGTACAGCACTTAGGGTCCAGCATAGCAGTGATATCAGTTTTACAGCAGGAGCAGTTTGGAGTCCAGTCTTCTTCAGCTGACTGAAGAAATCTGCAAACGTCATGTTTGTCATATTTGTACACAAAACTGAGGTTGTCGTGTAAATTATCAGCTAAACTAAATGTGCATTTTTATGTGTTTCTAATGAATGAATGGCCTGTAACTAAACAGAGAAACAGTTTAATACAGAAAAAGTCATTTTAATACAATATTATGCAAAGTGTTTCTAAAATTATAAAACTCAACGAAGGACACAGTTCTATGTAAAAATGATCTATGACACAATGCACTTTATGATAAAGGCTTTATTCAGCCTAAAAACATGGCAGAATGTAAAACATGTGGACAAACTGAGCTGAGGTGCTTTAACCTCCTCTACATCCCTGTTAGCAGGATGAAGGCGCCCTCTTGTGTTGTGCATCACTTTCAGATTTCACTTGTTAACCTGCAGGAAGACAAAACTTCACTGAGCCTTCAGCAGCTTCAACATCATCAGTAAAGACAGATTTAAATATGTGTAATATCACACTGTGTCAGTTTGTTCACAGGAGTCACAACCTGTGACACTGATGCTGCATTCAAGGACCATTACAAACATCTCAAAGGACTTAAGAACATCAAGAAAATGTGACTTGTTTCTCTGTAATGAAGCTGTTTTAGTGAAGAAAGTTGAAAGGTCACAGAGCGACTGCTGAATCTTCTGCTCTAAACATGAACTCTGAACTTTGTGATGCTTCAGGAGGAAAACTGCTTCAGTTATTCTCTCAGATTAGTTTCATATTTTCTGCATCAGATTTGAGTGAGATCCTGGAATGAAGACAGAAGAAAAGACTTTGTTCAAAGTTTGATTTATAGTCAAACCTTCCAGTTTATTCACACAATAAAACATCAACACAATATATGAATTCATTCATTAAAATCACAGTTTTTCCTCATTTGTTTGATGATTTTGACAAAAACAAACACACACACATGGTCTGCCATACTCATAAAGAGAAATGTCGACATTGTTCAATACAAATATTCCAGAAACATTTAGAGGATAGAGAAGTTTACATTTTCATGTGGAGAAATATTTTAGTAAATCAAAATGATGATGAGCAGTGATAGCCTCCATAAACAGTCACAGGAAAGATCTCCTTTAAAAACTCAGAAACATCAAGAGAACAACTAGAAGATGTGGAGGTACCACCCATAATGTTTGACTGACAGCTGATCTCTGTGCAGAAATGATGGAGAGAAAATAAAATGAAACTAAAATACAGATTTAAACCCACAATATGAAAGACTTCAGTCTATTTGAGCTTAATCAACTCAGCATAGTCTCCAGGATAAAATAAATTATCGTAAAGCCTCAGTCCAGCATAGAGCGGCTGAGTGAATGTGGTCTGGACTCTGTGGAGGAGAGTCATGGTTTCAGAGACGCTGTAGAAGGACAAAATACCTGCTCTGTGATCCAGGTACACTCCTACTCTGGAGGAACGAGGACCTGAGACATACGTTTCGATGTTGTTGTACCAAAATGAATAAAAGTTGTGAAAATAGAAAGCAAAAGATTTGTCATTACGTCCAAATCCACATTCATTTCCTTTCCCTGCTCTGCTGATACTCTTGTATGCGACTGCTACTTCAACTCCTGTTCCTCTCCCCTCCACCTCCCAGTAACAACGTCCAGTCAGACTCTCTCTACTCAGGACCTGAAACCACCAAGTGAATCTGTCTGGATGATCAGAATAAGACTGTTCTTCCATTACTGTTGCTTTTCTGTTCCCCTCTGATAATAACAGCTCTTTGTGTGCTGTGTTTGGATCCAGTGTGATTTCACATGAATATTTTAAGAATTCAGCTCTGGTCTTTGGCTCTGGTGAATCTGACAGTGAAACATCCACTTCAGTGACTGTCAGTGAGATGTTTGTCCATTCCTCTCTCAGAATGTCCTGTAGTTTATCTCTGACCTCTGACACAGCTGCTGTCACATCCTCAAAGTAGCTCAGAGGACGGATATTGATGCTGGATGAGTCTGTAGACTCACTGAGTGCTGACAGTGAGGGGTAGTTGTGTAGAAACTGGATGTGATCCTCTGTGTGTGAGAGCTGCTTCAGCTCAGCATCTTTCCTCTTCAGCTCAGTGATCTCCTGCTCCAGCTTCTCCTGAAGCTCTTTGACTCGACTCACTTCAGTTTCCTGCTGGGATCTGATCTGCTGCTTCACATCAGAGCTTCTTTTCTGGATGAGATGGATCAGCTCAGTGAAGATCTTCTCACTGTGCTCCACTGTTTGATCAGCAGACTGATTGATGGCCTCCACCTCCTGTTGAAGCAGCTTCACATCTTTCTCTCTGTCCTGGATTCTCTGCTGGATGTTTTGTTGACTCACCTCCAGCTCTCTCTGCCTCTCAGTCCTTTCTGCTGCAGCTGAGACTGTGTCGTGGCCTTTATGTTCATCCACAGAGCAGAGATAACAGATACTCTGCTGATCAGTACGGCAGAACATCTTCATCACCTCATCATGACGAGAGCAGATGTTCTCCTGGAGCTTCTTGGAGGGCTCCACCAGCTTGTGTGTTTCAAATGCGGAGGATATAAAATGAGGCTGAAGGTGTTTCTCACAGTAAGAAACCAAACACACCAGACAGGACTTGAAGGCTTTCATTTTTCTTCCAGTGCAGACATCACAGGCCACATCTTCAGGTCCAGCATAGCAGTGATCAGCAGGAGCAGCTTGGAGTCCAGTCTTCTTCAGCTCCTCCACTAAATCTGCTAACATGGTGTTTTTCACCAGGACAGGCCTCGCTGTGAAAGTCCTCCGGCACTGAGGGCAGCTGTAGATTTTCTTCTTTTCCTCTTCATCCCAGAAGCTTTTAATACAGTTCATGCAGTAGCTGTGTCCACAGGGAATAGTCACCGGATCCTTCAGTAGATCCAAACAGACTGAACAGCAGAATTTTGTTTGATCCATTTGATTCATGTGCTGTGCCGTTTCACCGTCTCTCAGTGACTGTCAGACAGTTTCACTTCCTCTGAACAGAAACAACCTCTGTGCTCTGAAGGGAAACAGATCTCTGCTCTTGTTCACCTCCTACAGGAAATGAGGCTCACCAGCAACTGCATTTACACCATGTTGTTTAGACCCATCCTGATACAGACACATCTGTGAAGGGAGGCACTAAAGAAATATTCTCATAGCGTGACCAAGAGCCATTCAGTTGATGCAGGGTGTGGTATGTTTGGTTACAACATGCATTAACAAGTCTGACCCAGTTAAAGTTTAATAGTTTATCTTTACTTGGATGTTTGAAATTTGACAGTCAACACTCAGCGAGTTCATTTTATATTTCAAAAAGTTCAGCAAAGTTTAGGATGCTGTGATGAATAAAAATAAATGACACTTTATATTTTGACATTTTCTAATCTTAGTTCATTCTCACACTTACAGAATGATGCATGGGAACAACTGACTCCACTAAATCAAACCTATGTTCAAATGAGATTATGATCATTAAATAGTAACAAATATTTTAATTTAGCAATAACAAATACAGATAAGTCCACAATTTTTAAAAAACAAACAAACAAACAAACAAACAAACATTATTTTGTAGTTTTTCCTGTGTACACAGTCACAGTGGATTTTCAATGAAAACATCAAGATGTGCTTGAAATGAAAACTTTCAAGTTTAATTCAAGGTTTTAGTAAAATTTTGCCTGAACTGTTTAGTAATTTTTCACAAAGTGTCCATGTCAGTAATTCATTCAAATGTATTTTGGTCTGAAACTGATCCAGTAAATGTAACTTTTTCTCACCTACTTAATCGAGTATTTTAGTTGTTTAACTGTCATTATAACTAAACTGAACATCCAAAGCTTTTCTCACTGCAGTTTTGTTGTGCAGTTATAGCAGCACTTTGAATCATCCACAGTTTTATAGAACTGTCTGTTGAATTGTTTTTGGTGATTTTGTGAGAGCGAATCAGTGTGTGACATAATTATAGACATGGAGCCAGGAAGAGAGGACGCTCTGCCTGTTCCTGAATAAAAACCTGTTCATCAGCATTTCTGCTCCCAGGTCTAAAATATACATAAGAAATATGATATACACATAATTATAATGATATAACTTATAGTATATTATATATAAACGTACCAGTCTGCTGGTTAATTACATAATCAGGTGGAGGCAGTGACCTCACAGCACAAGCATGCTCACAACCTATTATAATATCGTGCTTTACATTGTTATATATAGTGTATTTTTTATTACTAACAAACTACAAGAAGTGACAAGCAACAGGAGAACACACCATGGCACATGTTTAAACAAGAACATTTCATTCATGTAAAATAATTTATTATTAAAATCGACATAACAGAATTTTTTTCAGGTAAAACAAATACATGTTCAAAGCACCATATCAGCCCGATATCAGACACAACTGTCACGTGACATTAAAGAGAAGCTGTCAGTTCATCTCTGCAGAGTGGGCAATCATAATGAAGCAGTTCATTATAAGCTGTAGATTCAAGCTGCGCTTCATAGTTTTGTCCACCAGATGTCACCAAACAGGACTGTGTTGAAAAGCTTCGAGTAATGAACCGTTTTTCAATCCGAGCTTCAGAAAGCTTCATTTGGACATCAGAGGCCGTCTGATGTCAACTGGCAGCCCTTTATAGACTGCTGCTAATTTACCCTGAAGCCAAACCACTGTCTGGGGTTACATACTGAACGAAGCTACACGCTAGGGCTGGGTATCGTCACTGATTTCTAGAATCGATTCAATTCCGATTCGAATTGATTCGATTCGATTCGAGTCGCGGAAATTTTGCCTCAGACAGTCTGAAATATTATAATTCTGATCACTTATCAGTACATATCAATATTTTTATATCTATAAAAAGAAAGTTGACACTTGTGAGACTTTATCAAAGGTGTAAGCATCACAGCAGATTTCTTTGTGTCAAAGTAACTGGGGATAAAACACAGAAAAACATGAAGGCGGTTTCCTGGTCTGGGTTTTTATAGCAGATGACCTTAAAAATATTGTGCAGTCAAAAACGAAGGGAAGTAGAGCAAAGTTACAGAGGTTTGATTAGAGACACAGCTAAGCATTTTCCAATTTTGCATAATTTTAAAAAGTTTACATTTGTTCAGTATTGAAATGAGGCTTTCTTGTCGGAAGTAAGTAAAAAACAAACAAACAAAACAAAAAAAACAGTGGCCGACACCATAGACTGGTGGGTAATAAGTAAGCGAATAATGCAAAAAACAGATTTTTAGATGGGAAACTATTCCTGAGAGAGAGAGAAAGAGAGAGAGAGAGAGAGCTCATGAAGTGTGATTTTATAAATGGTGGAAGCAAAACAGCAAAAGTAAGAGGAAATTCGTGACGATGTAAAGCGTAGTTTGGATCTTCTTTTGCTGCTGGTTCAGTCAATATTGTTTGGAGAGAGATAAAACCTGCAGCTTCAGAATCAGCGCAAAAAGGACGTAAACACAAAGCGCCCGCCGATGCTTCAAAATCAGTGAGCCCCGACAGCGTGTCCGTGTCCGCGTACGTGCCGTCGGGTGAGAAAGGAGACATCTCACTGATTGGGATGCGTTGGGTCCGCGTTTTGTGTTTACACCTTTGTACAGAATCCGTTACCTGCTCTCATTTACTGTTTTAGCTGTTTGGTGGTTGTAGACATTTTGTGAGGTTTAACTTTTAACTTTTATTTAAAAATCGATTCAGGATTTTAATGAATCGATATCACATTAATCAAGCCAGAATCGATTTTAATCGATAAATCGATCATCAAAACCCACCCCTACTACACGCACATTTCACACATAATCAAGAGAAATCTCTCTGCTGCCCTCAGTTGAATGTATGGCTATTCAACCTATGCAACGAGCTAAACACAAGAGGAGATGGTTCCAGGAATGATAGGACACATCGCTTGTGTCTTTAACTGAAGACTGTTTTTTCCTCTTTTAATTTGTAAGACTGTGAACATACAGTAAAATAATGCTTATGCTTTACATTCACCATAAACATCTTTCATTATAAGTTCAAATAACCTCTTAAGTAAGAGGAAAGTAACAAATCTTACAGAAAATAAAGCTAGACATTGATTACTTACAGATTATGGCTCAACAAACTCCCCAACGATGTAAACTGGGCTTAAAGTTGTGCAGCTTGTTTTCTGCTCCAGGCATTTACTCACACTGCCTGCATGAACTTTGCCTGCTGCTTACAACACATCACCAAAGGGGGCAGTGTAGTGCACACAAAATAACTAAAGAAGAAGCCACAAACTGAAGGGGTAATACTGCCCACTAGTGGGAAACCTGAGAAATGCACCAGCCAAAGAAATAAAGCAACAACAGAGGGGCAGAATACTCCCCGCCTGACATCCGTGGAATATCATCCTCAACTAACATGTAAAAGGCAAGTAAAATACAATGAAACAAAGTTTCTGCTTTTAAGTGCTATCCTTAGACACCAATAGCACAACCTCACTTATAGGCCTTATGTAGCACCTGTGTTCATCATTGCGGAAAATCTCCACCTCTATTTTCCTTACAAGCCCATCCTCACTGGGAAGGGTTTTGGTGATGAGTCCAAGTGGCAAGTTGTTCCTATGTTCGAGTGCCTCTCTTAAAAGAACAACACCTCCTGTTTGTAGGTTAGGCTTTACTGTTTTCCATTTGCAGCGGTCCTGAAGTCCTGAGACGTATTCTTTTTTCCATCGTCTCCAGAAGACATTAGCGAGGTATTGTACGCGCCTCCATTGACCTTTGAACAGATCACTGTTTCCAAACTGACCTTGTGGGATTGGTGAGGTTGTAACCTTTTGCGTGAGCAGCATGGCAGGGGTAAGGATGACTGGGTTATCTGGATCTGCAGAAACTGCTGTTAACGGACGAGCATTCACTATTGCAGTGACCTCAGCCATTAAGGTCACCAGTATTTCATGGGTAAGCTTTGCATTCCTGTGTTCTAGCATCAAGGATTTTGCGCGTGATCCCAATCATGCGCTCCCAGGAGCCAGCCATGTGCGACGCATGTGGGGGGTTGAAAAGCCATTTGCAGCCAGAGTCTTCCAGAAAGCTGTTTAGTTTACTGTTGTAACTGTCATGGCCCTGGGTCATGTGACCCAGTATTCTGAGTTTCTTGGTGTTTTGTTATTCTTTTTAGTCTAGTTTCATTTCGGTTTATCTAGTTACATTCTGCCATGTTTCATGTCCAAGTTTTCTTTGTTTGTCAAGTTCAAGTCATGTCTGGATCTCCTTATGTTTCCTGTTTTATTTTGAAAGAGTTTTGTGTTTATTATGTTTAGTTTC
Organism: Perissodus microlepis; assembly: GCF_051167445.1. Lineage (NCBI taxonomy): Eukaryota > Metazoa > Chordata > Actinopteri > Cichliformes > Cichlidae > Perissodus > Perissodus microlepis. The sequence goes on from NC_140478.1 coordinate 36,456,318, forward strand.
ACGTGTCCTGTCATTATGTTAATTGTTGTCAGCTGTTTTCCCCATGTGATTCTACTTCCTTTGATCATACCTTATGTGTATTTAGTCTGTGTGTTCCACTCAGTCAGTGTCAGATCGTCTGTTAACCTCACCACAGTTTTCATAGGTTTACTCCATTGTTTCCTCTGTGTTTTCTAGTTTACTCAGTGTTCACAGTTTTGTCATAGTTTTTCACTGAGTGTCACAGCCTTTTTGTTAACACAGTGTTCATAGCCTCCTTAGTTTCCCTAGTTCCTTGTTTTTTCTTCTGCAATCAGCCAATAAAGGCTCGCTTTATTTTTGAAACTACGTTTTGTCTCCACCGTGTCTGCATCTGGGTCTACCTCTTTCCTCACACCGGCGCACCCCGCCGTGACAGTAGCAGCCCTGTTTGTCAATTTGCAGCTCTTTGCAGGCACTCACAAAATTTGTCCCACAATCGGACCTAAGAAGTTTGACTGCACCTCTGATGGCAAAAAAATGACGCAGAGTATTGATGAATGACGACGTGTCCATTGACTTTATAACTTCAATGTGAATGGCCCGTGTGCTCATGCACGTAAATAGGACTGCCCATCGGTTTGCGTCCGCTTGCCCACCACGTGTTTTTCTGACACATGGTGGGCACCAGGGCCCGAACACATCAAACCCTACATGTGTGAAAGGAGGGTCAGTGGACAGCCTGTCCTCTGGTAGCTCAGCCATAACCTGTTCCTGCTGTCTGCCTCTTAGCTTTCGACATGTCACGCAGTTGAATATCATTTTGCTTATTGCTCTTTTTCCTCCCACAATCCAAAAGCCTGCAGCTCTTACTGCCCCTCCAGTAAAATGTCTGCCCTAATGGCATACTTTCACATGGAAGTGTCTTATAATGAGCTGGGCAAGGTGGTGTTTGGCAGGGATGAGGATAGGATTTGTTTCATCCGAAGTCAACAGTGCTCGTCTTGGTTTCCCACCCACTCTGAGGATTCCATTTATGTCAAAAAATGGGTTCAGTTTGCCAAGTGGGCTTGAACTTTTGAGGGGCATACTCTTTTCAAGCTGTCTTATGTCTTCTGCATAGACTTCTCTTTGGACGGTGCGGATGATAATGATCTTAGCTTGATCAAGCTGTTTTTCGGTTAAATGCTCACTGCAGCTGTGCTTAAAGGACTGAACAATATGTCGGAGTTTAGATATAGCTTTCAGTAGTACATTCCAACTTGAAAACCTTTCGAATCTGGCACTACTGAGAACATCCTTTGCAAGAGTGGTAACACAAGTAGTTACCTCATGATGCAGTTCGTTGTCAGTCTCTGGGTCTACAAGATCAAACGACTCTGCCTGAGATTGACCTGTTTCTGACTTGGTAAGGAAAGCGGGTCCACTGAGCCATGTGGAGGTAGAAAGCTGCTCAGCAGGTAATGCGTGCGTGGCATGATCAGCAGGATTTAAGTGAGTGGGCACATAATGCCACTGGTGGGCTTGTGTAGATCGCCTGATGCGTTCCACTCTGTTGTGCACATAGATGTAAAAACGCCTCTTAGTGTTGAAGATGTAACCGAGGACTACTTTGGAGTCTGAATAGAAGCTCACCTGATCAACTGCGATGTCCAGCTCGTCCACGACTAACTCCGCCACCTCGACAGCCAGGACCGCTGCACAGAGCTCAAGTCTGGTAATGTCTGGTCTTGGGGCAAGCCGTGCCTTGCCGAGAAGGAAACCCACTTCATTATGTCCATCTCTGTCTGTGAGTTTAAGGTAGGCGCCCACTGCCTTGGTAAAGGCATCGCAGAAAACATGGATTTCCTTAGTTACTGCTGCAGACAGTGGTATTGAGGTGAACATTCTGGGGATCTCCAGTTGTTGTAGATGTTTGAGGGAGTGTTTCCACTGTTGCCACTGTTGTAATTTGTCTTTAGGGAGTTCAGTGTCCCATTCACAACTGTCAGCGGAAATGTCTCTGAGTATGACCCTGCCCTCTACAATGACAGGGACAGCAAAGCCAAGTGGGTCATACACACTATTAACGACTGACAATACTCCACACCTAGTGAAGGGCTTCTCATTGACGGTTGTCTGGAACCTGAACAAGTCTGTAGACAGGTCCCAGCCCAAGCCCAAGCTACGCTGCATGGGTGTCTGTCCAAGGTCAAGGCCCTGCATGTCAGCTGCAAGGTCCTCCCTTGGAAAAGCATTTGTGATGGTAGGACAGTTGGATGAGATTTTATGGAGGCGTATGTTACACTGAGCCAGCATCTTCTGAGCCCCACAGAGAATGTTGATGACCTCATCAGCAGAAGGAGATGATTTTAGTCCATCATCCACATAAAAGTGGCGTTCAGTGAACTCTCTTACATCATTGCCATGTTCTTTTTCTCCCTCCATCGCTGTTTGTTTCAGTCCATAAATAGCCACTGATGGGGAGGGGCAGTTCCCGAATACGTGGACTCTCATCCTGAATTCCTGTACTTCTGCATCCAGATTATGGTATTCAAACCACAAGAAGCAAAGGTAGTTGCGGTGGTCTTCTCTGACAACGAAATTGTAAAACATTTGCTCCACGTCGGCCATGACTGCGTATGGGTCAGACCTGAAACGCATCAGAAATCCCACAAGAGTATTATTGAGATCTGGCCCTTTTAGTAGAGAAACATTGTTGTACTGCGCACTCGAATCAAAAACCACCCTAATTTTTCCTGGCTTTTGAGGGTGATAAATGCCAAAACTAGGGAGATACCAGCATTCTTGTTCTGGAGCAAGAGCTAGAGCTGGTTCAGCGTGGCCCTTACTGAAAGTTTTGTCTAAAAACTCAATGTAATGTTCCTTCATTTCAGGTTTCTTTTTCAGCGTTTTGCAGAGCAACATTAAGTGACTGAGGGCTTGGTCCCTATTGTTGGGTAAACGCTGTCTGGGGGAGCGGAATGGGAGTGGAGCTACCCAATTGTTCGCCTCATCTTTAGTAAAGTCTCTGTGCATAATTTCCAGGAACAAAGCATCTTCTACTGAAAGAGCCGCTTTGTCATCATCTACTGTTTGCTGGAAAATGTGTCTGCCTAATTCCACTTGTGTCTTCTCGAATGTAGGACAGCTTTCTGTGTATTTGTCTTTGATGTAGAATTTGTTTTCACAGGGGCTAAGGAAGGTAGGATGCCCATTATTAAGAATGTCTGTCTTAAAAGAGTTTACTGTGGGCTTGTGGGCACCTGAGAGGCAGACATCACCTACAACCATCCATCCCAGATCGAGCCAAAGAAACCCAATAAAGCAACAACAGAGGGGCAAAATACTCAGGTAAGACAATCTTATCCAAAAGGTAAGTGTAAAAGTATTGTTTTCCACCAGCTTAACCAAACTTCCCATACTAAGTGAATTTTCTGTTCCTAGGCAGACATTAAACAGTAGCAGCTGGAAAACTGCCCACAAGTAAAAACCTAATCAAATCAAATCAAATAACTTTTTTATTGTCAAATCACATGTACAGATACCCTGGTAAAGCACATGCGAGTGAAATTCTTGTGTCTTGTGTGCAAGCTTCACAAGCAACAGAGGTGTGAAAAATACAATACAATAACATAAGAATAAGCAAAATATAAGAATGGGTAAATCTGAGGATTATAAAGCCAAACAATCAATAAAACATAACAAACTTTTGTATGACTTAAATATCAATATTAAAATCACCCATGTGTGTTTATATGGTTATGTAATGAAGACGACCTTCATTATACCCCCATCCTGCACCCCACACACACACACACACACACACACACACACACACACACACGGTCAGAATCTTGGTGGCCTGGATTGAACTGGTTTACTTAAACATATACAGGGAGTGCAGAATTATTAGGCAAGTTGTATTTTTGAGGAATAATTTTATTATTGAACAACAACCATGTTTTCAATGAACCCAAAAAACTCATTAATATCAAAGCTGAATGTTTTTGGAAGTAGTTTTTAGTTTGTTTTAGCTATTTTAGGGGGATATCTGTGTGTGCAGGTGACTATTACTGTGCATAATTATTAGGCAACTTAACAAAAAACAAATATATACCCATTTCAATTATTTATTTTTACCAGTGAAACCAATATAACATATCCACATTCACAAATATACATTTCTGACATTCAAAAACAAAACAAAAACAAATCAGCGACCAATATAGCCACCTTTCTTTGCAAGGACACTCAAAAGCCTGCCATCCATGGATTCTGTCAGTGTTTTGATCTGTTCACCATCAACATTGCGTGCAGCAGCAACCACAGCCTCCCAGACACTGTTCAGAGAGGTGTACTGTTTTCCCTCCTTGTAAATCTCACATTTGATGATGGACCACAGGTTCTCAATGGGGTTCAGATCAGGTGAACAAGGAGGCCATGTCATTAGTTTTTCTTCTTTTATACCCTTTCTTGCCAGCCACGCTGTGGAGTACTTGGACGCGTGTGATGGAGCATTGTCCTGCATGAAAATCATGTTTTTCTTGAAGGATGCAGACTTCTTCCTGTACCACTGCTTGAAGAAGGTGTCTTCCAGAAACTGGCAGTAGGACTGGGAGTTGAGCTTGACTCCATCCTCAACCCGAAAAGGCCCCACAAGCTCATCTTTGATGATACCAGCCCAAACCAGTACTCCACCTCCACCTTGCTGGCGTCTGAGTCGGACTGGAGCTCTCTGCCCTTTACCAATCCAGCCACGGGCCCATCCATCTGGCCCATCAAGACTCACTCTCATTTCATCAGTCCATAAAACCTTAGAAAAATCAGTCTTGAGATATTTCTTGGCCCAGTCTTGACGTTTCAGCTTGTGTGTCTTGTTCAGTGGTGGTCGTCTTTCAGCCTTTCTTACCTTGGCCATGTCTCTGAGTATTGCACACCTTGTGCTTTTGGGCACTCCAGTGATGTTGCAGCTCTGAAATATGGCCAAACTGGTGGCAAGTGGCATCTTGGCAGCGGCACGCTTGACTTTTCTCAGTTCATGGGCAGTTATTTTGCGCCTTGGTTTTTCCACACGCTTCTTGCGACCCTGTTGACTGTTTTGAATGAAACGCTTGATTGTTCGATGATCACGCTTCAGAAGCTTTGCAATTTTGAGACTGCTGCATCCCTCTGCAAGATATCTCACTATTTTTGACTTTTCTGAGCCTGTCAAGTCCTTCTTTTGACCCATTTTGCCAAAGGAAAGGACGTTGCCTAATAATTATGCACACCTGATATAGGGTGTTGATGTCATTAGACCACACCCCTTCTCATTACAGCGATGCACATCACCTAATATGCTTAATTGGTAGTAGGCTTTCGAGCATATACAGCTTGGAGTAAGACAACATGCATGAAGAGGATGAAGTGGACAAAATACTCATTTGCCTAATTATTCTGCACTCCCTGTATATTTCGATTTATTTAATTTATTTTCAGCATGGCAGTATTGATAAACTGAGCATAATTAAACCTCAGTGAAACCACATATAAGTTCTGGTAACTGGCACATATTTATGTTTAATATGTTGTTTTGTATTGGGCAGCACGGTGGCACAGCAAGAAGGTCCTGAGTTCAATTCCACCATCAGGCCGGGTGGTTGTAACAGTTATGACAACTGCAAACTCCTTTCTGTGTGGAGTTTGCATGTTCTCCCTGTGTCTGCGTGGGTTCTCTCCGGGTACTCCGGCTTCCTCCCACCGTCCAAAGACATGCAGTTTGTGGGGATAGGTTAATTGGATAATCCAAATTGCCACTAGGTGTGAATGTGCGAGTGTGAATGGTTGTCTGTCCTTGTGTGTTAGCCCTGTGACAGACTGGCGACCTGTCCAGGGTGTACCCCGCCTCTCGCCCTATGACAGCTGGGATTGGCTGCAGCACCCCCCGCAACCCTGAAAAGGATAAGCGGTAGCGAATGGATGGATGGATGGATGTTGTTTTATATTTTGATCAGTTTAATCAATAAAGTGTCTTTAAAAATGATTCAAAAACAGTTGTAGGAGCAGTTTTATGAACCATGTTCTGTTAATATACTGACTAACCAGCAGCAACACTCTGACTCAGTGTTTCCATCTGTGTTTATTTCCATCTTTACAGTCAGGCAGAAACATCTCACAGCAGCTGGAAAAACCAGTGAGCACACTTTAGAGGAAAAAAGTGAAAGTTTATGTTCAACTGTAAAATATTCTCTGTAATGTAAATTGTTCTGCTCTCTGACAAACCATCAGAGGTGCAGCACGTGTATCATTTGGTGTTTGAAGCAGAAACAAAAGCAAAGAGTTAAAGGCACATTTGAAGAAGAAGGAAAATGAAAACAAGACGTCACTGAGCAACAACCTGACAGAACAAGAGCCAACAGTTTACTATCAGAACTGAGGCTGATCATTAACAGGGAGCAGCAGGTAACAAGGTCATCAGCAGTGGAGGAAAGTATGGAAGTAATACTCAGCTTCATATTTGAAGATACTCGAGTATCTTAGCTGCAGGTCTGGAACAATGGTTTTATTTCCTTTCCCATTAAACATCTCACACAGCCCCTCATCTGTGACCCTTAGCAAACCCACTGGATATCTACCTGTACATAAAGGAGATCAGATCAGTTCCATCTAGACCAGCTGTAACAGGAAAATGCTGCTTACACTTTGATGCATCACTTTCAGTTTGTCATATAAGACAATATATCAGATTGAGGCATTATTTTCCTGCAGTGAGTAAATCTACTTTGTACTTTACTCTTTTCTTTTAGGTAAAGGGTCTAAACAGTACTTGTACACTGTGGAAATCCCATAAGAACGTCTCCTGAACTCTGAAAAATAACAAAACAAAGACTAAAAGGAGGTCATGGGTGCTGATGATGATGATAATGATGAGGAGGAGTAGCATGCATTTAAAAAGTGACTGATGTCCTAGAATACAACAGAACAGTGTCTCTACAAACTTATGAAAACATGACAGTCTTGCATTAGTTTGTATTCTTATGATTTCAAAAAACGAGGGAAAAATCTCCTTGAAATCCACAATTCCTTTTTGTTATTTCTTAGTGTGTGACGTATTTTATTGCCTTTATGATTGGTGCAAACAGTTTCCTGATTCATAATGGAAATAGATTTTAGACACAGGAGGAACACGCAGTGATCAGCAGGAGCAGCTTGGAGTCCAGTCTTCTTCACACTGAGGAGGGACATATATGCAGGAACAGTTGTCATAACTGTTACAACCACCAGATGGTGAAAGAGTCCCACTGCAACTTTAAGCCATGAAGGATGTGTCTTGATGTTTGCTTGTGATAAATCTGCTTTATGTGAGTCTTTTTCAGAGAGTAACAGTAATATGTCTGATTATATGTCTTTAATCAGTAAAGTCTCGCTTTGCTAGAAATCAATAAATAAATAATAAAATTGTAAACATGCAGCTGTATGTTAGAAGTCAAAGGGTCCTTAAGTAAGTCTTCTGTAAATTGACGGGGATCAAATGAAGGACACAAGTATCTGTTCTTACTCTAATAAATGCTGCTTTAATATCCAACAGACTATTTTCCTTCCTCATCAGCAGTAAACAGCTCGACTGCGTCTGTGCATTTGTGTCCTCCATACTTGTTTACACAGACATCTCAGGCTTGATGCCACGATGCAGTGTAGAAACCTGACAACCCTCTGACTCATGTTCAAATGTTCAAGGACATTTCTCAGGATCATGTATGACCCCTTTTTGAAATTTGGACTTTCATTAATAATATTTGTGTTTCTGAGTCATTTTTGTGGAGACTTCTGTCCAACATAGTGTCCAAAGGAAGCCTGAAGCTTTTCTTCACCCTCTTGTCAGATGGTCAGCAACAAAACTCTGTTCCAACCAATGTCTGATAAGAGATGAGACACAGCAGCTGAGCAAATGATCATTTCATGCTGAAGACATCCTCAGACAGAATTAAATACATACATAAACACAGCCTGGTGCCAATAACACAGCTAATGACACTGCTGTATCACTGGCTTTACTGATTAAAGACCATATCTGAAGGAAATCTTTGAACACAACAGAAAGTGACCTTTTAAACCTGCGACACTGATGCTGCATTCAAGGACCATTAAAAACATTTTAGAACATCAAGAAAATGTGACTTGTTTCTCTGTAATGAAGCTGTTTTAGTGAAGAAAGTTGAAAGGTCACAGAGCGACTGCTGAATCTTCTGCTCTAAACATGAACTCTGAACTTTGTGATGCTTCAGGAGGAAAACTGCTTCAGTTATTCTCTCAGATTAGTTTCATATTTTCTGCATCAGATTTGAGTGAGATCCTGGAATGAAGACAGAAGAAAAGACTTTGTTCAAAGTTTGATTTATAGTCAAACCTTCCAGTTTATTCACACAATAAAACATCAACACAATATATGAATTCATTCATTCAAATCACAGTTTTTCCTCATTTGTTTGATGATTTTGACAAAAACAAACACAAACACACACACATGGTCTGCCATACTCATGAAGAGAAATGTCGACATTTTTCAATACAAATATTCCAGAAACATTTAGAGGATAGAGAAGTTTACATTTTCATGTGGAGAAATATTTTAGTAAATCAAAATGATGATGAGCAGTGATAGCCTCCATAAACAGTCACAGGAAAGATCTCCTTTAAAAACTCAGAAACATCAAGAGAACAACTAGAAGATGTGGAGGTACCACCCATAATGTTTGACTGACAGCTGATCTCTGTGCAGAAATGATGGAGAGAAAATAAAATGAAACTAAAATACAGATTTAAACCCACAATATGAAAGACTTTAGTCTATTTCACTTTAACAAACTCAGCGTTGGCTCCACAATTATAAGGCAACAGTCCAGCATAGAGCGGCTGAGTGAATGTGGTCTGGACTCTGTGGAGGAGAGTCATGGTTTCAGAGACGCTGTAGAAGGACAAAATACCTGGTTCTGTTAGCCGCCAGGGCTGGGGGGCTGGGAGGAGGTGCTGGCCGTCAGACTGGGGTCTGGGATGCGGGGCCTCCCTGCTACTGCAGATAAGGAGGTGGTCCGCTTGCCTCCACCCCAGAGAGAAGGGTTACATCTCCTGGGTCTAGGTGCGGCTTGCCCCTCTGGGGGTGGGGGTACCTGGACCTGGGATATAGAGTATGTTTGGGGAGTGCGACTGTCTGTGCAGTGTCTATTTGTGTCTGTCTACACGTTGGGTGAGTGCCGAGTATTTGGTTGTGCATATGGGGGTGGGAATGCACGTCTGTGTCCGCGTGTGCCTGTTTGTCTGTGTCTATATGTCAGGTTGGGTCTTAGACTCAACCTCTCTGGGTACATCTCAGGCCCTCTAAAGTACGGAGGCCTATCTCCCCTCACCACACTCCCTGCCGGTGGCTGATGCCCTTAGACGTTGGTGTGTTGGTGGTCCTTGTCATCTGGGGCTGGGCGCTCATGCATGTACCGGCTCACTCCTGGTGGCCGATTGGCGGGGCCGGGCGCCTGTGGCCCGGCTGGGCTCCTTCCGGGGGGTGGGATGCCCTCAGGCCTCTGGCCTCTGGGCCTGAAGCTCGGTCCTCTCTGGCACAGCTGGCTGCCGGCGGAGCCCGCGGGCACGCCACTGCAACCCCCTCTGGCCTCTGCTCCGTAGCTGCGGGGTGACCTCTCGTTTGGGGCTCTACTCAGCTCTTCCCAGGAGGGTGGCACGGTTCCCCCCCCCTTTGGTGGTCCTCCTCGGGTCCTTGTACTCTGGGGCCTCTGGATATCTGGGGCCTGGATCTCCTCCATACCTGCTTCATACCCTGGTGGACGGGGCTATGGCTCCCCACACTCCCTAGCAGATCGTTACATGGAGAAACCTTTGGAATACAAGCATGCTGATCCACACAGGTATGCACACAGGTGTACACACGGGTGTTCACAGACGCGGACTACACCTTTCTTGGCTGCTGCCTCAAAGCGCATTGTGCGCTGTCTATCTTGCGTGCTGCACAATATCGTTTATTATTTAGTATCTACTGTTATCTACTGCTAGCTAGTTTATTGTGATGGTGCTGTTTTTATTATGTTGCTCTTTGTTGTTTGCTTTCTCTTCTGTTTTTTTTCTCCATACAGGTGATCCAGGCGTTTTGTTTGTTTGTTTGTTTTTTCCTTTCTTCCCCCCCTTCTCACCGTCTCTTCTCCCCTTTGGTTTTCTTTCTCTCCCTCTCTTTCTTTCATTCTTTCTCCCTGTCCTATCCCCCAGTCACGTCTGTCCCGTTTGTATCAACCGAAAATAAAATAAATACATAATTATAATAAAGGTCAATCAAATGGACCAATATGGCAAGGCCACGATGATCCACTTGGTAAAATAAATCCGCTTGGCATCTTTCTTGGCCTTAAGACAACAATTCTGATGGCTAAAGATCCAAACGGGACACAAAAAAAAACAAACAAAAAAAAAAAAAAAAAAAAAAAAAAAGAAATGATGGAGAGAGAATAAAATGAAACTAAACTACAGATTTAAACCCACAATATGAAAGACTTCAGTCTATTTCACTTTAATCAACTCAGCAGTGTCTCCATCATTATAAGGCAACAGTCCAGCATAGAGCGGCTGAGTGAATGTGGTCTGGACTCTGTGGAGGAGAGTCATGGTTTCAGAGACGCTGTAGAAGGACAAAATACCTGCTCTGTGATCCAGGTACACTCCTACTCTGGAGGAACGAGGACCTGAGACAGGAGTTTGGATGTTGTTGTACCAAAATGTATAACTGTTGTTGTTACAATTTAATGACCAAGATTTGTCATTCCATCCAAAAACACACTCATTCACACTCCCTGCTCTGCTGATATTCTTCTAAGCGACTGCTACTCGAACTCCTCCCCCTCTCCACTCCACCTCCCAGTAACAACGTCCAGTCAGACTCTCTCTACTCAGGACCTGACGCCATCCAGTGAATCTGTCTGGATGATCAGAATAAGACTGTTGTTGATTCATTAATGTTACTTTTCTGTTCCCCTCTGATAATAACAGCTGTTTGTGTGCTGTGTTTGGATCCAGTGTGATTTCACATGAATATTTTAAGAATCCAGCTCTGGTCTTTGGCTCTGCTGGTGGATCTGACAGTAAAACATCCACTTCAGTGACTGTCAGTGAGATGTTTGTCCATTCCTCTCTCAGAATGTCCTGTAGTTTATCTCTGACCTCTGACACAGCTGCTGTCACATCCTCAAAGTAGCTCAGAGGACGGATATTGATGCTGGATGAGTCTGTAGACTCACTGAGTGCTGACAGTGAGGGGTAGTTGTGTAGAAACTGGATGTGATCCTCTGTGTGTGAGAGCTGCTTCAGCTCAGCATCTTTCCTCTTCAGCTCAGTGATCTCCTGCTCCAGCTTCTCCTGAAGCTCTTTGACTCGACTCACTTCAGTTTCCTGCTGGGATCTGATCTGCTGCTTCACATCAGAGCTTCTTTTCTGGATGAGATGGATCAGCTCAGTGAAGATCTTCTCACTGTGCTCCACTGTTTGATCAGCAGACTGATTGATGGCCTCCACCTCCTGTTGAAGCAGCTTCACATCTTTCTCTCTGTCCTGGATTCTCTGCTGGATGTTTTGTCGACTCACCTCCAGCTCTCTCTGCCTCTCAGTCCTTTCTGCTGCAGCTGAGACTGTGTCGTGGCCTTTATGTTCATCCACAGAGCAGAGATAACAGATACTCTGCTGATCAGTACGGCAGAACATCTTCATCACCTCATCATGACGAGAGCAGATGTTCTCCTGGAGCTTCTTGGAGGGCTCCACCAGCTTGTGTTTCTTGAATGTAGGTGAATCATAATGAGTCTGAAGGTGTTTCTCACAGTAAGATGCCAGACAGAATAAACAGGACTTGAAGGCTTTCATTTTTCTTCCAGTGCAGACATCACAGGCCACATCTTCAGGTCCAGCATAGCAGTGATCAGCAGGAGCAGCTTGGAGTCCAGTCTTCTTCAGCTCCTCCACTAAATCTGCTAACATGGTGTTTTTCTCCAGGACAGGCCTCGCTTTGAAAGTCCTCCGGCACTGAGGGCAGCTGTAGATTTTCTTCTTTTCCTCTTCATCCCAGAAGCTTTTAATACAGTTCATGCAGTAGCTGTGTCCACAGGGAATAGTCACCGGATCCTTCAGTAGATCCAAACAGACTGAACAGCAGAATTTTGTTTGGTCCATTTGATTCATGTGCTGTGCCGTTTCACCGTCTCTCAGTGACTGTCAGACAGTTTCACTTCCTCTGAACAGAAACAACCTCTGTGCTCTGAAGGGAAACAGATCTCTGCTCTTGTTCACCTTCAGACCCATCCTGATACAGACACATCTGTGAAGAGAGATATATTCTTACAGAGCGACCAAGAGCCAATCACATGATGCAGGGTGTGGTATGTGTGATTACATCATGCAGTAACAAGTCTGACCCAGTTAAAGTTTAATAGTTTATCTTTACTTGGTGCTTTGAAATGTGACAGTCAACACTCAGTGAGTTCATTTTAAATTTCAAAAAGTTCAGCAAAGTTTAGGATGCTGTGATGAATAAAAATAAATCAAACTTTATATTTTGACATTTTCTAATCTTAGTTCATTCTCACACTTACAGAATGATGCATGGGAACAACTGACTCCACTAAATCAAACCTATGTTCAAATGAAATTACTGTACAAGACAGGCAGCAAGCTTGATTTCTTGATTATTTTTTTAAATAGTAAAATATATGTAAAACTATTTAAAAAACAAATACAGATAGTGTTCTAATTCTACATTCTTTAGTAATGTTTCCTGTGTACCACCATGGATTTCGAAACAATACATTAATATGTGCTTTAAATGCAGACACTCAAATTTAACTCAACATTCACACTGAAGATACACAGTAGACATAAGAATCAGTTTTCATGCCCTTTATTTTTTCTTTCATTTAAAATCTTTTTGGTAAAGATCATCATAATTACCCATTAACTTTCATGTACAGCTTAAATGTTTCACTACACTGTTGGCAGCAAACTAGAAGCTAAACGACTCTTCAGTCCAAGGGCGTAGATTTGGCATTAACGGAAGGGACATGTCCCCACCAATATCCAGCGATTATTGAATTGTCCCCACCAATAATTTGAAAGAAAAACAAACCCGATAGAAAGAAAAAAACGATCTGTCAACGTCTCATTCGCCTAGCGGTGCAGAAAGAGTTAAATTACGTTCTCTACTGGAGTCCTACGTCATGTGACAAATATGGCCAATGTGACTGGAGCTCTGTTTAGTTTTAGCAGCGGCAAGCCTGCGCTGAACCACTGGATGAGAGACTAACTGAAAAGGCAGCTGGTTTTATTACTCAATGATTTGTTGTTACAAAGATAAAAATTGTGAACAGGAAGAAGTAATGGTATTACTTCTCCCTTGTCACAAGAAGTCACCACAGCAGGTAGATGCCTTTCCTGAACCAAACCCAATGGGATAAGCGTCTCCTTCTGGGATCTTTCACCTGGTAGGCGAACCACTGTAAACCACGATACCAACTAAACCACTTGATAGTTTAGTTAAGAAAAAGTCTGTACAGATAAGGAACGTGCATTCTTCACCAGCTTTAAACCTTTGTTCACATGTAATGCCATATTCCACACTTTGCTATCAGTTGTGTACAAATCGGTGGCTACTCATGAGTTCCTCTGAACTTTCATACAACTGAGCTCAACAAACAATAACTGTCAGTCAGCAGAGGAAACTCATTTTTCCTCCAAAGTGATTCAGTGCATCAGAAATCTACGGTGTGTTTATTTTTGTTATTCAGTTCAGTTGTGCGTCAAGCTGACTGCTGTTAATCGTACCGATCAGGCACAAAAGTAAAAGCAGATAGGAATGATACTGTCAATCCGAAAGTCCACCACAAGCTGAAAGAAACAACTCTAAATGCTCTAAAACATAGGTGTCAAACTCTGGCCCGCGGGCCAAATTTGGCCCGCAGCCTACTTACATTTGGCCCGCGAAGCCATACCAAATTACTATCAGAGCTGGCCTACTGGTATTATACAGCTAATATATATATTGTTTAGTATTAAGCTTTGCTTGTTCCATATTCAGTTTTCAGCAAAACGTGTTTGAGTCCATAAGAAAAGATTCATTCTTATATCTGGAGGAATAAATATATTTCAATAAATATTAACGTTAGCCCGCGACTTTGTTCCAGTTTTGAATTTTGGCCCACTGTGTATTTGAGTTTGACACCCCTGCTCTAAAAGAACAATAAATGTTTTTCCACAAAAAAGCAAAACCAAAGGCTCTGAGCCTGGCCTTTTAACGGCTTCACCTACTTTGGAGTTTTTTAAAAACTTCAATACTAGCGTTTTATCTTTCCTGACTTTGTTTAACTTTACTTTTAAATAACCCTTTAATCTCTGGGAAATAATAAAATCATCTTCAGTTTTAGTTTTTTCTTGAGCAAAATACATAGAAGACAGCAGATGCATCCAATAAATTTCTCCCGAGTAGGCTGACTCAGTCAAAAAGGCTCACTGTCTGGTGATATATCTTAATCTCGTGTGGTTTTACATTGCTGTAAAAACTTTATTACTACAGATATCTAATAAGAAAACAAAACTGCTGTCACAGCCACTACAAACACAGACTTACATTGAGTTCTATGATCCAGAGCATGGTGATGAACAAGAGGTCAAAGGTGACAAAGAGGCAGAAAGTCCTCCTCACATCCGAGATGCATTTCTTCTCTCCGATGTCGTACGCCTCCAATCTCACAGAAACGGCCGGGGAGTTGACAGACCCCATGCCTGTTCTGACAGGGATCTGTGAGTAGCTACCGCTGCTGCTGCCTCCACCACGTCGGCCTTCCATCGCTGGCCACCCCACCTGGGCAGGGCTGGCCCCACCTACTGGTCAATTTTAGGAAAGAGTCAGAGGTGGAAGATCATTGGAGCTGGAAGCGAGGCTGGTGTTGGTGATGTGGAGTCACTGTGTGGAGGTTAAAAGCATCACTGCATCTGTAGAAAAGAAGATGAAGAAGGTAAAGAAATGGCAATCTCCTCTCAGGGAGTAAACCTCAGCGATTTTCTAAAGCATCCAAGTCTTTGTAGACATAATAAAAATTCTGACAATCGTCTGCTTCTTTTTTTGAACAACATAGTAAAGCAGAATAAGCTCCATCAGGCTGTGGATTTACATTGTTGAGTTAGATTTTATAACGATTTGTTCATAATACAAAGCTTTTAGAGATCTTTGGGCTTTGCAGTGCTAAGAGTGTTTATGTTTCTGGTTGCTGAGAGCAGAGCTAAAAACAAAACAAAACAAAACACAAAACAAACAAAAAAACAAGCACAACACAACCCCCCCCAAAATCTAATTCAAACCACTAGTCATGCACAAAACCAACCATATATATGCAAAGTTGTTGATGCTCTCTGTATGGTTGCCACTCAAACTCTTCACCGTATCTCAAAGACTGAACCCTTCAGGAGAAACTCATTTCTGCTGCTTGCGTCTGTGATTTCTTCACTACTCAACGTTTCTGAGATCTGGAATGCAGATCGACTAGTAAATCAAAACGTTCACCTTCTGGCTCAGTTCTCCCGTCACCACCACAGTCTAGTGCAACACCTGAGGTGTCGGATGTCATCCCAGCCTGTTCACATCCAGCAGTAAACTCTCTACTACATGGTGATTGTTCGGATGAAGCCAACAGAAACACAATGTCTGAAAAAAACGTTGTATTACATCTTTTTCTTCATGTAAACGAACGAAACTTCTCTCAAATCCATCAGTCTTTTCACTTACTCTTGAGTTAATTAATCAATGTTTGCATTTCTTACCATTTCCTGCATGAAGAGATTACAACAGCTGCAACTCATTATTTTACAGTACTGAAGTGAGCAGCTTCAAATTGCTCTTTCACTTATAACTGAGCTTAAATTGGACTTTTCTACTAAAAAAAACCCTGTAAAAATCACTGTCACATGACCCAGAAAAAGATTTCCGTTATCATCTAGCTTCAATGACTTTTGGACCTCATACCATTAAACATGTTTACACTGTCTTTGGTTTAAGGAACTGAAACCAGTTGTGCTTTTGCTTTAACTGTCAGCTGCTCTGATACACAGAAAAAAAAGGCAGGATGGAAACGTGATTTGTACAGTCTGGTCCCAGCAGGTTTTCTCTGGTGATGTGGTTTCACAGTCTTGTGACTTTCATGTTTTACATGAATTAGTCTTTTTGGTTCACAAAATGCATCTATTTTAGGGCTTTAGTCAGGTTTAAATGACTGTTAATTACCTGAAAAATAAATCTGTTAAAAGAACCATTCAGTCACTTTGTAATGGGACGTATCTTCAGCACAATCGTATGTACTGTGCACCTGAAACTAATATCGTTCACCATTTGGCGCTTCCTTCTCACATGCCAGAGAGCTATTACAGTTACACCGCAGATGGTGTCTAAAACGATTTAACCCTCAACTTCCTAGCAGTTGCATCATTACATTATTTCAGCATTTGCAGTTATTCCAACTGTTTTATTAATCCTTAACATACTTTTCATTTACTTGTTCAACTTTACAAAATGCCAGTCAAAAAAAAAAAAAACCCAGAAAGTATACGGGACATTGACTGTCATTCAAACCTGAACTTTACCCAGTATTTTCCACATAAATCAGCTAGCACCAACATTAAAACCAATTACATTTGCCACGCTGCAATGGATCCTGGTTTTTATGTGGATGTTGTTTTCACACAGACTGCCCTACTTAAACATTATTACAGCCAAATTACACCTCCCATATGGCAATGGCACTCCCTGACAGCTGCAGCTTCCCTTGGAAGTCTAATGCGTCAGACCGGAGCTTAATTACTCAGGAACAACAACAACAACAACAACAAAAGATAAATCCACATATATATTAGCGTCTGAGTTGCAAGGGCCAGCAGTCAAAGCAATTTTAAATGACATTTTATTTAAACATATGGGATCCCAGCACCACCCTCTCCCCAGCCACCTACTCCACCTCTTCCAAAGTGAAGGTGTGGTATCAGGGTGCTCAGCCCCGCCGTGAGATGTAATGTCTCCAGCACGTCCTGGGTCTGCACCAGCTTACAAAACAAAGAAACAGATTAGAGCTGGGGACCTGTCGCTGTTCTAAATGTCTTTGAGTGGTTACAATTTCCACTGCTTCAAATCTGTTAACTAACAAGTTTTCATTTAAATATGTGTATGAGACTCCAACGTATTTACAAGTAGTAACCTCCAGGTCTGAAAAATTAATCCAGAATGGAAGTGCAAACAACTAACAGGAGCAGTTCCTCTGAAAGACACCAAGGCTGGTGCCAATTCCCGCAGTTAGAGCAACAAATACTGAGGCAGCAGTTTGAACAGGCTTGCCAAAGCTGGACACAGCGGAAGATTGAAAAGATGTTGCTGGTCTGATGACTGCTGTGACATTCAAATGGTAGGGTCAGAATTTGGTGTAAACGACATAAAAGAATGAACATCTTGCCTTGTATTAACATTTCAAGTTGCTGATAGCGGTGTGAGAGTGTGGAGAATATTTTCTAGGCATACTTTGAGCCAATTAGTACCAGCTTAGCATTGTTTAACCACCACAGCCCAGCTAATGCTGACCATGTCTATCACTTTATAACCACACTGTACCCATTTTTTGATGGCTGCTTCCAGCTCAAATCATCTCAAACTGGTTTCTTGAACATGAAGATGAGTTCACTGTACTCCAATAGAGCATCTTTGGGATGAGGTGGAACGGCAGATTCAAGTCAACAATTAATGAACATGACTTCATGACGCAGTTCTGTCAGCAACAGGGGTCATACCTGCTATAAACAAGGTGTACCTAACAAAGTGGCCAGTAATTGCATATATGCTGTTATGATGGATGTTTATAATAAATATTAACTGAGAGAGAAAAGATACACCAAAGCTACTCTAGGGTAATAACAAAATGAGGGAAATTAACAAACTACATCTAACTGTTTTGGATTCAGAACTATTATTTTCAGCCTTTTATAAGGATTAAAATTTATTTCTGGAATAATTTTGGCAGCTTGAACTAGTTAAAGAAGATGCTGCCTATCCTGACATTTACATGAAAAGTCAAAACTACTATTTAAACACAATGACGACAGACTCTAGGCAGACAATCCTGTAAAACATGGAAATATGAAGCATCTCTGATGGCTCAACACAGTAAGAAGAAGGGATGGAAATGATGTATAACTAGTTGAATACTGGAATCAGTGTTTTAAGCTGTGATGTAATAAACTAGTGCTGGGAAAATGAAAAAGAAAGATATTTTTTTTTGATATTGAACTTCACATACCCCATCTGCCTCCATTTGGGACTGCAATGGCCTTAAAAACCCTACACATATCTTCCCTACTTAAGTGCAGCCTTTTTTCTAATGGAATTACAATATCGGCATCTGGTCTCTGACTTCTCATCAATTGTGTGGCCGTCCTTTAGAGGACATTTCATCGGAATAAAGGCAAATACGGTGGTGCCTTTATCTGCAGAAATATGTGGCCTGTAGCCAGTGGGTGGGGCACCACATGCTCGCTCTCACTGTTAGATTGGATAGAAAAGTCTGCAGCAGGACAAGCGAATATTAATGACGTTTCTGAGTGTTTCGATTCCATCAAGAACAAAAACAAATCTTAGCTAACCAACACTCACTGGGTTTTAGTGGATTACTATATTTCACAGAAATATTACAGAAACAGTTTCTTTGGTACAATAATCCAGCTGTGCAGAAATCAGGGAGTCGGGAAGAAGCAGCTCATTAAATTCTGTGCTTGTTTAAGACTGAAGCACATATTATATTATCATAATACCAGAGCTGAACTGGATGACTCATTCCTCATTAAATTACTTCAGATGTTATTTAAAAAATATGTATATTTTATGCAAGTGAAGCTGCTTGTGCTGCCACCTAAACCAATCATAACGTGGCCTCAAATGTTAAAGTAACCTTATGAGCAGAATCTGATATAAGAGACTATCAGTTATGGAGACAAAGATAAAGGCAAAAAAAAAAAAAACTGTATTTAAATTAAATAAGCAAACTGATATGAATGAACCTTACATTTAGATAATACAAATCATCAGCAAGAATAATAAAAAACAAGCAAAAACAAATAATAAAACAAACCTCAGCTAACGTGGAAGCTACACTGCAAGGTGGTCTGTTTAATAAATAAAATCTGACAGGTCACATACAGGACCATTAACATCTCTGTAAACAGAACTCAGCTCCCACAAAGCTCCAAATGAAGAAAAACTGCCTCTGCATGCAGAGAACTGTTTGTGGAGACATCCAGCATGTCGACGCACAGTGAGTGAATGATGAAGAACAAACCATAACGAGGGGCAGGGCTACTACACTGCATTGTGTCCATCAGGTAAAAAAAAAAAGAAATCTGTTGGCTAATCTACACCATATCAATAACAGCTTCCTTAAGGTTTTAAAATGCACTGCAGCTGCATTTTAAAACATATCTACAAGCAATGCCAAAGAAACACACAGGTATGAGTACAGAGGTACTATGAAGGTAGCTCACTTCTTACTGGAGTATATCACCATAGTGACTTAAACTGTAGAGCAAACCTGCTTCAGAGCAGGTTGTGTTTGAGATTACGGATCAACAAGTATGAAATCACCACTTAGCTACCAATCAGTTCTCTGGAAAACTGCTTTACAACAAGTACCTGAAAGATCCCTTTGGACTGCTGTGCCATGGATAGTGGGAGGATCTTTCCATTGATGAGCATCAGTAGTCTAATCAGTTTAGATTCTTAAATTCAACTTCATTCTTTGACTTTTCCCATTTGTCTGCAGAACAATTTCACAACATTTTGAATTCCTCTATAAACATTAATCTCGTTTTTTTCTTTTGTCTGCAACGCTTGTCCCTAGCATGTCCTCGTCCATGAAAGCATTTAATCTTATCTGAGCAATTCCTCTTGGTCTCCTGTATCACTGCTCATCATTCGACATGCTTTTCCCAGTATATCCACGGCCATTTTTGTATTTATGCTTGTATTTTCTCCCAGACTGGTAAACATCAACAGAGCTCAGCAAAATAACTTTTAGTTCCTATTTGAACTTTATTAATACAAGTGTTTAACCTTTTCATGTTTATAGTTTTATCTTTCTTTGTAAAGTCAGCTGTTCTGCTGCTCTGTATGTGATTGGTCAGATGCCCCCAACGCCACCCCTTTCATGTAAACAGGCTAGTAGCTAAAATGGGAAACCCTGGTTTACCTTATAGAGTTGATAACTAGCGTCACTTAGTCTGATTGACAATGTTGGGATAAGTTAATCAAGATAACAGAAAGATTTCTTGAGTATGATGAACAATGAATTTAACTCCTAAATATGACTTCCTAACACAGAATGTGATGACGTCATACGCTTTGTACTTTGATGTGTGGTGATTGGAAGTGTCTGTGTGGTGCAGCCTGGACAGACCAGACCAGCTGCACCACACAGACACTTCAAACCTCACCCGAGGACAAAAAGCACAAGAACAACAACAAAAAAAGAAAGAAAACAAACCTTAGAAACATGCAGGGTTACAGGAGAAGCCAGTCGTGCAGAGGTGAGCCTGTGCGAGTCTGAATTTAACTCCTATTTATGACTTCCTACCAAAGAATGATGATGGGAGAATTTGGATTTATTTATTAACAGATTTATTACGCATTAGTTTTATGGGTCTGTTCCACTTAAGGTCAGATTGGTGTCTATGAACCAAAATGAGTTTCACACCAAGACTAAACTCGTGTCATGGTTTGCATTATGCAGTGGTTACAGTGGTGACACTTATTAGACTCTGAAGTCTGTGCACCAGTTTTTCAGGGTCCTATAGGTGCAATTGTTGCGACCACTGTAAATGTGACACCATCACAGAAAAATTGTATAAAATCAGAAGAAGAAAGAGAACTCTAATATGATGGCTGCACACCAGCTGGATCATTATAACAACATCACATCACATGAGTAACTTCAACATGACGAGACTCCAAAGACTCCAACAATGTTCATACAGTGAGGATAAATAATGTTTTTTATTATTTATTATAAAAAGGACACAATATAGATATATAAAATGCAGCCAGAACTCCAATAACTAACATGTCCATTAATTTGACACGTTGGTTTATATATAATTTCTTTTTCTCTCTTAGCTTTTCAGCTCCACATTTTTGCCATTTCTTCCACACTCAACTCTTTTCTACAAGCTGAGCACACAGTGAAGGTAGGGGAGGGCTGGTGGCATTAAGAGATTTGATTGGGCAATCTAGGGGCCAGTTAGTTCTTTCCTTTGGTGAAAGTTGGGCTCTTCAATTCAGCATGGTACAACTCCAAAGATTCTGCAACATCAAACCCTCTGTCTGCTAATATTACATCCAGTTACAAGATGAGCTTCCCGACCCCCTGAACTACGGATGCCCTACATGACTGTTAGGACAACTTATGTATTGCAAGTATGCAGTACTAAGAATAACTTGATGTTTCTGACTTTGCATTATGAATTGTTTACCCACTGACAAACATTTCAAGTTCTACTAAATTAAAAAACAATTTGTGGTAACCTGATTATGATTCAAAAAGAATAATTAACAACACTTCTTGTAATGGTGTTAAAATCAGCCCAGCTTTTATTTTCATATGCAAAAAGTAAAAGAAAATCAGCCAACATACTGGACACACATAATTGTCAATATAATTGTTTATTGTTCAACACAATAAACAATTATACTGTCACCACGGTTACTGGTATTGAAAGCTTATTGATAATTTGTCCAAGTAAAGAATGCCCTCTCACAAATGTCATGTGACCACCTCATTGGCTTACAGAATCGTGATGTCACACACATTTAGAATCTTACCACCACTGTGATCCTTTGATCCTTTGATCCTAAAACCCTTAAATAGGGGTGAGACGCAAGAACTTTCAGTCCGTTATTCGCAGCATTTATGTGTGCAGCATTTAAACGTTCGCCAGAGAAGCCTTTTTTTTTGGATCCTTTTCAGAGTCACTGTTAACAGATTCCAACATGTCTCCAAGAAAACAGAAAAAAAGAGAAAACGTAAAGCCCAGCGCTCCTCTTTGCAATCGAGAAGACGATACTCAACTGCAGAAGATGTGCTCGGAAGAAATGCATGAGCAAAATCTCATGAGCAATCACAATACGCGACACCCGCCCCAGTCAGAGTACACCAGTTACATCTGGGAAAGTTTTTTTAAACAACGAGCGGAGATTATCAAACTGAGAGAGCACTGTGAGAGAAGGACCGCCGAAGTAGATAGACTGTTCAAACAGCTTCTTGATAAGGAGGATATTCAAAAGGAGAAAGAAATGGAACTCCTAGATATGCGGGGGAGGAACTTTGAGCTCCAAGCAAAGCTTAATAAAGTACAAGAAAAACCAACAGAAGAAATCCTCCAACAGAAGAAAAACGAGAAAGAGAGGGAAAAAAAGATTCAGGAGCTGCAAGTAAAGCTGGATGAAGCTCTGCAAAAAAATCAAGAACTCCTCCAAGAGAAGAAACAACTGGTCATAAAACTCCAAGGCACTGAGATAAATCAAAAAGTGCTGAAAGGAAGGGTTGAGTTTCTTCAAAAGAAAGCGCAACAGACCATGAAAAAGGAAGATATGGATTGCAAGCTTCAGGACAGCGAGAAACACAAGGAAGCCTTGCAAATAAAGCTTGATGAAGCTCTGCAAAAAAATCAAGAACTCCTCCAAGAAAAAGAACAAATGGACATAAAGCAGCGCAAACTGCAAGGCATGGAGGAAAAGCACAAAGGACTTCAGGCAAAGCTTGAAAAAACACTGAACAAAAATAAAGAGTTGCTTCAAGAAAAAAAGCAACTAGAAATTAAACAGAAAGAAACGGACTCCAAGCTTGAAGGCGTGGAGGAAAAATACACCGCGCTGAAAATAAAGCTTGATAAAACAGTGCAAAGAAATAAGGATTTCCTACAAGACAAAGAACAGCATGACACGAAACAGAAAGATCTGGATTGTGAGCTGCAGAACATCAAGAAACACAACCAAGGTTTGCAAGTAATGCTTGATGAAGCTCTGCAAAAAAATAAAGAAATCCTTGAAGAGAAAGAAAAACTGGACATAAACCAGAGAGGCATGCAGGAAAAATACGGAGCGCAGCAGGTAAAGCTTGATGAAACGCTGCACAAATATCAAGAGCTGCTTCAAGAAAAAGAACAACGGGAAATAAAGCAGAAAAAAGATAAACAAATTCTCCAGAACTTTGAGAGGAAAAACCAACAACTGCAAGACAGTTATAACAAACTGAACTCCAAAACAACTGAGCTGGAGGGGGAAAAGAAAAAAGTGCAAAAACAATGCTCAGAGATGCAGAGTAAGCTCAGTGACATGCTGAGAAAAAACACAGAACTGGAGAAACTTTCCAACAACTTGAAGTGCAAAAACACTGAGGTGCAGATGTTAAAGCAGCAACTAGAGAAAACAAGCAAAGACCTGCAGTGTACACTTCAAGAACTCGAGAGAAGTCAGCAGCTACAAGACGCACACAACAAATTACAACACAGTTATACAGAGATGCACGAGGCAAAGCTTATGCAGGAGGCCAAATGTAAAGAACTGAAAGAAAGGCTCGAAGAAAAACAAGCCAAATTAGAAGAAGTGGAGACAACATGCAGGAAACTCGAGAAGGAAAATACACAAACAATTGATGAGTTACGAACCCTCATCCTAGAGAAAAAAGTGCTCGTGGAAAAGATGATGGAAAAGAAGAAAAAACGCTTCCGCTTCTTCTGGAGAAAGAGCACTCCTGCTTTTTCTACTTTTTCTACTTTTCCTTCTGCTGATGTCACCCCGTCTTCCTCCTCCACCGTTGCATCGTAATTTTCACCTTAACTCCTAACACCTGTCCCATCTCCCCCCCCCCCACCCCCACCCCCCCTTTCTCTTTCACCCTCACCCCCCAACCAGTCCCGACAGTTGACTGCCCCCTCTAGAGCCTGGTTCTGTCATAGGTTTCTTCCTTTAAAGGGAGTTGTTCCTATCCACTGTCGCACCCAGTGCTTGCTCAGAGGGCATAGTTGGGGTTCTCTCTCCTCTATCTCTTTCCTCCTTTCTATCCCTTTCCTTTACCCTCTTCTTTACCCCCCACCCCTCCCCCCTTTTCTATTCCCCCGCTTTTCTATTTCCTTAATAATTTAATAATAAACACAATTGGCTACATTTTAAATGTGTCTGATCAACGTCTTCATTCAAGAATGAATTGTCTTTCTCACGGAGTCATGTGTATTTTGTGTTTTCCTCGGGCTGGTGATCCCCGCGGTCGTTCAGCCCCGGAGTCCAGAGTTTTAGTGTTTTAATCACATTTAGTGTTACATTTCAGATCACCACAATAGGATATCCATAATTTAGGATTCAGGCATTTGTTTTAGTTCAATATCGTAATCATTCTATGACTGAGTAGTTTACAGAACCTTCAGTCTGCAGCAATAACTTCTGTTGGAGCTATTTGTTCTTATTTTTTATTATTTTGAAATTAGTTAAAGTTTGTTGTTAGTTTACTTATATTTTGGGGTTTATTTACAAGTTTATTTGTAGGTTAATATTTCTTTCAATGTTTTGTTTGTTTGATGTTACCTTGTTAAATTAGTCAGTAAAAGCTGTAGGGCCATTTTGTTTCTATAAATAAAGAGACTGGTATAGGACCAGCATGCACTGGGGTGAGCCTATGGTTTTTTTACTAGAGCAGGAGAAGCAGCAGGAAGTAACTAAAAATGGATCTTGTTATTGCTTGCCAAACTGGATAAAATAAACCATAAAAACGCAACTTTAAAGTAGTTTGGACAGTGGACTTCTTTTGCCTGCGTACGAAATATTATCTCAGTGCAGCAGTGGCTTGTGGACTTTTAATTGTGGGATGTTTGGTTTGTCAAACAAAAGGAATTGCCACTACAAAAAGTAAAAAACCTGCCCGTGGACAAAGGAATAATCCTTCATTAATGGATATGTTGGATATATGGATTTCAAGGATCACCGTCGAACTCGAATAAAAGTTACTGGATCGTCTGTAAGTACTCCAGACGGATTTGATGTTGAAGCCTGGATCAACATGTCACTCGTTCATCAAAGCTGGTGAGTGACAATATTGTTTAAGCCGTAAAGGAAAACGGTGAAGCTATTGGAGTTTAAAGACATTATTTCACTACAAAGACTGATGAACTGAGTTTTGATGTACTAAATTTGTGCATAATAGGATCACTAATTGAAACATGCCAACGCCCTCTGTGGAAATGTTTGTTCACTGCAATCATGTTTGCGCTTTATGCTATGGATTCTCAGTGTGCTGTGCATCTTTATAATGTTTGACATAATCCAAGAGGACAATAAAAATGTCGGATATTAAGAGTAAACAAGAGAGTAAACAAGAGGATGACACTCAGATGCAAGCAGAGAAAAGAAGCATCAAATTTACGCCAAAAGGTTTGGATTTGTATATAAAGACATGCCAAGAAAAGCGGAGTTCAATGTGTAAGCAAGCATCTAAGTACATGGGGAAAATTTCTGCTTTAATGACCTCACATGAGAAGGTTAAGGAAGTGTCTTCGGAATTTGGGAAGTTTATTAAATGCTATCAAGATGCAAACGCTTTGCAAGAATCCTTTTTAAGTTTGCCACTGCCAGAAGATGAAGTGAAAAGGCAAAGCGCACATTTTCAGTCTAAGGTGACAGCATTCTCTGTTTTTATGGACAAAGTAAAGGTTTGGTTGCAGCAAGCAGGCGAGCCGTATACTGAACAAAGCAATACTGCTCTTAATGATCAAGCTGTTGAAAGTTTGGATGAAATAAATCCTGAAGACAGTGTCTCTAATATCTCAAGTGTAAAGCCACCTTCGAAAACATTGTCACAGCAAAGTCGAATTTCATCAACATCTTCCGCACGCATTAAAGCTGCGGCTGACAAGGCAGCGCTCATGGAGCGACTCGCTGCATTAAAGAAAAACATTCTATTGAAGCGCAAGAGGAAAAACTGAGAAAAGAAAAGGAGAAATTATCCTTGGAAACAGAGTTGGCAGCAACTAAGGCAAAGCTTCGTGTCTTAAAAATAAACTCAGTTTGTAGCTCTGAGCGTTCTGATGGAATGAACTCTTATTTTGAAAGAGGGCACGTACAAGAAGCGCCTAATTTAAATCCTTGTGCTGATACATTTGTTCCGGCAGAAAGAGATTACTCTGGTACAAATTCTGCATCTGAATCACAAGTAATCACACCTAGACAAAGTCAAAACCAACATCAGGTGGATGAGGTGATGGTAAAAGTTGATGATTCAGCTCAAGTGACGCAGCAAACACAGCCTCAGTCTCCTACTTTGACTGAGAATTGCACGAAGGAGATTGTCAATATTATGCAAAAACAAAATGACATCACTACTTTGCTTGTAAAACAAAACTTATCTTCTGTCCTTCCAGCTAGAAACATCCCTATGTTTGATGGAGACCCTTTACAGTACAGATCATTTATGAATGCCTTTGAAAATGGAGTGGAAGCTAAAACTGATAACTGGAGTGACTGTTTGCATTTTTTAGAGCAGTTCACTAGGGGGCAGCCTAAAGACTTGGTGCATAGTTGTCAGCATTTACCTCCTGAGCAGGGCTATTCCACAGCCAAATATCTTCTTGAAGAACATTTTGGGAACGGAAATAAAATTGCCTCTGCATAGATGGAGAGGATTGTGAGTTGGGCACCTATTAAAAGTGAGGATGTGAAAGGTCTACAGTCATTCTCTCTTTTTCTTCAAGGATGTTCGAATCTAACACAGCAAGTTGTTTATATGAAGGAGTTGGATTTGCCCTCAAATATGAGAATGATTGTTATGAAACTTCCATACAAATTGAGGGAAAAATGGAGAGTTGTTGCCTATGAACTGCAGGAACAAAATGGTCACAGAGCAGTGTTCACTGATCTGGTTGCCTTCATAATAAAACAGGTGAAAGTAGCATAAGATCCAGTGTTTGGCAACATCCAAGACTCACAATCTGGAAGCAGCTTTAAAGTTTCAAGTTCCACCAAGCAAAGAAAAAAGGGAAGTAGTTTTGCCACTAATGTCAGTACGGTTCCAGGAGTCGAAACTCAATCAACTGGAAGCAGAACAAATTCCACTGTTCTGCATAGTTGTTTGTTTTGTTCACACAGCAATCATTTA
Organism: Perissodus microlepis; assembly: GCF_051167445.1. Taxonomy (NCBI): domain Eukaryota; kingdom Metazoa; phylum Chordata; class Actinopteri; order Cichliformes; family Cichlidae; genus Perissodus; species Perissodus microlepis. The sequence goes on from NC_140478.1 coordinate 36,483,491, forward strand.
CTAGAGAATTGTAAGCAGTTTAAAGCTAAAATGCATCGAGATAAGCTGACTTTTATCAAGGAAAGGGGAATTTGTTTTGGTTGTTTAAAAGTTGGTCACATAAGCAAAGACTGTAGGAGTCGTTTGAGACACAGCAGCTGAGCAAATGATCATTTCATGCTGAAGACATCCTCAGACAGAATTAAATACATACATAAACACAGCCTGGTGCCAATAACACAGCTAATGACACTGCTGTATCACTGGCTTTACTGATTAAAGACCATATCTGAAGGAAATCTTTGAACACAACAGAAAGTGACCTTTTAAACCTGCGACACTGATGCTGCATTCAAGGACCATTAAAAACATCTGAAAGGACTTAAGAACATCAAGAAAATGTGACTTGTTTCTCTGTAATGAAGCTGTTTTAGTGAAGAAAGTTGAAAGGTCACAGAGCGACTGCTGAATCTTCTGCTCTAAACATGAACTCTGAACTTTGTGATGCTTCAGGAGGAAAACTGCTTCAGTTATTCTCTCAGATTAGTTTCATATTTTCTGCATCAGATTTGAGTGAGATCCTGGAATGAAGACAGAAGAAAAGACTTTGTTCAAAGTTTGATTTATAGTCAAACCTTCCAGTTTATTCACACAATAAAACATCAACACAATATATGAATTCATTCATTAAAATCACAGTTTTTCCTCATTTGTTTGATGATTTTGACAAAAACAAACACAAACACACACACATGGTCTGCCATACTCATAAAGAGAAATGTTGACATTTTTCAATACAAATATTCCAGAAACATTTAGAGGATAGAGAAGTTTACATTTTCATGTGGAGAAATATTTTAGTAAATCAAAATGATGATGAGCAGTGATAGCCTCCATAAACAGTCACAGGAAAGATCTCCTTTAAAAACTCAGAAACATCAAGAGAACAACTAGAAGATGTGGAGGTACCACCCATAATGTTTGACTGACAGCTGATCTCTGTGCAGAAATGATGGAGAGAAAATAAAATGAAACTAAAATACAGATTTAAACCCACAATATGAAAGACTTCAGTCTATTTCACTTTAATCAACTCAGCGGTGGCTCCATAATAATAAGGCAAAAGTCCAGCATAGAGCGGCTGAGTGAATGTGGTCTGGACTCTGTGGAGGAGAGTCATGGTTTCAGAGACGCTGTAGAAGGACAAAATACCTGCTCTGTGATCCAGGTACACTCCTACTCTGGAGGAACGAGGACCTGAGAAGGGAGTTTCAATGTTGTTGTACCGAAATGTATAACTGTTGTTGTAAAAATTTAATGACCAAGATTTGTCATTCCATCCAAATAAACATTCATTACCCCCTCCTTTTCTGCTGATATTCTTGTATGCAACTGCCACACGAACTCCTTCCCCTCTCCACTCCACCTCCCAGTAACAACGTCCAGTCAGACTCTCTCTACTCAGGACCTGCCACCTGTCAGTGAATCTGTCTGGATGATCAGAATAAGACTGTTGTTGATTCATTAATGTTGCTTTTCTGTTCCCCTCTGATAATAACAGCTGTTTGTGTGCTGTGTTTGGATCCAGTGTGATTTCACATGAATATTTTAAGAATCCAGCTCTGGTCTTTGGCTCTGCTGGTGGATCTGACAGTAAAACATCCACTTCAGTGACTGTCAGTGAGATGTTTGTCCATTCCTCTCTCAGAATGTCCTGTAGTTTATCTCTGACCTCTGACACAGCTGCTGTCACATCCTCAAAGTAGCTCAGAGGACGGATATTGATGCTGGATGAGTCTGTAGACTCACTGAGTGCTGACAGTGAGGGGTAGTTGTGTAGAAACTGGATGTGATCCTCTGTGTGTGAGAGCTGCTTCAGCTCAGCATCTTTCCTCTTCAGCTCAGTGATCTCCTGCTCCAGCTTCTCCTGAAGCTCTTTGACTCGACTCACTTCAGTTTCCTGCTGGGATCTGATCTGCTGTTTCACATCAGAGCTTCTTTTCTGGATGAGATGGATCAGCTCAGTGAAGATCTTCTCACTGTGCTCCACTGTTTGATCAGCAGACTGATTGATGGCCTCCACCTCCTGTTGAAGCAGCTTCACATCTTTCTCTCTGTCCTGGATTCTCTGCTGGATGTTTTGTCGACTCACCTCCAGCTCTCTCTGCCTCTCAGTCCTTTCTGCTGCAGCTGAGACTGTGTCGTGGCCTTTATGTTCATCCACAGAGCAGAGATAACAGATACTCTGCTGATCAGTACGGCAGAACATCTTCATCACCTCATCATGACGAGAGCAGATGTTCTCCTGGAGCTTCTTGGAGGGCTCCACCAGCTTGTGTTTCTTTAATGGAGCCACATCATAATGAGTCTGAAGGTGTTTCTCACAGTAAGATGCCAGACAGACTAAACAGGACTTGAAGGCTTTCATTTTTCTTCCAGTGCAGAAATCACAGGCCACATCTTCAGGTCCAGCATAGCAGTGATCAGCAGGAGCAGCTTGGAGTCCAGTCTTCTTCAGCTCCTCCACTAAATCTGCTAACATGGTGTTTTTCTCCAGGACAGGCCTCGCTGTGAAAGTCTGTCTGCACTGAGGGCAGCTGTAGATTTTCTTCTTTTCCTCTTCATCCCAGAAGCTTTTAATACAGTTCATGCAGTAGCTGTGTCCACAGGGAATAGCCACCGGATCCTTCAGTAGATCCAAACAGACTGAACAGCAGAATTTTGTTTGGTCCATTTGATTCATGTGCTGTGCCGTTTCACCGTCTCTCAGTGACTGTCAGACAGTTTCACTTCCTCTGAACAGAAACAACCTCTGTGCTCTGAAGGGAAACAGATCTCTGCTCTTGTTCACCTCCTACAGGAAATGAGGCTCACCAGCAACTGCATTTACACCATGTTGTTTAGACCCATCCTGATACAGACACATCTGTGAAGGGAGGCACTAAAGAAATATTCTTACAGAGCGACCAAGAGCCAATCACATGATGCAGGGTGTGGTATGTTTGGTTACAGCATGCAGTAACAAGTCTGACCCAGATAAACTAGTTTAACTGGTTTAAACTGTTAAAATTAGTTTCAACTGGGTCAGCCCAGTTTAAGTTTTCTTGAGTTATGACAGTCAACACTCAGCAAGTTCATTTTATATTTCAAAAAGTTCAGCAAAGTTTAGGATGCTGTGATGAATAAAAATAAATAAAACTTTATATTTTGACATTTTCTAATCTTAGTTCATTCTCACACTTACAGAATGATGCATGGGAACAACTGACTCCACTAAATCAAACAGAAAATCGCAGATTGCTGGATCGAAGATGGCGCCGATGTGTATGTCTTGCCGTCTGTTCCTCCAAATTTCTGTTTTAATGTTTTTATTCTGCTATGATGTAGACTCCCTGCTGGTCTATGATCTTCGACTATCCCCCAATACGCCGGTGTGTAGACCGGGAAATGCACACAAAATACCGCCTCCGCTCCTGTCGTTGGTTCTTACTCACCTGCTCCGTGTACCTGTGCCGTCTCTGCGGAAGCGAGGTCGCCGTCGCGGCAAACGGAGTGGGAGATTAGTGAAACTGAAGGCCTGTCTGGCGTTTGGTTTTGCTGTCCCTGGCGTTGCCTGTCGCCCCCCTTTTCCCTGGCATCTTCGTAAGCCATCCTATACGTATCTGGTGCCGCTCGCTGGCTCTGAGCTGTTCCCGCCCGGCCACCCCCTGCCTCCCTGTCCATGGCAGCGCGGAGTGAATCTGCAAAACCTGCGTTATGTTGCACGAGCTTCTAAGTCTGGTGACTATTCAACTCCGGCCAAATTTGGCCTGGTAAACGCCGGTATCGAATAAGACTTTTATCCTTAAGGAATATTTTTTGTCACAGTACTTGGACTTTCTCTGCCTAACTGAGACGTGGATAACTGCTGGTGATTCCAGCGCCTTTGCAGAACTTTTGCTGCTATTTTAATGTTCCACGCAGATCTGGTCGAGGTGGAGGAGTAGCTACTATCTTCAGAGATCGCTACAAGTGTAAACAGCTTTCATTGGAATTTTATTTTTCCAGTTTTTAACTGTTACTGTTTGAAATAGAGATTGACAGACCACGTGACTTTCGTGCATTGCATGCCGGGTACGAGTGGCAACAACATCAAGACACTGCATCAAACACTAGCATTTCCAGCACCGGTAATCATTAATTCTGCGGTTTTAATCCCTACTTGCATTTTATTTACCCCCAAAACAGTTATGTACAAAACGACGAAGAACTCGGCAGGTCCGTACGAAGACAGACTTGACGAAAAGGCCAAAAAAAAAAAGTACGAGGAAAAAATCAAAGGAGTGAAAGGGTCAGACCCATACGAGCATACAGAGTGGAGTAAGCACGTTAGCGTGCTGCCCAACTTTCATCATGCACATATTTAATATTATATGATCCTGAGTGAAGTGTGAGTGCATACACTCACAAAATGTTTAGTAACTTTAGATCCCTGCAACAAGCCCAGGTCCAGTTTACTTTGGTGATTTGGACTATTCCATTTCACTGCTGTTGTTACATTTTTGTTCTTTATCTCCTGTACAGGCCAACACAATCTATTTGTTGTTTCAGGTTGTAGTGTTACACAACATTTTCAGATCTAATAGAAAAAAAGTGTTTTGTAATTCATTCATTTTTTCTTTATTTATAAATGGCATTATTGTTTCATTCTATTATAGAATCTTACAAGAAAGAGGCAAACTTGTATTCCATCATGCTTTATTAGCTGCTTCGGTGAAAAACAAATCAACAATGAGAAAAAAAACCAACATACTGGAAAACAGTTATTCATCACTTGCTTGCTTCAATACAACACTTGGGCACATATATGCAGACTTTTTGTGGCTGTTTTGATATCGCTCTCTCTCTTAACCGATCAAATCTCGCTGTGGTAGCAGCTTTACACTCGGTATGACCCAGGTTGATAGAGGGTGCCCAGTCTGGATCGCATTCCAGCATTTTGTAGGCTGATTTTTCTATAAAACACATCAAAAATTGGCAAAAATTAGCCCGCAAAGCCACAGCGAACAAAGCAGCAACGAATTCAATTCAAATCAATATAAGACTTATTTGTAACCTACATCAACAATGATGTTATGATAAATTACGTAATAACTACAACAGAAGACTTACCTTTGTGGAAATGCTTGGAGCAGACTAACATGTGAGCTGGAGTGTTCTGAAACGTTATATTTGGTCTGCAATCCAGGCCATCCGTCGCCTCTTTGTTACTTCGGAAACGTTAAACAATTTCTCTTCCACGACGTAATCCGATAACAACCGATCTCTTTACCGTCGGCTTCCCGTGGCTGTCATGCGACCAGCTATTGCAGTTAATAATACAACAGCTTTTTGTCATTTTTTGTGTTTCTTTTTATCGCTGTGTGACTGTTTTCATGTGAAAGCCTGCGTGCGCTAGTACCGCTTGCCACTCGTTCCCAGAATCCTTTGCGGTTTTGCCCCTGAATGACGTCACATTTTCAATCTCTATAGCCTGTTCTCCCCCTGTACTGTGCACAATAATATACAGGGCCCCAAAATTCAGTAAGGACTTTATAAAGGAATTTGCTGCATTTCTAACTGAAGTCACGATAAAATATGACTCCTTTCTTATTGTTGGGGATTTTAATATTCATGTGTGCTGTCCAGATAAGCCGATGGTTTAAGACTTTTTGAATCTTACTGATTCTTTTAATTTAGTTCGATGTGTGTCTGCACCCACGCAACAGTGTGGCCACACTCTCGATCTGGTTGTAGCGCACTTATTGCCTGTTTTTAATCTGAAAGTCTCTGATCCTGTTTTCTCTGATCATATGCCGGTTCTGTTTGACATCTCTTTATCTAGAAATGAATTCAGGGGGCATGTCCCTGCTAAGACATTTCGTTTGTTAAATTCTTCCACTGCAGCACGGTTCTCCACCTACTATAATCAGTTCTCCATTCCTGAGACCAGGGGCGATTCGTGGATCAGAGCTTTGAGGGGGCTGAGCACCTAGAGAGCTGCCCAGCCAGGCAAGATAAACTTTACTCATCACGATGAGACTTCTTCCCTGTCTCTGTCAGTCCCTGCATCCTTAAATGTCTCCAGTTGTCCTGAGTTTCCTCTGAGTGTCTCCTTGGTGCATTTAAACCCCTGTTCCTCCCTGTCCTTGTCGTCTGTTGTCTTCATCTCCGTTATTAGTCATCATAATTTTACCATCTCTGTGCAAGTCTCTAAATTTCTTTATTAAATCATAAGATTCTTAAATTCATCAAGTTTCTCTGTGTCTGGGTCCTCGTCACAAAACATGACATCACTGTTTTGTACATTTTAACACAATTTAATCCCCACATTTGTGAAAGAAAAGCAAAACACGTTTTTAAAGTATATAACAAAACCATCAAATCAGATAAAGGTTATTTAAATGCTGCAAATGAAGAATGGATTGAAATAAAAAAAAAAACATATCCTAACCGTAATTACTGAGGGAGAATGATGCTCACAGTAAATGAGAAGTAAACTGAGTGCATTTTTTGGACAGAGGTTCACTTTTAATGTGTGTGTATAATACAATACAGATATATAAAAATACACTCCAAAAATAGAGTCCTTGAAATGTACAAATGTACAAAATATTGATATAAAATTACAAAAATGGAGGCAACTTTGCCTGTGGTACGGTGTATACTATGTATGAAAAAGATCTTTACTGCAGATACTACTATGGCTCTGCAGATGTTTTCTTTTATTTTAACCTATGTCGCCTCACCTTGAAGTTGGCAAATCTGTCTGTCACTTTTGGTGGTCAACTCTCTCAAGCAGGTTAACAGTTTCTCTTGTGCCTGTCACTGTTCCCTGTCTGGTTCCTTACCTGGTTCTTCCTGACCTTGTACTTTCTCCTCACGTTCCCCTCTTTCCTCCTCTCTCCCTCTTTGGACTGACAATCATACACAAATAGATTGTATTCAATTAGATGAAAAAATTACATTAATATGAAAAAATTTAATATGAAATTTTTTTTTTATTAAGATCACTAATAAAAGTCCTCTCTCAGTGTACTTTCAACAAAAGGCAAATAACCAAACCACATGTACATCTAATAAAAGATATAAATATTGAAACACTGATCCAACATTATCCTTTATTGATGGATCATTTGTTCTTACACTTTTACCTGAATGTGGCTCCTGGGTTTAATTTCGGCACATATGACAAAATAACCAGCTTCTCTCATTCCATTTCAAACAGGACAGTGGTAACAGCAGCAGGCTACTGACAATTTTAAGTTTTAGATTTTAAATAGGCTGTATAACTTTCAATGGGAGCAACAGGGCGGTCAAATGTGGCTGATTTTACTACAGAGCAGGACGGATTGTAGGGTAGCAAATATCGTCGGAAAACACATTTTTAACACTGCAGGTTACCTGGTGTAATGTTTTTCAGCTAAAAAGAAACATGGTCTGACTCCTACCTAACTATATAAAGAGTAACTGAAGGTTAAATGCAGCTAATATGTCCTGTTTTAAGCCAGGCACTTACACCTCCGCTCCGCTGCGTCTCAGCCACCATAGCTCTGGCACCAAGGGTGCTAGAGCCAGAGTAGGGGAGTAGGGGAGAGGCGAGCTGGAACAAACCATTTTGGGAGGGGGGAGGGGTTATCTATACTTTTGTTGTTAAAATGTTACGTCTCAACCAAGTACTGTGTGCTTTTTACATTTTTAGTAGTGTGTCACACAAACAGCAAATATTGTCAGAGAAGTAAGAAATCTTTGGGGGGCTTTGATTCATTCAAAAATGGGCTAAAATCAACCCTGCCTGAGACGCTCCAATACGTAGAGGAACTCAGTTTTTGGTTTCATACCACTTGTCAGACTGTCTTGGATATTGTTGCCCCTCTAAAAATCAGGCATCCTAAGACTACGTTTGAACATTGGTTGAATGATGAAACCCGTGCTGCGAGGCGTGAATGTCGTAGGACTGAGCGGAGATGGAAAAAAGATAACTTACTGGTCTCCTTACAAAATTTAAGAGAGCACTGGGCCTTATATCAGCTTACAATAAAGAAGCAAAGCGGAAATACTTTGCAAACATTATTATGGTGAATTATCAGAAACCACATATATTGTTTAAGTCAATTGAGACTATTTTAAGCCCTCCCTCTGCTCTTAGTTTTGAGCCTTCACATGAAATGTGTGAAAAGTTTCTGCACTTCTTTATAAACAAGGTAGCCTCGGCTAGGGCGCGGATTATTTTTCCCACATCTGACCCCTCTGATCTTCCAATTTTCTCAGCTGTCTTGCAACAGTTTGAGTTGGTTACTCTTGCTCAGCTACAGGAGGTGGTGGATCATTTAAAGCCTGTAGGCTCACCTTACGATGCTATCCCTCCCCGTTTTCTGAAAGAAGTTTTTTCTACCGTAGGTCCAACTATTTTAACCATTTTAAATATCAGCCTTACCTCAGGTGTGGTTCCAAAGGATTTCAAAGATGTAATTGTGCAGCCACTTCTTAAGAAACCTGGGCTAGATACAAACGCTGTTGAAAATTTTAGACCAATATCTAAGCTGCCCTTTTTATCTAAAGTCTTGGAAAAAATTGTATATGACCAATTGATCCCATACTTGAATGCACAAAATGTTCAGGAGATTTTTCAATCTAGTTTTAAAGCAATGCATAGCACTGAATCAGCACTTTTAAGAATTTTTAATGATAGATTTTCATCATGTGATTCTGGTGAAAGTGTCATTCTTATTTTACTCGATTTAACTGCTGCATTTGACACTGTAGACCATGAAATTTTAATCTCACATTTGGAGCAGTGTGTCGGTGTAACAGGTGTGGCTCTGAAATGGTTCAGGTCTTACTTAACAAATCGAACCTTTTCAGTTCGCTTAGGAAACTGTGAGTCCTCCCGTGCTCCGTTGTCTCATGGAGTACCACAGGGTTCCATTCTGGGCCTTGTTTTCGCTTTATTTACTTCCATTGGGCTCAATTCTTAGGAAACACGGACTCTCTTTTCACTGTTATGCAGATGACTGCCAGATTTATGTTCCTCTTAAAAAGAAAGATGGGTCGTCTGTAAATCGTTTGCAAACATGTCTGGAGGACGTCAAGTCGTGGTTGGCGCTAAACTTTCTTTGTTTTAATGATTCTAAAACTGAAGTAATGGTGTTCAGACCTGCCTCTACTGCTGTTCCGTGTGTTGATTTGCAATCCCTGAAATCATTCTGTAAACCAGAGATTGTTAATCTGGGTTTTAAAATGGATTCTGAGCTTAAGCTTGAAAGCCAGATCGGGTTGGTTGTAACGTCTAGTTTCTTTCATCTGAGGCCAAAATTAAGCACTTACTTGCGAGACAACAATTTGAAACAGTAATCCATGCTTTTGTAACCGTTCGGCTGGATTACTGTAATTCTCTTTATTTTGGGGTGAGTGGATCTTCTGTTTTTCGACTACAGCTAGTTCAGAATGCTGCTGCACGCCTTTTAACTGGCACTCGTAGATGCGAGCATATCACCCCAGTTTTATATTCACTTCATTGGCTGCCCGTGCATTTTAGGATCCATTTTAAGCTGCTTTTATTTGTTTTTAAATGTCTGTCCAATGCTGCCCCTCTGTACCTCTCTGAGCTTCTTCATACCTTCCCGGTCCCTCAGGTCGGTAGACCAGCTCCTCTTGAGTGTGCCTAGGACTAATCGTAAGCTCAGAGGGGATCGGGCGTTTGATGTGGCAGCACCAAAATTGTGGAATGAGTTGCCTTTACATGTTAGACAGGCACCTTCCTTATCTGTTTTTAAATCACGTCTTAAAACATATTAGATTAGAAGGGCCAGCTCTGTTCTAGGATGCCCTCTGGACCCAGTGGAGGTGGTGAGTGACAGGAGAATGGTGGCTAAGCTGTCATCCCTGATGGACAACATCTCCCACCCCATGCAGGAGACTGTGACAGCACTGAGCAGCTCCTTCAGTGGCTGCGGCACCCACGGTGTGGGACGGAGAGATTTCGCAGGTCTTTCCTCCCCACTGCTGTCAGACTCCACAACAAAGACTCCAACTGATCAAACACACACATCCACACATGTGCAATAACACTAAGTGCAATACTCTTTTTCTGACAAAGTTGTATTTTTACTCAGTTGTATAAAGCATTTGCATTCTATTTTTATCCTATTGTATATTTTATTCTATTTATTCTACTGTATATAGTATTTTATTTTGTTCTATTCTGTACAATTGTGTACAGTATTTTATTCTTATTGTATTCTAATTTTGCTGTATAACTTTTGCACTGTCCACTTCCTGCTGTGACAAAACAAATTTCCCACGTGTGGGACTAATAAAGGTTATCTTATCTTATCTTATCTTAAATTTATTTACCTTGGCTTTCAGCACAGCAGGACTTGTTGATGTCTCTTAATATGTTTTCTTATTAATTATATTATTTTTAATTTTAAGATATTTTATATGTAATTTAAACTGTTTTCTCTCTCTTTTATATTTGTAGCACTTTGGTCAACATTGTTGGATGTAAAGTGCATTATAAATAAAGATGCTATGCTATGTTCATATGACATTACTGCCATCATGATCATTTAATAGACACAAATATTTAAATTTAGCAATAACAAATGCAGATCGCTCCACAATGTTTACAAAAACAAACAAACAAAACATTATTTTGTAGTCTTTCCTGTGTACACAGTCACAGTGGATTTTAAATTAAAACATCAAGATGTGCTTGAAATGTAAACTTTAAAGTTTAATTCAAGGTTTTAGTAAAATTTTGCCTGAACTGTTTAGTAATTTTTCACAGTGTCCATGTCAGTAATTCATTCAAATGTATTTTGGTCTTAAACTGATCCAGTAAATGTAACTTTTTCTCACCTACTTAATCGAGTATTTTAGTTGTTTAACTGTCATTATAACTAAACTGAACATCCAAAGCTTTACTCACTGCAGTTTTGTTGTGCAGTTATAGCAGCACTTTGAATCATCCACAGTTTTATAGAACTGTCTGTTGAATTGTTGTTTTGTTTGTTGCAATGCTTGCTTTTATTTAAACATTGATGATAATTTGATGTATTTGATTATTTATTACTGTCTGTCTGATTATATGTCTTTAATCAGTAAAGTCTCGCTTTGCTAGAAATAAATCAATAAATAATAAAATTGTAAACATGCAGCTGTATGTTAGAAGTCAAAGGGTCCTTAAGTCTTCTGTAAATTGACGGGGATCAAATGAAGGACACAAGTATCTGTTCTTACTCTAATAAATGCTGCTTTAATATCCAACAGACTATTTTCCTTCCTCATCAGCAGTAAACAGCTCGACTGCGTCTGTGCATTTGTGTCCTCCATACTTGTTTACACAGACATCTCAGGCTTGATGCCACGATGCAGTGTAGAAACCTGACAACCCTCTGACTCATGTTCAAATGTTCAAGGACATTTCTCAGGATCATGTATGACCCCTTTTTGACATTTGGACTTTCATTAATAATATTTGTGTTTCTGAGTCATTTTTGTGGAGACTTCTGTCCAACGTAGTGTCCAAATGAAGCCTGAAGCTTTTCTTCACCCTCTTGTCAGATGGTCAGCAACAAAACTCTGTTCCAACCAATGTCTGATAAGAGATGAGACACAGCAGCTGAGCAAATGATCATTTCATGCTGAAGACATCCTCAGACAGAATTAAATACATACATAAACACAGCCTGGTGCCAATAACACAGCTAATGACACTGCTGTATCACTGGCTTTACTGATTAAAGACCATATCTGAAGGAAATCTTTGAACACAACAGAAAGTGACCTTTTAAACCTGCGACACTGATGCTGCATTCAAGGACCATTACAAACATCTGAAAGGACTTAAGAACATCAAGAAAATGTGACTTGTTTCTCTGTAATGAAGCTGTTTTAGTGAAGAAAGTTGAAAGGTCACAGAGCGACTGCTGAATCTTCTGCTCTAAACATGAACTCTGAACTTTGTGATGCTTCAGGAGGAAAACTGCTTCAGTTATTCTCTCACATTAGTTTCATATTTTCTGCATCAGATTTGAGTGAGATCCTGGAATGAAGACAGAAGAAAAGACTTTGTTCAAAGTTTGATTTATAGTCAAACCTTCCAGTTTATTCACACAATAAAACATCAACACAATATATGAATTCATTCATTAAAATCACAGTTTTTCCTCATTTGTTTGATGATTTTGACAAAAACAAACACAAACACACACACATGGTCTGCCATACTCATAAAGAGAAATGTCGACATTTTTCAATACAAATATTCCAGAAACATTTAGAGGATAGAGAAGTTTACATTTTCATGTGGAGAAATATTTTAGTAAATCAAAATGATGATGAGCAGTGATAGCCTCCATAAACAGTCACAGGAAAGATCTCCTTTAAAAACTCAGAAACATCAAGAGAACAACTAGAAGATGTGGAGGTACCACCCATAATGTTTGACTGACAGCTGATCTCTGTGCAGAAATGATGGAGAGAAAATAAAATGAAACTAAAATACAGATTTAAACCCACAATATGAAAGACTTCAGTCTATTTCACTTTAATCAACTCAGCTGTGTCTCCATAGTAAAGCCAAAGTCCAGCATAGAGCGGCTGAGTGAATGTGGTCTGGACTCTGTGGAGGAGAGTCATGGTTTCAGAGACGCTGTAGAAGGACAAAATACCTGCTCTGTGATCCAGGTACACTCCTACTCTGGAGGAACGAGGACCTGAGACAGGAGTTTGGATGTTGTTGTACCAAAATGTATAACTGTTGTTGTTACAATCTAATGACCAAGATTTGTCATTATGTCCGAATTTACATTCACCCCCTCCTTTTCTGCTGATATTCTTGTATGCGACTGCTACATAAGCTCCTCTCCCTCTCCACTCCACCTCCCAGTAACAACGTCCAGTCAGACTCTCTTTACTCAGGACCTGCCACGATCCAGTGAATCTGTCTGGATGATCAGAATAAGACTGTTGTTGTTTCATTGCTGTTGCTTTTCTGTTCCCCTCTGATAATAACAGCCAGTTGAATGCTGTGTTTGGATCCAGTGTGATTTCAGGTGAATATTTTAAGAATCCAGCTCTGGTCTTTGGCTCTGGTGGATCTGACAGTAAAACATCCACTTCAGTGACTGTCAGTGAGATGTTTGTCCATTCCTCTCTCAGAATGTCCTGTAGTTTATCTCTGACCTCTGACACAGCTGCTGTCACATCCTCAAAGTAGCTCAGAGGACGGATATTGATGCTGGATGAGTCTGTAGACTCACTGAGTGCTGACAGTGAGGGGTAGTTGTGTAGAAACTGGATGTGATCCTCTGTGTGTGAGAGCTGCTTCAGCTCAGCATCTTTCCTCTTCAGCTCAGTGATCTCCTGCTCCAGCTTCTCCTGAAGCTCTTTGACTCGACTCACTTCAGTTTCCTGCTGGGATCTGATCTGCTGCTTCACATCAGAGCTTCTTTTCTGGATGAGATGGATCAGCTCAGTGAAGATCTTCTCACTGTGCTCCACTGTTTGATCAGCAGACTGATTGATGGCCTCCACCTCCTGTTGAAGCAGCTTCACATCTTTCTCTCTGTCCTGGATTCTCTGCTGGATGTTTTGTCGACTCACCTCCAGCTCTCTCTGCCTCTCAGTCCTTTCTGCTGCAGCTGAGACTGTGTCGTGGCCTTTATGTTCATCCACAGAGCAGAGATAACAGATACTCTGCTGATCAGTACGGCAGAACATCTTCATCACCTCATCATGACGAGAGCAGATGTTCTCCTGGAGCTTCTTGGAGGGCTCCACCAGCTTGTGTGTTTGAAATGTGGAGGATATAAACAGAGTAGCCCAGTAGTGGGACATGGTTCCAGCAACTCTGACGGTGACGGCCCGTTTGAAGCTGAAGCTCCGGCATGTGTCAAAAAATCAACACACTGCTTCAGAAACGCTGTGCTGAGGCTTGGTTTGTCTGAACAGAGTCACGTGATCAATGACGTCTGAAGCTTCATTCAGCACGTCACTGCTTCAGTATCTGATTCAATGATTTATAAGGAATTGAATCATTGGTGGGATTTGTGCTGTGTTTTGGTGATTTTGTGAGAACGAATCAGTGTGTGACATAATTATAGACATGGAGCCAGGAAGAGAGGACGCTCTGCCTGTTCCTGAATAAAAACCAGTTCATCAGCATTTCTGCTCCCAGGTCTAAAATGTACATAAGAAATATGATATACACATAATTATAATGATATAACTTATAGTATATTATATATAAACGTACCAGTCTGCTGGTTAATTACATAATCAGGTGGAGGCAGTGACCTCACAACCTCCTATAAGCTTTAAGTTAAGGTTACTTTATTTATACCCACAGGTGAATTTGCTTTACAGAACAATGATAGCATTTGGCCTCCCTTCACAAACACACACACCTAATGAAACCTGACAAAACACATATTTAGTAATTAAACAAAATGAATCAAATCAAAAACAATTCTTATTGAGTTCAGTGACAGCAGCAGGGACAAAGCTGTTTTTATAATGCTTTGTCCTGCATCTTGGAACTAGAAACCTCCGTCCTGAAGAAAGAAGCTAAATCCACCCCGTAGAGGATGGGAACCATTTTTAAGGTTTGATTAAGCCATCTGTGGTACCTGTTTAGAGTACAGGGAGTCTAAACAGGCCTGTGACTCATCTATCAGACGACTGGACCATCTCACTAACTAATTCAGTCAATTTTTCTCTGTGACAGAGGTCTGACTGAACCATGCCACCAAACAAAAAGATAAAACAGACTCAATAAAAGAACAAGAAAACAAAGTTAAAATCTTTCGCTCAATGTGGAAATGAGCAAGTTTCCTGAGGCAGTAAAGGCACTGGTGACCCTTTTTACAGACCGATTTGCAATAAAAGTTCAGTTTTTCATTGATTATGGTCCCAAGATATTTATATGATTGCACTTGCTCTATTTTCTGACCTTTAATTAAAGTGACTCTGTGCCCATTTTGTTGTTTCCTAAAATCAATAACCATATCTTTAGTTTTAGATATGTTCAATTGGAGATAAGACTCCTCCCACCACTGAACAAAGTCATCAATGATTGGACCGTGGTGAGTTTCACCCTCTTTCAGTAAGCTGACAATAACAAAGTCATCTGTAGATTTAATGATGGCCCTGTTTTCATATCTGCTCTGACACATGTTTGTAAAGAGAATGAATAATAAGGGCGATAAGAGACACCCTGGAGGAGAAGCTGTGGAGGAGAACACTGGGTCAGACAGAACCCCATTTATTCTCACTCTTTGTGACCTGTCAGTTAAAAGATCTAAAATCCAGCAAACCAGGTTTTTCCTGATTTCAAACTCTTCTAAAAGTCTTTTAATTAAAATATGGGGCTGTATTGTATTAAAAGCATAAGAAAAATCAATGAAAAGAAGTCTTGCAAAAGTCCCTTTACTCTCTGCATGTTTAAGAATCAGATTTAGTCGAGTCAAAAGCGCGTCCTGCACTCCTCTGTTGGGCCTGTACGCAAATTGCATTGGATCCAGCTGATATTCAATCTCTTCCATAATCACATTTCTGATGATTTTTTCAAAGACTTTCATGACAACTCAGGTGAGGCAACAGGCCTGAAGTCATTCAGGACGTTTGGACGACTAGATTTAGGGACATGAACAACGACAGCTTCCTTCCAAAGCGAGGGCACATTTTGTATTTGAAAGGATTTATTAAAAATAACCTGAAATTTAGGACTGAGTTCTTTATCGCAAGATTTAATTAGGCGGCACTAATGTTATCAGGGCCCTGGCTCTTGTTCACATTAACTGTATGAAAGGCCTTTTGGACATCGCTGAGTTCAGTGATGAAGTGTTGAGTATCTTTCAGTTTCTGTTTCAGTTCAGAAGAACTAAAACGAGCATAAAGCATATTCAAATCTCTGTCTGACTTAAAACCGTCTACAATGATCTGACTGCTGCTCTGGGGATTTTGAAACCCTGATATGGTTTTCATACAAGTCCAGGCAGACCCAAGTTTTGCAGCAAATTTGTTCATCAAATAAAGATGTGTTTTACTTAAAGTAAAATTTGATCAAAATAAAACTTGTTTAATTCATCTTTGCTGAGGATTCTCCTTCATTACTATTTTGTTTTGTTTTTTTGTTTTGTTTTTTTTTACCCATGGTGCATTTTGACAAATAAGAAAACTGAATCAGGTTAAAGTGTGCACAAAGACAGTCACACTGCAAATGATCTGAAGACTTGCATCTGTTGCTCTAACCCCCAACTAGTTTAGACAGATTTCCTGGTTCTACCAGAGGTTTTTTCCTTCAAGAAGGGAGTTTTTCCTTCCCACTGTTGCTGAGTGTTTGCTCATAGTGGGTTGTAAAAGCATAAAAGTTAATAAGAGGCATTCATAGCAGAGTTATCACAGCGGGAACTATATAGCTTAAATGTACAATTTCTACAGGACAAATTATAACTTCATTATGTATAAAAGCTCCTGTGGATAATTACTCCTATTTGTAACTTTACACAAGAGAAAGTTTGCTGTCACACTATTTATAACAGGTTGGATTTTGTCCTCTGAGTTGAGCCTTTGGTTGCAGTTTATTGAAGAATTTCCTCTAAAGTAGCTGTTGATAAAGATTTAAAGTCCTGTTTATATACAGAAATATGCTTTAGTTCATGTTTTTTTACATGTCTGCCTCAGTGGATCAGTAGAAGATCTGGCACAGGAAACTAGATGATGAAAAAAGGGTACGAATACACATATATATCTATATCTATATAGATACAGATATACACACACACACACACACACAGGTTGCAACGTAGTATTTTCATTTTTTCTTAGCATTTCTTTAACGTCTTGGTGCAAAAGAATACCTGCATTTGTGTGTAAAGAAATGTTACATATATACTAAAAACAGTTGGAAAAAAGAACTACAAATTTGGAAAGGAATTTATTCATGTTCTTACTCATAGATGGAGTACATGGTTTAAAAAACACTGAGGAAACAGATATGAGGCGGCTGTATCAACATAAAAACATTAATACAGTTAAAAATGAATAAAAAGTTGCACGCTTAAACTTATTTCTCTACAGTTTGTACAATTAATCCATGTAACAATAGGTTCTCTCTTAATATAGTAGTTAATTAAAATATCTTTACATAAAAATACATTTTTAAGTACTCTCCGGTGGAAGTCTGTTGTGGCTTATGTTTCTAAATGACACAACCATAAAGCAGCCCACAGAATATACAAATATGTCTTTGATAAGTGAATGTTGGCTCCCACAATGGCCTGTTAAGTTATTGCAAAAATAATTTACTGCATAATATGTCAGATTAGAACATGTTATAAGCACAAAACTGAAGGGGAAACAATAAAAACAAAAATTAAAAAACAAATACTAAATTAAGTTAAAGGATATTTCTTACTATACTATATAATTGTATAATGTTGCGTTTGATTGCAAAAGAAAACCCACCAAGAAAAAAAGAAAGAAAGAAAAAGAGAGAATAGAGTTTGATTTATTCAAAACACATTCTTTTCTTTTATTTAAGCTGTAGCGAGATTCAAATGGACAAAAGAGAAAGAAAAATATTACAGATTTGTTTTATTAATCATGAATAAACTTTATTATACACAACTCTAAATTTCAGTTGGTCTTAGTCAGATGTGTTTTTAATTAAATCCTGCAACACTGTGCTCGCTGCCATCACTTTATATCTTAGTGTGCAATTCAAATATATACTTATTACAATATTTTTCCCCCTTAACTCTCAACTCGCGTTTTTAAAATGTCTGTGATCATATTTGTCCGTTGACTTCTGTCTGGGCCTCGAACGATTCATCAGACAGGTTGGCAGCCTCCAACTGATGCTCCAGACTTTCATCATCGCCTCTATTCTGATCAACTCTTATCTTAAACTTAGTGATGAACTCATTACTGGCCAGCGCGCCCTCCTTTTTAGGGCACGTGGGCTTTGATAACAGCCGGCTTTCCAGTCGCTCTGCAAAGAAAATTCACAAAACATTTCTTATTTGGTAAGCTTGTTAACAAATTTTAGTTCAGTTTTGCTGAAAGTTATAGCATGCATCAGGTAAGAAGCAATTGGTTTTTAAAAAGCATATACATTCCCCAAAACATTTTTATTATGTGCATTTTGGAGAATAAAAGATTGTACACAATTTCCCTTTTTAAAGTAAAAAGATTATTAAGTCTAATTCTTACTTATTCAGTAGATTAAAGTATTGAAACATCATTATTCATAAAATATGCACATTACAAAATTAAAGTTATTCAAAAATTACTCAAGTACTTACTCCAATACTCACATTATTCAAGTACATTTAATTTTTGCCAATGTAATGTCACATAAAATCTTAATCTGAATAAGGGATTTGAACCCCACTGTCACGGCCAGGGGATCAGCAGGCCGCTGACTAGTAGTGTTCTCTCTCTTGCTCTCTCTCTCTCTCTTGCTCTCTCTCTCGCTCTCTCGCCAGGGCGGAACTCATGGTGGGTTCACGCCCTCGGCCCACGCCCCTCTGAAGAGGAAACACCTGGGCCTCATCAGTGCAGCCAGCATTTAAGCCAGGGAGTGGCTTCTACTCATCGCTGGATCGTTGTGTGTGACTCGCGTCAGTGCAGCCCGGCTCTGAGCAAGTTCTCTTTTGCTTCCCTGTGCAAAACCTCTAACGTGTGTTTCCTTCTGTACATAGATGCCCTGGACCCGACTCTGCATTCCCCGAGCGGATTCCCTTTTTGTGTGAGTGTTTGGAGAGAGAGTCAGAAGAGGAGCAAGTGTCTTTTCCCTACCTGGATTTCCCCGGAGCCTTTTCCCTGTCACCGCTTTGTATATAGCACTATCCCCTGCACTGTTTGTATATACACCTGGTGGAACTGTAATAAATACTGACTGTGCCTCTGAGTCCTGCGTGTGAGTCCTCAAGCGAACCGTGACACCCACACAGATGAGAGCTTAGCAGTGAAGCTCTCTCTTAAAATTTGAGTTATAAAGTCAGAAGTTATCACTGACAGAGATCCATGTTCTTTTAACATAAGAAAGAATATTTGCTGAAATTGACATTAATCCAAGCCCTTAAAACGCCATTTTGGATTAAGCATTTCCTTTTAGAAAAGTCTTCAATGAGCAGGAAGCTCCAGTACTGAAAAAGAAGCCAACATCAACTGCTAAACGTGCTAAAAGTAAGTAAGTCCCCGTAGACTCCTATGATCAAAACACATACAGTATAAAAGTTATAGGTTACAGATCTGAAAAGTAAAACAAATGTCAAAGTGCAAAAAGACTTATGGTCCCATAGAAGTCTATTCCATTTGCCTGGAATTAGGTGAACACCTTTGTGACAAATTTAATGGCTCAGTCATTTGTTTCATGTCATATTTAATAAAAGACTGACATGGTGGCATGTTGAATTGTCCATTTTGCACATATTTGGTCATTCTAAGCGTCAGAAGGGGAAAGATCATTCTGGGAATGCCTACTGGCGAAGGACGTGTGACTGACAAGTCCAGTGTGTGAAGTTTAACTACAGTCTAAGGAGCTTGGAAAGAAAAGCATCTGGACTTCTTTAAGTTTCTTGAAGATGTTTCACCTCTCATCTGAGAAGCTTCTTCAGTTCAGAATTTCTTCAGAGAACTGAAGAAGCTTCTTGAATGAGAGGTGAAACGCTCTTCAAGAAACTTAAAGAAGTCCAGATGCTTTTCTTTCCAAGCTCCTTAGACTACGATGACCTGAACGACTGAGAACCTTAACAGACAGTTCTTCCCTTCATTCATCATGCCTGATTTCAAAACACCAAGATGGCAGTCGTGAAAACACTCATCTTGAGTCTTCATGGGACTACGGTGAGATCAGTTATGCCTCTTATGATGCTGTCCCAGACTTCAAAGCAGTATAAAACATATTTGCAGCCTGTAACAACTGTGCATGCGGTTATTTTTCATTTTAAGATTTCCGTGTTTAAATCATAATAAGATTTAGTTTTAATTTTAATTAACTTGAGGTGAGTCAGATTCTTTCATTCAAGTCACTGAATGAATCTCTTGACATGTTTGGGGGTAGGTGCCTTTTGTAGCATTTTAATGCAATTATCTGACAGATTATATGGTCTACACTGTTATTAACTATACTAACACTCTGTTCCAGAAGTCTGTGCTGCAAAGAGGCAAAGTGAATACGGCACCTGCAGGAGTAATGGGGGTCATCAGTCGGTTCAGCTGGATGTTCCAGTGCCGTACATGTTGACTGGCATTCCTCAGCCTCTCCTGAACCTCCTGGAAACAAAAATCATGCAGGCATCCTCATCAGTGTTGTTTTAGAAGAGCACTAAATAAGATGCTGCTCACAAAGCCAGTCAAAACAAACTTGTTCACCTCCAGACGCTGGTGGCTTCTTTGGCGAGATGCCTGCAGATCCTGGAGCTCCTGAGAGGCAGAGTTGAGGGCTGAGGGGGTGTCCTCATCGGGACTGCCATCTGACAGCTCCTGTATGGGGCTGAGGTTTTGCATTGTACGTTGCTGCTCCTGGAGGAGCTGGAAATGTTTCCTCTTTTCATCTTCAGCCTGCAGCAACCTGAAGGAGGGGAAAAAGGGAAGAAGCATCTAAAAATGTTAATACTTCTCATGGATATATCAGATCTCCATCACAAATAAAATAAGTTAGAAATCCATTGTTACCGCTCAAGCTCCAGTCTGGCCCTCTCCTCCTCCAGCCGAGCCTGGATCTCCATATTAAGGGCAACTTCCAGCTGCTGCTGTGTCAGCTCCAGCTCCCTGATCCTCTTCTTCTGTTGTTCAGCCTCCTTTTCCTTCACCTGCATCTCAGCCTGCATGCTGTCTTTTATCTATGCACACACACAGCTACATAAACAGATGCACCAACAGAGCGGTATAAACTGACCTATTCCTGAATCACCTTTTCCTGGACTGTCATAACCATTTTTCCAAATCATTAAAGACTAGGTGTGAATTTTATAATGACAGTCAACATTTTGCTGCAGTTCTCAAAGATCAAAGTCAAGGAGAAAAGACTCTGTACATAATTGGTGTCAAGTGGAAAACTTTTTTTTTACCATCTCAGCCTCTTTCAGCTGTCTTTCCAGTTCCATCTGCACCTCCCTCTGCTTCCTCCGCTCTCTCTCCTCTGCCTCCCTTCGGCGAGTTTCCAGTTCCCGTGCATGCTGTGAAACAGATGAAAGAGCCATTGTTTGGTTTGTGTTTTCACCTCTATCCAGCAGGTACACCAACAGTCCAGCATAGAGCGGCTGAGTGAATGTGGTCTGGACTCTGTGGAGGAGAGTCATGGTTTCAGAGACGCTGTAGAACATAGGTGTCAAACTCTGGCCCGCGGGCCAAATTTGGCCCGCAGCCTACTTACATTTGGCCCGCGAAGCCATACCAAATTACTATCAGAGCTGGCCTACTGGTATTATACAGCTAATATATATATTGTTTAGTATTAAGCTTTGCTTGTTCCATATTCAGTTTTCAGCAAAACGTGTTTGAGTCCATAAGAAAAGATTCATTCTTATATCTGGAGGAATAAATATATTTCAATAAATATTAACGTTAGCCCGCGACTTTGTTCCAGTTTTGAATTTTGGCCCACTGTGTATTTGAGTTTGACACCCCTGCTCTAAAAGAACAATAAATGTTTTTCCACAAAAAAGCAAAACCAAAGGCTCTGAGCCTGGCCTTTTAACGGCTTCACCTACTTTGGAGTTTTTTAAAAACTTCAATACTAGCGTTTTATCTTTCCTGACTTTGTTTAACTTTACTTTTAAATAACCCTTTAATCTCTGGGAAATAATAAAATCATCTTCAGTTTTAGTTTTTTCTTGAGCAAAATACATAGAAGACAGCAGATGCATCCAATAAATTTCTCCCGAGTAGGCTGACTCAGTCAAAAAGGCTCACTGTCTGGTGATATATCTTAATCTCGTGTGGTTTTACATTGCTGTAAAAACTTTATTACTACAGATATCTAATAAAAAAACAAAACTGCTGTCACAGCCACTACAAACACAGACTTACATTGAGTTCTATGATCCAGAGCATGGTGATGAACAAGAGGTCAAAGGTGACAAAGAGGCAGAAAGTCCTCCTCACATCCGAGATGCATTTCTTCTCTCCGATGTCGTACGCCTCCAATCTCACAGAAACGGCCGGGGAGTTGACAGACCCCATGCCTGTTCTGACAGGGATCTGTGAGTAGCTACCGCTGCTGCTGCCTCCACCACGTCGGCCTTCCATCGCTGGCCACGCCACCTGGGCAGGGCTGGCCCCACCTACTGGTCAATTTTAGGAAAGAGTCAGAGGTGGAAGATCATTGGAGCTGGGAGCGAGGCTGGTGTTGGTGATGTGGAGTCACTGTGTGGAGGTTAAAAGCATCACTGCATCTGTAGAAAAGAAGATGAAGAAGGTAAAGAAATGGCAATCTCCTCTCAGGGAGTAAACCTCAGCGATTTTCTAAAGCATCTAAGTCTTTGTAGACATAATAAAAATTCTGACAATCGTCTGCTTTTTTTTTTTGAACAACATAGTAAAGCAGAATAAGCTCCATCAGGCTGTGGATTTACATTGTTGAGTTAGATTTTATAACGATTTGTTCACAATACAAAGCTTTTAGAGATCTTTGGGCTTTGCAGTGCTAAGAGTGTTTATGTTTCTGGTTTCTGAGAGCAGAGCTAAAAACAAAACAAAACACAAAACAAACAAAAAAACAAGCACAACACAACCCCCCCCCCCCCCCCCCCCCCCCCCCCCAAAAAATCTAATTCAAACCACTAGTCAGTCTACTTGGCTCTCAGCGAAGGCGGTCGCACTTTTCTCCTCTCCTCCTCACCCTTATCTTTCCTGCTTAGCTTCTGTGTCCTTGTCTTGTCTCGTGTGCATTACTTTCCCTGGAATAGCCTCTCACTGTCGTTCTCTAAAACCTAAAAGAGAATTATGGATTTGATCAACTGGTCTCTGAATGCTATTGGCACCCTTTTCTCAACGAGAAGTCTGGGCTCGGGAGAGCCTGAGTGCCCTGGAGGGACTTTCCCTGCTGGATACACGATGGACGGGTGGCAGACCTGGAGGGTCATGTGCCTGGCGGGACTGTCGATCGAGGACGCTGAAGATATCTATCTATTCGGAACCGTGATAACAGGGTTCTTGCTGATCGGAGTTGGCTTAGCCCTGGTTTATCGGAGAAATAAGAGAGCGGAACCGGCTGTTCAAACCCCCCCAAGGCTGCCCGCTGGATTCGAAGCGATGGGACGAGGCGCGACCTCTCACACCGAACGTAATATGGTCAACACCTTGGAGACGCTTGCATCGGCTGTGAAGGCTCAAAGCAACAACATTGAGCGTATGGGGGGATACATCAGAGAGAGGCCTGCTCAAAATGAGACCCTTGAGCGACAGTTGGAAGACATCGCGGAACGGATCACTGCAGTTGTGAGGTCTCAGAATCAAAAGAATGACAACACCATGGAACAGAAGTTTGATACCATCATGGGGAGGCTCGCGACTCTCCAACGGGAGATCGAGAGACCAGTGTCAGAGTGTTAGGGCAGCCTGAATATTCTCCTGGGCTGCTCGCATGGAAATTTACAAAATCAACATCAACATTGCGGACCCCCATCACGGCGCCAGCTGCAGGCCCAAGGCTGGAGCCGAACAATCACTCCCTGATAACGACTGTGTTACAGCTATTCTTCCCGTCCCATGCAAGGTCACCTGGATTGGCTGGAGGACTGTTTTCTTAGCCTGATAGGCCGAAGGACACTGTCTCAGCTGAACTATGGACACGCACACACATACACTTACACTGATAAGCACTCACTCATCCCCCCTCCCTTTCCAACGCCTTCGATGCTTGTTGCCCCCTGGGAACACGAGGCGGGTCCGGGCCCGTGCTGTCGAAGAGATGACGGCGCCGTCGCAGGATGGCTGCTGTGTTGCCTGGGGTTACTCCTCATCCCCTACCCATCCCTGTGGCTTGTCATGTCTTCCATAATGTTGTGCTGTGGACATTTATGTGCTTTTTTGTGCAGAGGAGTTTTTTTGTTTCCTGTTCTCGTGCTGTCCTACCATGGAAGCACAGCATGAGTGGAGGTCTCTTTTTTTCCTCTTGTACCTTCCCGATGTTGTGTACATTTCAGTGTTTTTCTTGTAACGCTACCGATCTCCGACTTGTAATCCCATGTGATGTCTGTGTTATGTGTGTAAGGTCGGGGGGGGTTACCATCTCGCTGCAGGGCAACCTGCTTGCGACAAATAAAGCTGTCATTCATTCATTCATTCATTCATTCATTCATTCATATGCAAAGTTGTTGATGCTCTCTGTATGGTTGCCACTCGAACTCCTCACCGTATCTCAAAGACTGAACCCTTCAGGAGAAACTCATTTCTGCTGCTTGCGTCTGTGATTTCTTCACTACTCAACGTTTCTGAGATCTGGAATGCAGATCGACTAGTAAATCAAAACGTTCACCTTCTGGCTCAGTTCTCCCGTCACCACCACAGTCTAGTGCAACACCTGAGGTGTCGGATGTCATCCCAGCCTGTTCACATCCAGCAGTAAACTCTCTACTACATGGTGATTGTTCGGATGAGGCCAACAGAAACACAATGTCTGAAAAAAACGTTGTATTACATCTTTTTCTTCATGTAAACGAACGAAACTTCTCTCAAATCCATCAGTCTTTTCACTTACTCTTGAGTTAATTAATCAATGTTTGCATTTCTTACCATTTCCTGCATGAAGAGATTACAACAGCTGCAACTCATTATTTTACAGTACTGAAGTGAGCAGCTTCAAATTGCTCTTTCACTTATAACTGAGCTTAAATTGGACTTTTCTACTAAAAAAACCCTGTAAAAATCACTGTCACATGACCCAGAAAAAGATTTCCGTTATCATCTAGCTTCAATGACTTTTGGACCTCATACCATTAAACACTGTTTACACTGTCTTTGTTTTAAGGAACTGAAACCAGTTGTGCTTTTGCTTTAACTGTCAGCTGCTCTGATACACAGAAAAAAAAGGCAGGATGGAAACGTGATTTGTACAGTCTGGTCCCAGCAGGTTTTCTCTGGTGATGTGGTTTCACAGTCTTGTGACTTTCATGTTTTACATGAATTAGTCTTTTTGGTTCACAAAATGCATCTATTTTAGGGCTTTAGTCAGGTTTAAATGACTGTTAATTACCTGAAAAATAAATCTGTTAAAAGAACCATTCAGTCACTTTGTAATGGGACGTATCTTCGGCACAATCGTATGTACTGTGCACCTGAAACTAATATCGTTCACCATTTGGCGCTTCCTTCTCACATGCCAGAGAGCTATTACAGTTACACCGCAGATGGTGTCTAAAATGATTTAACCCTCAACTTCCTAGCAGTTGCATCATTACATTATTTCAGCATTTGCAGTTATTCCAACTGTTTTATTAATCCTTAACATACTTTTCATTTACTTGTTCAACTTTACAAAATGCCAGTCAAAAAAAAAAAACCCAGAAAGTATACGGGACATTGACTGTCATTCAAACCTGAACTTTACCCAGTATTTTCCACATAAATCAGCTAGCACCAACATTAAAACCAATTACATTTGCCATGCTGCAATGGATCCTGGTTTTTATGTGGATGTTGTTTTCACACAGACTGCCCTACTTAAACATTATTACAGCCAAATTACACCTCCCATATGGCAATGGCACTCCCTGACGGCTGCAGCTTCCCTTGGAAGTCTAATGCGTCAGACCGGAGCTTAATTACTCAGGAACAACAACAACAACAACAAAAAAAGATAAATCCACATATATATTAGCGTCTGAGTTGCAAGGGCCAGCAGTCAAAGCAATTTTAACTTACATTTTATTTAAACATATGGGATCCCAGCACCACCCTCTCCCCAGCCACCTACTCCACCTCTTCCAAAGTGAAGGTGTGGTATCGGGGTGCTCAGCCCCGCCGTGAGATGTAATGTCTCCAGCACGTCCTGGGTCTGCACCAGCTTACAAAACAAAGAAACAGATTAGAGCTGGGGACCTGTCGCTGTTCTAAATGTCTTTGAGTGGTTACAATTTCCACTGCTTCAAATCTGTTAACTAACAAGTTTTCATTTAAATATGTGTATGAGACTCCAACGTATTTACAAGTAGTAACCTCCAGGTCTGAAAAATTAATCCAGAATGGAAGTGCAAACAACTAACAGGAGCAGTTCCTCTGAAAGACACCAAGGCTGGTGCCAATTCCCGCAGTTAGAGCAACAAATACTGAGGCAGCAGTTTGAACAGGCTTGCCAAAGCTGGACACAGCGGAAGATTGAAAAGATGTTGCTGGTCTGATGACTGCTGTGACATTCAAATGGTAGGGTTAGAATCTGGTGTAAACGACATAAAAGAATGAACATCTTGCCTTGTATTAACATTTCAAGTTGCTGATAGCGGTGTGAGAGTGTGGAGAATATTTTCTAGGCATACTTTGAGCCAATTAGTACCAGCTTAGCATTGTTTAACCACCACAGCCCAGCTAATGCTGACCATGTCTATCACTTTATAACCACACTGTACCCATTTTTTGATGGCTGCTTCCAGCTCAAATTTATTTTTTATTTTTTTTATTTTATTTTTTTGTTTCACACATGGTACAGCAGTAATGCATTCCCATACACAACCTTCCTTTCAATTAAAGTAACACTGTTTCCATGCATGAAAAGGAGCAGGAAGAAGAATAAATTCTTATTGATACCTGCCCCCTATCTGTGGTAATACAAGTAGGCAACCAAAATTACACTATGACAATTTTCTGCACATAACAAAACAAAACAAAGCAAACAGAACAATATACTCAACAATGAGCAATACCACTAAATATCAAACTAAAAGGATCATTTTTCTACAATTAAATTCTATTCTTTTCAACTTCTTCATATTGGTTTATCATTTTATTCTTATAGCAGATTTTAAATTGAGAAACATTTATACAACACTTAAGATGATCACTGAGAGAATTCCAGTTTCTTATGCCTATGACTGTTGGACACATTTGCCTGTGTGTGGTTCGAGCAAACCGGTGCTTAAAATAAAACTTCCTTCTGCCGTCCCCATTTTCTGAACACAATACAAATAAACTTTGTAACTTAAGAGGTAGTGTTTTATTTTTCGCCCTAAACATAATAGTTAAAGTCTGTAATTTCACTATGTCTTCTAGTTTTAACAATTTCGATTTTATAAACAAATTATTAGTGTGTTCTCTATATTTAACAATATGCATAATTCGAATCGCTCTCTTCTGTAATAAATATAATGGTTTCATATTAGTCACGTATGTATTCCCCCATACTTCAACACAATAGCTCAGATAGGGTAGAAACAATGAAAAATATAATATTCTCATTGTCTTGTAATCTAATATATATCTAACATTACCCAGGATATAAATACTTTTAGCCAACTTTTTTTTAACATGTTCAATATGTGATTTCCATGTTAACTTGTCATCCACTATTACACCCAGAAAACGGAATTCTGTCACTCTTTCAATTAATACTCCCTCTATAGATAATACTATCTCTTCCTCCTTTACACGGTTTCCGAATATCATAAACTTTGTTTTTTCCAAATTCAGCGATAACTCATTTACATCAAACCATTTTTTAATTTTTTTCATTTCAATAACCATAATTTTAGCCAATTCTTTCAAGTTCTCTCCGGAACAGTAAAAATTTGTATCGTCTGCAAACAAAACAAAATTCAACATTTTTGACACATCACAAATGTCATTTATATATAAATTAAAAAGTTTTGGTCCTAAAACAGAACCTTGAGGGACCCCACATTCTATTTTCATTCTATCAGATGAATTGCCTAAACACTGCACATACTGAAACCTATTATCTAAATAGCTGCTTAACCAGTTCAATACTATTCCTCTCACACCATAAGTTCTTAACTTAGAAATCAAGATGGAGTGTTGCAGAGTGTCAAAAGCTTTTCTTAAATCAATGAATACCCCTATAGTATATTTATTATGATGTGTTGCTGATGAAATGTCTTCAATAGTATTCATTAATGCTATTGCTGTTGATCTGTTCCGTCGAAAATCCGTATTGACTTTCGCTTAACAGTTGATGTTTTTCAATGAAACTATCAAATTTTTGTGCAAAGAGTTTTTCAAGCACTTTAGAAAACTGTGATAGCAATGATACTGGTCTATAATTATTAAAACTATGTCTGTCTCCCGATTTATAAAGAGGGATAACTTTTGCCACTTTCATTCGGTCAAGAAATACACCCGAATAAAATGAGAGATTAAAAATATAACCGAGAGGTTTGATTATACAATCCAAGGTCTTTTTTACGATGACCATGTCTAACCCATCACAGTCAGTGGATGTCTTGTTTTTAGATTCTGCTACAATAGCTATGATTTCTTTTTCAGTGATTTCCCCTAAAAACATAGACTGTACCACTCCATCTCAAAATCATCTCAAATCATCTCAAACTGGTTTCTTGAACATGAAGATGAGTTCACTGTACTCCAATAGAGCATCTTTGGGATGAGGTGGAACGGCAGATTCAAGTCAACAATTAATGAACATGACTTCATGACGCAGTTCTGTCAGCAACAGGGGTCATACCTGCTATAAACAAGGTGTACCTAACAAAGTGACCAGTAATTGCATATATGCTGTTATGATGGATGTTTATAATAAATATTAACTGAGAGAGAAAAGATACACCAAAGCTACTCTAGGGTAATAACAAAACGAGGGAAATTAACAAACTACATCTAACTGTTTTGGATTCAGAACAATTATTTTCAGCCTTTTATAAGGATTAAAATTTATTTCTGGATTAAATTTGGCAGCTTGAACTAGTTAAAGAAGATGCTGCCTATCCTGACATTTACATGAAAAGTCAAAACTACTATTTAAGCACAATGACGACAGACTCCAGGCAGACAATCCTGTAAAACATGGAAATATGAAGCATCTCTGATGGCTCAACACAGTAAGAAGAAGGGATGGAAATGATGTATAACTAGTTGAATACTGGAATCAGTGTTTTAAGCTGTGATGTAATAAACTAGTGGTGGGAAAATGAAAAAGAAAGAAGACAAATGTTTCCCTTTTGTGTTTTCCCGATTATGTGTCCGATATTTAAAAAAAACAACAACTATCTATCATGTACAAACTCTTAACAGGAATAAACCTGAAACCAATTGTTCTGCTGGGGAAGTTTCGTAAGCGGTACGAAGTTTAAAAAACAACATTCACCTGAGGGAGGCCCCCAGGAGCTCAGGTCTGACTGGTTTCAGCGACCAGAAACTGGAATGTACGGTGAGCAAACTGTGTTAAAATGCAGTGACTGATAAAAGACGGATGAGCACCATCACCATCACAATTAGTTGATCAATGTTCTCAATAATATAAAAAAAAAAGGCTTTCTCACAGACTGTATTATAATACAAATACAAACCACACATGGATTATTGCATGGTCCTGAAGCCAGCAGCGCCCTTGGTCATGAGATTTGTTTTAAATGTTTGCTGTATTATTGTTTTTAAATCATTGGAGTATACAGATTTTAAAAGTGTTTTATGATTACAATAGTTCGTAAAGTAGCAGAAGTATTCACACATCACAGTGACGCAGGTTAAAGGTTAATTATCAACCTTCTGTGGAGGAAATAAGGTGCTTGTTGTGCATTACGTTCAACATTTTCCTAATGTACCTTCAAACAGCTAATACCGCTTGAGCATTCCTGTCTGTGCCTAATGTCAAGTCATAGTCATGTAGTTTCTCTTTTCAAGTTCTTCTTGATGAAAATCACACTTTAACCTTTGACTTTCATAAATGATGTGACAGACTTAACACCATGTTAAGTCTATTTGGCAAATTCTGATCAATTATGAAGGATTTTCCAGAATATTCTGACCGGCTACCTTTGATAACGCAGAAACAGAAATCTTGAGTTGTGGTATCAGGGTGCTCAGCCCACAGATATTGAACTTCACATACCCCATCTGCCTCCATTTGGGACTGCAATGGCCTTAAAAACCCTACACATATCTTCCCTACTTAAGTGCAGCCTTTTTTCTAATGGAATTACAATATCGGCATCTGGTCTCTGACTTCTCATCAATTGTGTGGGCGTCCTTTAGAGGACATTTCATCGGAATAAAGGCAAATACGGTGGTGCCTTTATCTGCAGAAATATGTGGCCTGTAGCCAGTGGGTGGGGCACCACATGCTCGCTCTCACTGTTAGATTGGATAGAAAAGTCTGCAGCAGGACAAGCGAATATTAATGACGTTTCTGAGTGTTTCGATTCCATCAAGAACAAAAACAAATCTTAGCTAACCAACACTCACTGGGTTTTAGTGGATTACTATATTTCACAGAAATATTACAGAAACAGTTTCTTTGGTACAATAATCCAGCTGTGCAGAAATCAGGGAGTCGGGAAGAAGCAGCTCATTAAATTCTGTGCTTGTTTAAGACTGAAGCACATATTATATTATCATAATACCAGAGCTGAACTGGATGACTCATTCCTCATTAAATTACTTCAGATGTTATTTAAAAAATATGTATATTTTATGCAAGTGAAGCTGCTTGTGCTGCCACCTAAACCAATCATAACGTGGCCTCAAATGTTAAAGTAACCTTATGAGCAGAATCTGATATAAGAGACTATCAGTTATGGAGACAAAGATAAAGGCAAAAAAAAAACACCTGTATTTAAATTAAATAAGCAAACTGATATGAATGAACCTTACATTTAGATAATACAAATCATCAGCAAGAATAATAAAAAACAAGCAAAAACAAATAATAAAACAAACCTCAGCTAACGTGGAAGCTACACTGCAAGGTGGTCTGTTTAATAAATAAAATCTGACAGGTCACATACAGGACCATTAACATCTCTGTAAACAGAACTCAGCTCCCACAAAGCTCCAAATGAAGAAAAACTGCATCTGCATGCAGAGAACTGTTTGTGGAGACATCCAGCATGTCGACGCACAGTGAGTGAATGATGAAGAACAAACCATAACGAGGGGCAGGGCTACTACACTGCATTGTGTCCATCAGGTAAAAAAAAAAAGAAATCTGTTGGCTAATCTACACCATATCAATAACAGCTTCCTTAAGGTTTTAAAATGCACTGCAGCTGCATTTTAAAACATATCTACAAGCAATGCCAAAGAAACACACAGGTATGAGTACAGAGGTACTATGAAGGTAGCTCACTTCTTACTGGAGTATATCACCATAGTGACTTAAACTGTAGAGCAAACCTGCTTCAGAGCAGGTTGTGTTTGAGATTACGGATCAACAAGTATGAAATCACCACTTAGCTACCAATCAGTTCTCTGGAAAACTGCTTTACAACAAGTACCTGAAAGATCCCTTTGGACTGCTGTGCCATGGATAGTGGGAGGATCTTTCCATTGATGAGCATCAGTAGTCTAATCAGTTTAGATTCTTAAATTCAACTTCATTCTTTGACTTTTCCCATTTGTCTGCAGAACAATTTCACAACATTTTGAATTCCTCTATAAACATTAATCTCGTTTTTTTCTTTTGTCTGCAACGCTTGTCCCTAGCATGTCCTCGTCCATGAAAGCATTTGATCTTATCTGAGCAATTCCTCTTGGTCTCCTGTATCACTGCTCATCATTCGACATGCTTTTCCCAGTATATCCACGGCCATTTTTGTATTTATGCTTGTATTTTCTCCCAGACTGGTAAACATCAACAGAGCTCAGCAAAAGAACTTTTAGTTCCTATTTGAACTTTATTAATACAAGTGTTTAACCTTTTCATGTTTATGGTTTTATCTTTCTTTGTAAAGTCAGCTGTTCTGCTGCTCTGTATGTGATTGGTCAGATGCCCCCAACGCCACCCCTTTCATGTAAACAGGCTAGTAGCTAAAATGGGAAACCCTGGGTTACCTTATAGAGTTGATAACTAGCGTCATGTGATCACTTAGTCTGATTGACAATGTTGGGATAAGTTAATCAAGATAACAGAAAGATTTCTTGAGTATGATGAACAATGAATTTAACTCCTAAATATGACTTCCTAACACAGAATGTGATGACGTCATACGCTTTGTACTTTGATGTGTGGTGATTGGAAGTGTCTGTGTGGTGCAGCCTGGACAGACCAGACCAGCTGCACCACACAGACACTTCAAACCTCACCCGAGGACAAAAAGCACAAGAACAACAACAAAAAAAGAAAGAAAACAAACCTTAGAAACATGCAGGGTTACAGGAGAAGCCAGTCGTGCAGAGGTGAGCCTGTGCGAGTCTGAATTTAACTCCTATTTATGACTTCCTACCAAAGAATGATGATGGGAGAATTTGGATTTATTTATTAACAGATTTATTACGCATTAGTTTTATGGGTCTGTTCCACTTAAGGTCAGATTGGTGTCTATGAACCAAAATGAGTTTCACACCAAGACTAAACTCGTGTCATGGTTTGCATTATGCAGTGGTTACAGTGGTGACACTTATTAGACTCTGAAGTCTGTGCACCAGTTTTTCAGGGTCCTATAGGTGCAATTGTTGCGACCACTGTAAATGTGACACCATCACAGAAAAATTGTATAAAATCAGAAGAAGAAAGAGAACTCTAATATGATGGCTGCACACCAGCTGGATCATTATAACAACATCACATCACATGAGTAACTTCAACATGACGAGACTTCAAGGACTCCAACAATGTTCATACAGTGAGGATAAATAATGCTTTTTATTATTTATTATAAAAAGGACACAATATAGATATATAAAACGCAGCCAGAACTCCAATAACTAACATGTCCATTAATTTGACACGTTGGTTTATATATAATTTCTTTTTCTCTCTTAGCTTTTCAGCTCCACATTTTTGCCATTTCTTCCACACTCAACTCTTTTCTACAAGCTGAGCACACAGTGAAGGTAGGGGAGGGCTGGTGGCATTAAGAGATTTGATTGGGCAATCTAGGGGCCAGTTAGTTCTTTCCTTTGGTGAAAGTTGGGCTCTTCAATTCAGCATGGTACAACTCCAAAGATTCTGCAACATCAAACCCTCTGTCTGCTAATATTACATCCAGTTACAAGATGAGCTTCCCGACCCCCTGAACTACGGATGCCCTACATGACTGTTAGGACAACTTATGTATTGCAAGTATGCAGTACTAAGAATAACTTGATGTTTCTGACTTTGCATTATGAATTGTTTACCCACTGACAAACATTTCAAGTTCTACTAAATTAAAAAACAATTTGTGGTAACCTGATTATGATTCAAAAAGAATAATTAACAACACTTCTTGTAATGGTGTTAAAATCAGCCCAGCTTTTATTTTCATATGCAAAAAGTAAAAGAAAATCAGCCAACATACTGGACACATATAATTGTCAATATAATTGTTTATTGTTCAACACAATAAACAATTATACTGTCACCATGGTTACTGGTATTGAAAGCTTATTGATAATTTGTCCAAGTAAAGAATGCCCTCTCACAAATGTCATGTGACCACCTCATTGGCTTACAGAATCGTGATGTCACACACATTTAGAATCTTACCACCACTGTGATCCTTTGATCCTTTGATCCTAAAACCCTTAAATAGGGGTGAGACGCAAGAACTTTCAGTCCGTTATTCGCAGCATTTATGTGTGCAGCATTTAAACGTTCGCCAGAGAAGCCTTTTTTGGGATCCTTTTCAGAGTCACTGTTAACAGATTCCAACATGTCTCCAAGAAAACAGAAAAAAAGAGAAAACGTAAAGCCCAGCGCTCCTCTTTGCAATCGAGAAGACGATACTCAACTGCAGAAGATGTGCTCGGAAGAAATGCATGAGCAAAATCTCATGAGCAATCACAATACGCGACACCCGCCCCAGCCAGAGTACACCAGTTACATCTGGGAAAGTTTTTTTAAACAACGAGCGGAGATTATCAAACTGAGAGAGCACTGTGAGAGAAGGACCGCCGAGGTAGATAGACTGTTCAAACAGCTTCTCGATAAGGAGGATATTCAAAAGGAGAAAGAAATGGAACTCCTAGACATGCGGGGGAGGAACTTTGAGCTCCAAGCAAAGCTTAATAAAGTACAAGAAAAACCAACAGAAGAAATCCTCCAACAGAAGAAAAACGAGAAAGAGAGGGAAAAAAAGATTCAGGAGCTGCAAGTAAAGCTGGATGAAGCTCTGCAAAAAAATCAAGAACTCCTCCAAGAGAAGAAACAACTGGTCATAAAACTCCAAGGCACTGAGATAAATCAAAAAGTGCTGAAAGGAAGGGTTGAGTTTCTTCAAAAGAAAGCGCAACAGACCATGAAAAAGGAAGATATGGATTGCAAGCTTCAGGACAGCGAGAAACACAAGGAAGCCTTGCAAATAAAGCTTGATGAAGCTCTGCAAAAAAATCAAGAACTCCTCCAAGAAAAAGAACAAATGGACATAAAGCAGCGCAAACTGCAAGGCATGGAGGAAAAGCACAAAGGACTTCAGGCAAAGCTTGAAAAAACACTGAACAAAAATAAAGAGTTGCTTCAAGAAAAAAAGCAACTAGAAATTAAACAGAAAGAAACGGACTCCAAGCTTGAAGGCGTGGAGGAAAAATACACCGCGCTGAAAATAAAGCTTGATAAAACAGTGCAAAGAAATAAGGATTTCCTACAAGACAAAGAACAATGGGAAATAAAGCAGAAAGAAGATAAACAAATTCTCCAGGACTTTGAGAGGAAAAACCAACAACTGCAAGACCGTTATAACAAACTGAACTCCAAAACAACTGAGCTGGAGGGGGAAAAGAAAAAAGTGCAAAAACAATGCTCAGAGATGCAGAGTAAGCTCAGTGACATGCTGAGAAAAAACACAGAACTGGAGAAACTTTCCAACAACTTGAAGTGCAAAAACACTGAGGTGCAGATGTTAAAGCAGCAACTAGAGAAAACAAGCAAAGACCTGCAGTGTACACTTCAAGAACTCGAGAGAAGTCAGCAGCTACAAGACGCACACAACAAATTACAACACAGTTATACAGAGATGCACGAGGCAAAGCTTATGCAGGAGGCCAAATGTAAAGAACTGAAAGAAAGGCTCGAAGAAAAACAAGCCAAATTAGAAGAAGTGGAGACAACATGCAGGAAACTCGAGAAGGAAAATACACAAACAATTGATGAGTTACGAACCCTCATCCTAGAGAAAAAAGTGCTCGTGGAAAAGATGATGGAAAAGAAGAAAAAACGCTTCCGCTTCTTCTGGAGAAAGAGCACTCCTGCTTTTTCTATTTTTTCTACTTTTCCTTCTGCTGATGTCACCCCGTCTTCCTCCTCCACCGTTGCATCGTAATTTTCACCTTAACTCCTAACACCTGTCCCATCTCCCCCCCCCCTTTCTCTTTCACCCTCACCCCCCAACCAGTCCCGACAGTTGACTGCCCCCTCTAGAGCCTGGTTCTGTCATAGGTTTCTTCCTTTAAAGGGAGTTGTTCCTATCCACTGTCGCACCCAGTGCTTGCTCAGAGGGCATAGTTGGGGTTCTCTCTCCTCTATCTCTTTCCTCCTTTCTATCCCTTTCCTTTACCCTCTTCTTTACCCCCCACCCCTCCCCCCTTTTCTATTCCCCCGCTTTTCTATTTCCTTAATAATTTAATAATAAACACAATTGGCTACATTTTAAATGTGTCTGATCAACGTCTTCATTCAAGAATGAATTGTCTTTCTCACGGAGTCATGTGTATTTTGTGTTTTCCTCGGGCTGGTGATCCCCGCGGTCGTTCAGCCCCGGAGTCCAGAGTTTTAGTGTTTTAATCACATTTAGTGTTACATTTCAGATCACCACAATAGGATATCCATAATTTAGGATTCAGGCATTTGTTTTAGTTCAATATCGTAATCATTCTATGACTGAGTAGTTTACAGAACCTTCAGTCTGCAGCAATAACTTCTGTTGGAGCTATTTGTTCTTATTTTTTATTATTTTGAAATTAGTTAAAGTTTGTTGTTAGTTTACTTATATTTTGGGGTTTATTTACAAGTTTATTTGTAGGTTAATATTTCTTTCAATGTTTTGTTTGTTTGATGTTACCTTGTTAAATTAGTCAGTAAAAGCTGTAGGGCCATTTTGTTTCTATAAATAAAGAGACTGGTATAGGACCAGCATGCACTGGGGTGAGCTTATGGTTTTTTACTAGAGCAGGAGAAGCAGCAGGAAGTAACTAAAAATGGATCTTGTTATTGCTTGCCAAACTGGATAAAAGAAACCATAAAAACGCAACTTTAAAGTTTGGACAGTGGACTTCTTTTGCCTGCGTACGAAATATTATCTCAGTGCAGCAGTGGCTTGTGGACCTTTAACTGTGGGATGTTTGGTTTGTCAAACAAAAGGAATTGCCACTACAAAAAGTAAAAAACCTGCCCGTGGACAAAGGAATAATCCTTCATTAATGGATATGTTGGATATATGGATTTCAAGGATCACCGTCGAACTCGAATAAAAGTTACTGGATCGTCTGTAAGTACTCCAGACGGATTTGATGTTGAAGCCTGGATCAACATGTCACTCGTTCATCAAAGCTGGTGAGTGATAATATTGTTTAAGCCGTAAAGGAAAACGGTGAAGCTATTGGAGTTTAAAGACATTATTTCACTACAAAGACTGATGAACTGAGTTTTGATGTACTAAATTTCTGAAATACTCAGACAAGCCTGTCCGACACAAACAACAATGCATGTTCAAAGTCATTTAAATCCCCTTTGACCTTTGACCTTCAGCAGGTCGTCTTATTAACGTATACATGCCTAAATGCACTGAGCTGCTGCCATGTGATAGGCTGATTAGGTATTTGACCTAATGAGCAGCTCAACAGGTGTATCTAACAAAAATGTGGCCAGTGAGTGTACATGGTACTTTTTAAATGGACAAAATGAACTGCACTGGCAGCTGCCCAGTGCCACTATGAATTAGTTAAATAATCACTACCATGGATAGTTTGGCGCATGATGTAATTAAATAAATATTACAAAAAAAGATTCTTATAGCCCTCACTTACCTTGATAATGTTTTCAATCTCTAAGTCCTGTTTGTCTTTCTCTTTTTCTGTCTTCTCCGTCTCATGGATAGTCAAGTCATCAGATTGGCTGCCCCTGCTGCTGCAGCTGCTGCGGGCGCTCCGGCTGCGTTCCCGCTGACTGTTTTCCCGCTGGATCCCTCTCTTCAGTTTGAGTTCATGGTGAAGGGAAGACTTTCCCTCACTCTGAAGACGGAGGGCAGTTTGAATGGCTGAATACCAGATGTAAAATCTTGGGTGTACTTTCCATTTAACTTTCCGAGTCAGACTGAATAGGATGGGTTATCTTAAAAAAATGAGGACTGGTGTAGCTTTACAGAGTAATTGAATGCATGTTTCAGAAAATATGTTAATCCCTTTTGGATAAAGTGGCTGACTGACCTCCACCTGCCGGAGCACCTCTCTGAGGGGTTCAGTAGCCGATGCCATCAGCTCAGTGTGGAACGCACCACTGACTGGGAGAGTTTTGGTCCGCATGAACTTTAGGCGCCGAGAGTTTTCCTGGAGGAAATCCAGAGCCTGAGAAGTCAAAGAAGACAGCAGAAATGACAAGAGCAGCTCTAACAACTTTTTTGATGGTTGAGAGAAGACAGAAAAGAGAACACAATAGATTCACGGTATATTAAAGCAGCAAGAATATATGAATGCATTACCTGCTGGTGCCCTGCAATAACCCTGCCATCTGGAAACAGGTAGTTGGCCACAGAGCACACAGGATTCTCCATCCCCAGACTCTTGCAGTGCTCTTTTGCCTGCAGACAGGCATAATTATACTGAGCCTGAGGTCTACCAATGACTGACAGCATCCCACTGGGAACCAGTTCTGAGGCCTTCTGCATTGTTGTCTGTTGTCGGTATATTTAGACATTTTCCAAATCACATTGTAGTGACGTATACAGAACACAATAAATTATATAATGTAAACAACTACCTGAAAAACAGGTAGAACGATACTTTTGTATCGTTTATTGCATTTATGGAGGGAGTGGTGTATGCTGGGTAATGGCACAGCTAGCTAGTGGGTGACTTTATTCACCCGCTTCGGCTGTTATCAGTCCATACAGTGGGCGTTATTAGCACAAATCAGTCCCATAGATATGGGCCATCTCCTGCTAGATTGTTCAGAATGTTGTTATCATCCATCCAGATGGAGGATCACTAACAGGAGCGTGGAAGACTCCAGAATCCACTCTGGCTGGAATCCGGTGGATATGCAGTGATCTCACTCAAATCTGATGCAGAAAATATGAAACTAATCTGAGAGAATAACTGAAGCAGTTTTCCTCCTGAAGCATCACAAAGTTCAGAGTTCATGTTTAGAGCAGAAGATTCAGCAGTCGCTCTGTGACCTTTCAACTTTCTTCACTAAAACAGCTTCATTACAGAGAAACAAGTCACATTTTCTTGATGTTCTTAAGTCCTTTCAGATGTTTTTAATGGTCCTTGAATGCAGCATCAGTGTCGCAGGTTTAAAAGGTCACTTTCTGTTGTGTTCAAAGATTTCCTTCAGATATGGTCTTTAATCAGTAAAGCCAGTGATACAGCAGTGTCATTAGCTGTGTTATTGGCACCAGGCTGTGTTTATGTATGTGTTTAATTCTGTCTGAGGATGTCTTCAGCATGAAATGATCATTTGCTCAGCTGCTGTGTCTCAAACGACTCCTACAGTCTTTGCTTATGTGACCAACTTTTAAACAACCAAAACAAATTCCCCTTTCCTTGTTAAAATTCAACTTATCTCGATGCATTTTAGCTTTAAACTTCTTACAATTCTCTAGTAAATGATTGCTGTGTGAACAAAACAAAAAATTATGCAGAACAGTGGAATTTGTTCTGCTTCCAGTTGATTGAGTTTTGACTCCTGGAACCGTACTGACATTAGTGGCAAAACTACTTCCTTTTTTTCTTTGCTTGGTGGAACTTGAAACTTTAAAGCTGCTTCCAGATTGTGAGTCTTGGATGTTGCCAAACACTGGATCTTATGCTACTTTCACCTGTTTTATTATGAAGGCAACCAGATCAGTGAACACTGCTCTGTGACCATTTTGTTCCTGCAGTTCATAGGCAACAACTCTCCATTTTTCCCTCAATTTGTATGGAAGTTTCATAACAATCATTCTCATATTTGAGGGCAAATCCAACTCCTTCATATAAACAACTTGCTGTGTTAGATTCGAACATCCTTGAAGAAAAAGAGAGAATGACTGTAGACCTTTCACATCCTCACTTTTAATAGGTGCCCAACTCACAATCCTCTCCATATATGCAGAGGCAATTTTATTTCCGTTCCCAAAATGTTCTTCAAGAAGATATTTGTCTGTGGAATAGCCCTGCTCAGGAGGTAAATGCTGACAACTATGCACCAAGTCTTTAGGCTGCCCCCTAGTGAACTGCTCTAAAAAATGCAAACAGTCGCTCCAGTTATCAGTTTTAGCTTCCACTCCATTTTCAAAGGCATTCATAAATGATCTGTACTGTAAAGGGTCTCCATCAAACATAGGGATGTTTCTAGCTGGAAGGACAGAAGATAAGTTTTGTTTTACAAGCAAAGTAGTGATGTCATTTTGTTTTTGCATAATATTGACAATCTCCTTCGTGCAATTCTCAGTCAAAGTAGGAGACTGAGGCTGTGTTTGCTGCGTCACTTGAGCTGAATCATCAACTTTTACCATCACCTCATCCACCTGATGTTGGTTTTGACTTTGTCTAGGTGTGATTACTTGTGATTCAGATGCAGAATTTGTACCAGAGTAATCTCTTTCTGCCGGAACAAATGTATCAGCACAAGGATTTAAATCAGGCGCTTCTCGTACGTGCCCTCTTTCAAAATAAGAGTTCATTCCATCAGAACGCTCAGAGCTACAAACTGAGTTTATTTTTAAGACACGAAGCTTTGCCTTAGTTGCTGCCAACTCTGTTTCCAAGGATAATTTCTCCTTTTCTTTTCTCAGTTTTTCCTCTTGCGCTTCAATAGAATGTTTTTCTTTAATGCAGCGAGTCGCTCCATGAGCGCTGCCTTGTCAGCCGCAGCTTTAATGCGTGCGGAAGATGTTGATGAAATTCGACTTTGCTGTGACAATGTTTTCGAAGGTGGCTTTACACTTGAGATATTAGAGACACTGTCTTCAGGATTTATTTCATCCAAACTTTCAACAGCTTGATCATTAAGAGCAGTATTGCTTTGTTCAGTATACGGCTCGCCTGCTTGCTGCAACCAAACCTTTACTTTGTCCATAAAAACAGAGAATGCTGTCACCTTAGACTGAAAATGTGCGCTTTGCCTTTTCACTTCATCTTCTGGCAGTGGCAAACTTAAAAAGGATTCTTGCAAAGCGTTTGCATCTTGATAGCATTTAATAAACTTCCCAAATTCAGAAGACACTTCCTTAACCTTCTCATGTGAGGTCATTAAAGCAGAAATTTTCCCCATGTACTTAGATGCTTGCTTACACATTGAACTCCGCTTTTCTTGGCATGTCTTTATATACAAATCCAAACCTTTTGGCGTAAATTTGATGCTTCTTTTCTCTGCTTGCATCTGAGTGTCATCCTCTTGTTTACTCTCTTGTTTACTCTTAATATCCGACATTTTTATTGTCCTCTTGGATTATTTCAAACATTATAAAGATGCACAGCACACTGAGAATCCATAGCATAAAGCGCAAACATGATTGCAGTGAACAAACATTTCCACAGAGGGCGTTGGCATGTTTCAATTAGTGATCCTATTATGCACAAATTTAGTACATCAAAACTCAGTTCATCAGTCTTTGTAGTGAAATAATGTCTTTAAACTCCAATAGCTTCACCGTTTTCCTTTACGGCTTAAACAATATTATCACTCACCAGCTTTGATGAACGAGTGACATGTTGATCCAGGCTTCAACATCAAATCCGTCTGGAGTACTTACAGACGATCCAGTAACTTTTATTCGAGTTCGACGGTGATCCTTGAAATCCATATATCCAACATATCCATTAATGAAGGATTATTCCTTTGTCCACGGGCAGGTTTTTTACTTTTTGTAGTGGCAATTCCTTTTGTTTGACAAACCAAACATCCCACAGTTAAAGGTCCACAAGCCACTGCTGCACTGAGATAATATTTCGTACGCAGGCAAAAGAAGTCCACTGTCCAAACTTTAAAGTTGCGTTTTTATGGTTTATTTTATCCAGTTTGGCAAGCAATAACAAGATCCATTTTTAGTTACTTCCTGCTGCTTCTCCTGCTCTAGTAAAAAACCATAGGCTCACCCCAGTGCATGCTGGTCCTATACCAGTGTCTTTATTTATAGAAACAAAATGGCCCTACAGCTTTTACTGACTAATTTAACAAGGTAACATCAAACAAACAAAACATTCAAAGAAATATTAACCTACAAATAAACTTGTAAATAAACCCCAAAATATAAGTAAACTAACAACAAACTTTAGCTAATTTCAAAATAATAAAAAATAAGAACAAATAGCTCCAACAGAAGTTATTGCTGCAGACTGAAGGTTCTGTAAACTACTCAGTCATAGAATGATTACGATATTGAACTAAAACAAATGCCTGAATCCTAAATTATGGATATCCTATTGTGGTGATCTGAAATGTAACACTAAATGTGATTAAAACACTAAAACTCTGGACTCCGGGGCTGAACCACCGCGGGGATCACCAGCCCGAGGAAAACACAAAATACACATGACTCCGTGAGAAAGACAATTCATTCTTGAATGAAGACGTTGATCAGACACATTTAAAATGTAGCCAATTGTGTTTATTATTAAATTATTAAGGAAATAGAAAAGCGGGGGAATAGAAAAGGGGGGAGGGGTGGGGGGTAAAGAAGAGGGTAAAGGAAAGGGATAGAAAGGAGGAAAGAGATAGAGGAGAGAGAACCCCAACTATGCCCTCTGAGCAAGCACTGGGTGCGACAGTGGATAGGAACAACTCCCTTTAAAGGAAGAAACCTATGACAGAACCAGGCTCTAGAGGGGGCAGTCAACTGTCGGGACTGGTTGGGGGGTGAGGGTGAAAGAGAAAGGGGGGGGGGGGGTGGGGGGGGAGATGGGACAGGTGTTAGGAGTTATGGTGAAAATTACGATGCAACGGTGGAGGAGGAAGAGGGGGTGACATCAGCAGAAGGAAAAGTAGAAAAAGTAGAAAAAGCAGGAGTGCTCTTTCTCCAGAAGAAGCGGAAGCGTTTTTTCTTCTTTTCCATCATCTTTTCCACGAGCACTTTTTTCTCTAGGATGAGGGTTCGTAACTCATCAATTGTTTGTGTATTTTCCTTCTCGAGTTTCCTGCATGTTGTCTCCACTTCTTCTAATTTGGCTTGTTTTTCTTCGAGCCTTTCTTTCAGTTCTTTACATTTGGCCTCCTGCATAAGCTTTGCCTCGTGCATCTCTGTATAACTGTGTTGTAATTTGTTGTGTGCGTCTTGTAGCTGCTGACTTCTCTCGAGTTCTTGAAGTGTACACTGCAGGTCTTTGCTTGTTTTCTCTAGTTGCTGCTTTAACATCTGCACCTCAGTGTTTTTGCACTTCAAGTTGTTGGAAAGTTTCTCCAGTTCTGTGTTTTTTCTCAGCATGTCACTGAGCTTACTCTGCATCTCTGAGCATTGTTTTTGCACTTTTTTCTTTTCCCCCTCCAGCTCAGTTGTTTTGGAGTTCAGTTTGTTATAACGGTCTTGCAGTTGTTGGTTTTTCCTCTCAAAGTTCTGGAGAATTTGTTTATCTTTTTTCTGCTTTATTTCCCGTTGTTCTTTGTCTTGAAGCAGCTCTTGATATTTGTGCAGCGTTTCATCAAGCTTTACCTGCTGCACTCCGTATTTTTCCTGCATGCCTCTCTGGTTTATGTCCAGTTTTTCTTTCTCTTCAAGGATTTCTTTATTTTTTTGCAGAGCTTCATCAAGCATTACTTGCAAACCTTGGTTGTGTTTCTTGATGTTCTGAAGCTCACAATCCAGATCTTTCTGTTTCGTGTCATGCTGTTCTTTGTCTTGTAGGAAATCCTTATTTCTTTGCACTGTTTTATCAAGCTTTATTTTCAGCGCGGTGTATTTTTCCTCCACGCCTTCAAGCTTGGAGTCCGTTTCTTTCTGTTTAATTTCTAGTTGCTTTTTTTCTTGAAGCAACTCTTTATTTTTGTTCAGTGTTTTTTCAAGCTTTGCCTGAAGTCCTTTGTGCTTTTCCTCCATGCCTTGCAGTTTGCGCTGCTTTATGTCCATTTGTTCTTTTTCTTGGAGGAGTTCTTGATTTTTTTGCAAAGCTTCATCAAGCTTTATTTGCAAG
The DNA here is from genome assembly GCF_051167445.1 of Perissodus microlepis. Taxonomy (NCBI): domain Eukaryota; kingdom Metazoa; phylum Chordata; class Actinopteri; order Cichliformes; family Cichlidae; genus Perissodus; species Perissodus microlepis. The sequence continues at coordinate 36,526,871 of NC_140478.1, forward strand.
GCTTCCTTGTGTTTCTCGCTGTCCTGAAGCTTGCAATCCATATCTTCCTTTTTCATGGTCTGTTGCGCTTTCTTTTGAAGAAACTCAACCCTTCCTTTCAGCACTTTTTGATTTATCTCAGTGCCTTGGAGTTTTATGACCAGTTGTTTCTTCTCTTGGAGGAGTTCTTGATTTTTTTGCAGAGCTTCATCCAGCTTTACTTGCAGCTCCTGAATCTTTTTTTCCCTCTCTTTCTCGTTTTTCTTCTGTTGGAGGATTTCTTCTGTTGGTTTTTCTTGTACTTTATTAAGCTTTGCTTGGAGCTCAAAGTTCCTCCCCCGCATATCTAGGAGTTCCATTTCTTTCTCCTTTTGAATATCCTCCTTATCAAGAAGCTGTTTGAACAGTCTATCTACTTCGGCGGTCCTTCTCTCACAGTGCTCTCTCAGTTTGATAATCTCCGCTCGTTGTTTAAAAAAACTTTCCCAGATGTAACTGGTGTACTCTGACTGGGGCGGGTGTCGCGTATTGTGATTGCTCATGAGATTTTGCTCATGCATTTCTTCCGAGCACATCTTCTGCAGTTGAGTATCGTCTTCTCGATTGCAAAGAGGAGCGCTGGGCTTTACGTTTTCTCTTTTTTTCTGTTTTCTTGGAGACATGTTGGAATCTGTTAACAGTGACTCTGAAAAGGATCCAAAAAAAAGGCTTCTCTGGCGAACGTTTAAATGCTGCACACATAAATGCTGCGAATAACGGACTGAAAGTTCTTGCGTCTCACCCCTATTTAAGGGTTTTAGGATCAAAGGATCAAAGGATCACAGTGGTGGTAAGATTCTAAATGTGTGTGACATCACGATTCTGTAAGCCAATGAGGTGGTCACATGACATTTGTGAGAGGGCATTCTTTACTTGGACAAATTATCAATAAGCTTTCAATACCAGTAACCATGGTGACAGTATAATTGTTTATTGTGTTGAACAATAAACAATTATATTGACAATTATATGTGTCCAGTATGTTGGCTGATTTTCTTTTACTTTTTGCATATGAAAATAAAAGCTGGGCTGATTTTAACACCATTACAAGAAGTGTTGTTAATTATTCTTTTTGAATCATAATCAGGTTACCACAAATTGTTTTTTAATTTAGTAGAACTTGAAATGTTTGTCAGTGGGTAAACAATTCATAATGCAAAGTCAGAAACATCAAGTTATTCTTAGTACTGCATACTTGCAATACATAAGTTGTCCTAACAGTCATGTAGGGCATCCGTAGTTCAGGGGGTCGGGAAGCTCATCTTGTAACTGGATGTAATATTAGCAGACAGAGGGTTTGATGTTGCAGAATCTTTGGAGTTGTACCATGCTGAATTGAAGAGCCCAACTTTCACCAAAGGAAAGAACTAACTGGCCCCTAGATTGCCCAATCAAATCTCTTAATGCCACCAGCCCTCCCCTACCTTCACTGTGTGCTCAGCTTGTAGAAAAGAGTTGAGTGTGGAAGAAATGGCAAAAATGTGGAGCTGAAAAGCTAAGAGAGAAAAAGAAATTATATATAAACCAACGTGTCAAATTAATGGACATGTTAGTTATTGGAGTTCTGGCTGCATTTTATATATCTATATTGTGTCCTTTTTATAATAAATAATAAAAAACATTATTTATCCTCACTGTATGAACATTGTTGGAGTCCTTGGAGTCTCGTCATGTTGAAGTTACTCATGTGATGTGATGTTGTTATAATGATCCAGCTGGTGTGCAGCCATCATATTAGAGTTCTCTTTCTTCTTCTGATTTTATACAATTTTTCTGTGATGGTGTCACATTTACAGTGGTCGCAACAATTGCACCTATAGGACCCTGAAAAACTGGTGCACAGACTTCAGAGTCTAATAAGTGTCACCACTGTAACCACTGCATAATGCAAACCATGACACGAGTTTAGTCTTGGTGTGAAACTCATTTTGGTTCATAGACACCAATCTGACCTTAAGTGGAACAGACCCATAAAACTAATGCGTAATAAATCTGTTAATAAATAAATCCAAATTCTCCCATCATCATTCTTTGGTAGGAAGTCATAAATAGGAGTTAAATTCAGACTCGCACAGGCTCACCTCTGCACGACTGGCTTCTCCTGTAACCCTGCATGTTTCTAAGGTTTGTTTTCTTTCTTTTTTTGTTGTTGTTCTTGTGCTTTTTGTCCTCGGGTGAGGTTTGAAGTGTCTGTGTGGTGCAGCTGGTCTGGTCTGTCCAGGCTGCACCACACAGACACTTCCAATCACCACACATCAAAGTACAAAGCGTATGACGTCATCACATTCTGTGTTAGGAAGTCATATTTAGGAGTTAAATTCATTGTTCATCATACTCAAGAAATCTTTCTGTTATCTTGATTAACTTATCCCAACATTGTCAATCAGACTAAGTGATCACATGACGCTAGTTATCAACTCTATAAGGTAACCCAGGGTTTCCCATTTTAGCTACTAGCCTGTTTACATGAAAGGGGTGGCGTTGGGGGCATCTGACCAATCACATACAGAGCAGCAGAACAGCTGACTTTACAAAGAAAGATAAAACTATAAACATGAAAAGGTTAAACACTTGTATTAATAAAGTTCAAATAGGAACTAAAAGTTCTTTTGCTGAGCTCTGTTGATGTTTACCAGTCTGGGAGAAAATACAAGCATAAATACAAAAATGGCCGTGGATATACTGGGAAAAGCATGTCGAACGATGAGCAGTGATACAGGAGACCAAGAGGAATTGCTCAGATAAGATTAAATGCTTTCATGGACGAGGACATGCTAGGGACAAGCGTTGCAGACAAAAGAAAAAAACGAGATTAATGTTTATAGAGGAATTCAAAATGTTGTGAAATTGTTCTGCAGACAAATGGGAAAAGTCAAAGAATGAAGTTGAATTTAAGAATCTAAACTGATTAGACTACTGATGCTCATCAATGGAAAGATCCTCCCACTATCCATGGCACAGCAGTCCAAAGGGATCTTTCAGGTACTTGTTGTAAAGCAGTTTTCCAGAGAACTGATTGGTAGCTAAGTGGTGATTTCATACTTGTTGATCCGTAATCTCAAACACAACCTGCTCTGAAGCAGGTTTGCTCTACAGTTTAAGTCACTATGGTGATATACTCCAGTAAGAAGTGAGCTACCTTCATAGTACCTCTGTACTCATACCTGTGTGTTTCTTTGGCATTGCTTGTAGATATGTTTTAAAATGCAGCTGCAGTGCATTTTAAAACCTTAAGGAAGCTGTTATTGATATGGTGTAGATTAGCCAACAGATTTCTTTTTTTTTTTTACCTGATGGACACAATGCAGTGTAGTAGCCCTGCCCCTCGTTATGGTTTGTTCTTCATCATTCACTCACTGTGCGTCGACATGCTGGATGTCTCCACAAACAGTTCTCTGCATGCAGAGGCAGTTTTTCTTCATTTGGAGCTTTGTGGGAGCTGAGTTCTGTTTACAGAGATGTTAATGGTCCTGTATGTGACCTGTCAGATTTTATTTATTAAACAGACCACCTTGCAGTGTAGCTTCCACGTTAGCTGAGGTTTGTTTTATTATTTGTTTTTGCTTGTTTTTTATTATTCTTGCTGATGATTTGTATTATCTAAATGTAAGGTTCATTCATATCAGTTTGCTTATTTAATTTAAATACAGTTTTTTTTTTTTTTTGCCTTTATCTTTGTCTCCATAACTGATAGTCTCTTATATCAGATTCTGCTCATAAGGTTACTTTAACATTTGAGGCCACGTTATGATTGGTTTAGGTGGCAGCACAAGCAGCTTCACTTGCATAAAATATACATATTTTTTAAATAACATCTGAAGTAATTTAATGAGGAATGAGTCATCCAGTTCAGCTCTGGTATTATGATAATATAATATGTGCTTCAGTCTTAAACAAGCACAGAATTTAATGAGCTGCTTCTTCCCGACTCCCTGATTTCTGCACAGCTGGATTATTGTACCAAAGAAACTGTTTCTGTAATATTTCTGTGAAATATAGTAATCCACTAAAACCCAGTGAGTGTTGGTTAGCTAAGATTTGTTTTTGTTCTTGATGGAATCGAAACACTCAGAAACGTCATTAATATTCGCTTGTCCTGCTGCAGACTTTTCTATCCAATCTAACAGTGAGAGCGAGCATGTGGTGCCCCACCCACTGGCTACAGGCCACATATTTCTGCAGATAAAGGCACCACCGTATTTGCCTTTATTCCGATGAAATGTCCTCTAAAGGACGCCCACACAATTGATGAGAAGTCAGAGACCAGATGCCGATATTGTAATTCCATTAGAAAAAAGGCTGCACTTAAGTAGGGAAGATATGTGTAGGGTTTTTAAGGCCATTGCAGTCCCAAATGGAGGCAGATGGGGTATGTGAAGTTCAATATCTGTGGGCTGAGCACCCTGATACCACAACTCAAGATTTCTGTTTCTGCGTTATCAAAGGTAGCCGGTCAGAATATTCTGGATAATCCTTCATAATTGATCAGAATTTGCCAAATAGACTTAACATGGTGTTAAGTCTGTCACATCATTTATGAAAGTCAAAGGTTAAAGTGTGATTTTCATCAAGAAGAACTTGAAAAGAGAAACTACATGACTATGACTTGACATTAGGCACAGACAGGAATGCTCAAGCGGTATTAGCTGTTTGAAGGTACATTAGGAAAATGTTGAACGTAATGCACAACAAGCACCTTATTTCCTCCACAGAAGGTTGATAATTAACCTTTAACCTCCGTCACTGTGATGTGTGAATACTTCTGCTACTTTACGAACTATTGTAATCATAAAACACTTTTAAAATCTGTATACTCCAATGATTTAAAAACAATAATACAGCAAACATTTAAAACAAATCTCATGACCAAGGGCGCTGCTGGCTTCAGGACCATGCAATAATCCATGTGTGGTTTGTATTTGTATTATAATACAGTCTGTGAGAAAGCCTTTTTTTTTATATTATTGAGAATATTGATCAACTAATTGTGATGGTGATGTGCTCATCCGTCTTTTATCAGTCACTGCATTTTAACACAGTTTGCTCACCGTACATTCCAGTTTCTGGTCGCTGAAACCAGTCAGACCTGAGCTCCTGGGGGCCTCCCTCAGGTGAATGTTGTTTTTTAAACTTCGTACCGCTTACAAAACTTCCCCAGCAGAACAATTGGTTTCAGGTTTATTCCTGTAAAGAGTTTGTACATGATAGATAGTTGTTGTTTTTTAAATATAGAATAGAATAGAATAGAATGCCTTTATTGTCACTATACAGTTGTACAATGACATACAGAGCATCTCCTACTCAGTGTAAACATGCTGGGGGGGGTACAGTTCTGCAGCGCTATGTACATATGGACAGTATTAACATAGGGAAAAACATATATATATATAAAATGTACAATATACAAGCCGTAAGTAATATGTAATAAATAGTGTTATGTATATACAGTTGAGTTATTGCACATAGAATTGGTATTAGATTAGATTAGATTAGATTAGATTAGATTAGATTAGATTAGATTAGATGAAACTTTATTAATCCCTTGGGTGGGTTCCTCCGGGAAATTCAGTTTCCAGTAGCAAAGCACTGAAAGAAGTTGCATGTTACAGATACATTAAGGGGAATGAGAGTAAGGATATAACCATAAATACACCATATATACACATATACACATACAGGGAGTGCAGAATTATTAGGCAAGTTGTATTTTTGAGGAATAATTTTATTATTGAACAACAACCATGTTCTCAATGAACCCAAAAAACTCATTAATATCAAAGCTGAATGTTTTTGGAAGTAGTTTTTAGTTTGTTTTTAGTTTTAGCTATTTTAGGGGGATATCTGTGTGTGCAGGTGACTATTACTGTGTATAATTATTAGGCAACTTAACAAAAAACAAATATATACCCATTTCAATTATTTATTTTCACCAGTGAAACCAATATAACATCTCCACATTCACAAATATACATTTCTGACATTCAAAAACAAAACAAAAACAAATCAGCGACCAATATAGCCACCTTTCTTTGCAAGGACACTCAAAAGCCTGCCATCCATGGATTCTGTCAGTATTTTGATCTGTTCACCATCAACATTGCGTGCAGCAGCAACCACAGCCTCCCAGACACCGTTCAGAGAGGTGTACTGTTTTCCCTCCTTGTAAATCTCACATTTGATGATGGACCACAGGTTCTCAATGGGGTTCAGATCAGGTGAACAAGGTGGCCATGTCATTAGTTTTTCTTCTTTTATACCCTTTCTTGCCAGCCACGCTGTGGAGTACTTGGACGCGTGTGATGGAGCATTGTCCTGCATGAAAATCATGTTTTTCTTGAAGGATGCAGACTTCTTCCTGTACCACTGCTTGAAGAAGGTGTCTTCCAGAAACTGGCAGTAGGACTGGGAGTTGAGCTTGACTCCATCCTCAACCTGAAAAGGCCCCACAAGCTCATCTTTGATGATACCAGCCCAAACCAGTACTCCACCTCCACCTTGCTGGCGTCTGAGTCGGACTGGAGCTCTCTGCCTTTACCAATCCAGCCACGGGCCCATCCATCTGGCCCATCAAGACTCACTCTCATTTCATCAGTCCATAAAACCTTAGAAAAATCAGTCTTGAGATATTTCTTGGCCCAGTCTTGACGTTTCAGCTTGTGTGTCTTGTTCAGTGGTGGTCGAAGCGGGTGAATAAAGTCACCCAGTAGCTAGCTGTGCCATTACCCAGCATACACCACTCCCTCCATAAATGCAATAAACGATACAAAAGTATCGTTCTACCGGTTTTTCAGGTAGTTGTTTACATTATATAATTTATTGTGTTCTGTATACGTCACTACAATGCGATTTGGAAAATGTCTAAATATACCGACAACAGGCACTTCCGCGGCAATCTCTTCAATCGGAGGACCCTTCACGTCAATTCCCGACGCGAGGGGGGTACCCTGCGCGTCCATAAGTGAAGCAGAGGGAGCCTGGCCATGCGTCACACGTTTGACGAGTTGGGAGTGAGAACGTGTTGGACTGGACTTGTTACTGGGAGGTGGAGTGGAGAGGGGAAGGAGTTGATGTAGCAGTCGCATACAAGAATATCAGCAGAAAAGGATGGGGTAATGAATGCTGGTTTGGACATAATGCCAAATCTTGGTCATTAGATTGTAACAACAACAGTTATACATTTCGGTACAACAACATTGAAACTCCTGTCTCAGGTCCTCGTTCCTCCAGAGTAGGAGTGTACCTGGATCACAGAGCAGGTATTTTGTCCTTCTACAGCGTCTCTGAAACCATGACTCTCCTCCACAGAGTCCAGACCACATTCACTCAGCTGCTCTATGCTGGACTTTGGCTTCAAAATTATGGAGCCACAGCTGAGTTGATTAAAGTGAAATAGACTGAAGTCTTTCATATTGTGGGTTTAAATCTGTATTTTAGTTTCATTTTATTTTCTCTCCATCATTTCTGCACAGAGATCAGCTGTCAGTCAAACATTATGGGTGGTACCTCCACATCTTCTAGTTGTTCTCTTGATGTTTCTGAGTTTTTAAAGGAGATCTTTCCTGTGACTGTTTATGGAGGCTATCACTGCTCATCATCATTTTGATTTACTAAAATATTTCTCCACATGAAAATGTAAACTTCTCTATCCTCTAAATGTTTCTGGAATATTTGTATTGAAAAATGTCAACATTTCTCTTTATGAGTATGGCAGACCATGTGTGTGTGTTTGTGTTTGTTTTTGTCAAAATCATCAAACAAATGAGGAAAAACTGTGATTTTAATGAATGAATTCATATATTGTGTTGATGTTTTATTGTGTGAATAAACTGGAAGGTTTGACTATAAATCAAACTTTGAACAAAGTCTTTTCTTCTGTCTTCATTCCAGGATCTCACTCAAATCTGATGCAGAAAATATGAAACTAATCTGAGAGAATAACTGAAGCAGTTTTCCTCCTGAAGCATCACAAAGTTCAGAGTTCATGTTTAGAGCAGAAGATTCAGCAGTCGCTCTGTGACCTTTCAACTTTCTTCACTAAAACAGCTTCATTACAGAGAAACAAGTCACATTTTCTTGATGTTCTTAAGTCCTTTCAGATGTTTTTAATGGTCCTTGAATGCAGCATCAGTGTCGCAGGTTTAAAAGGTCACTTTCTGTTGTGTTCAAAGATTTCCTTCAGATATGGTCTTTAATCAGTAAAGCCAGTGATACAGCAGTGTCATTAGCTGTGTTATTGGCACCAGGCTGTGTTTATGTATGTATTTAATTCTGTCTGAGGATGTCTTCAGCATGAAATGATCATTTGCTCAGCTGCTGTGTCTCAAACGACTCCTACAGTCTTTGCTTATGTGACCAACTTTTAAACAACCAAAACAAATTCCCCTTTCCTTGATAAAAGTCAGCTTATCTCGATGCATTTTAGCTTTAAACTGCTTACAATTCTCTAGTAAATGACTGCTGTGTGAACAAAACAAACAACTATGCAGAACAATGGAATTTGTTCTGCTTCCAGTTGATTGAGTTTTGACTCCTGGAACCGTACTGACATTAGTGGCAAAACTACTTCCCTTTTTTCTTTGCTTGGTGGAACTTGAAACTTTAAAGCTGCTTCCAGATTGTGAGTCTTGGATGTTGCCAAACACTGGATCTTATGCTACTTTCACCTGTTTTATTATGAAGGCAACCAGATCAGTGAACACTGCTCTGTGACCATTTTGTTCCTGCAGTTCATAGGCAACAACTCTCCATTTTTCCCTCAATTTGTATGGAAGTTTCATAACAATCATTCTCATATTTGAGGGCAAATCCAACTCCTTCATATAAACAACTTGCTGTGTTAGATTCGAACATCCTTGAAGAAAAAGAGAGAATGACTGTAGACCTTTCACATCCTCACTTTTAATAGGTGCCCAACTCACAATCCTCTCCATATATGCAGAGGCAATTTTATTTCCGTTCCCAAAATGTTCTTCAAGAAGATATTTGTCTGTGGAATAGCCCTGCTCAGGAGGTAAATGCTGACAACTATGCACCAAGTCTTTAGGCTGCCCCCTAGTGAACTGCTCTAAAAAATGCAAACAGTCGCTCCAGTTATCAGTTTTAGCTTCCACTCCATTTTCAAAGGCATTCATAAATGATCTGTACTGTAAAGGGTCTCCATCAAACATAGGGATGTTTCTAGCTGGAAGGACAGAAGATAAGTTTTGTTTTACAAGCAAAGTAGTGATGTCATTTTGTTTTTGCATAATATTGACAATCTCCTTCGTGCAATTCTCAGTCAAAGTAGGAGACTGAGGCTGTGTTTGCTGCGTCACTTGAGCTGAATCATCAACTTTTACCATCACCTCATCCACCTGATGTTGGTTTTGACTTTGTCTAGGTATGATTACTTGTGATTCAGATGCAGAATTTGTACCAGAGTAATCTCTTTCTGCCGGAACAAATGTATCAGCACAAGGATTTAAATTAGGCGCTTCTTGTACGTGCCCTCTTTCAAAATAAGAGTTCATTCCATCAGAACGCTCAGAGCTACAAACTGAGTTTATTTTTAAGACACGAAGCTTTGCCTTAGTTGCTGCCAACTCTGTTTCCAAGGATAATTTCTCCTTTTCTTTTCTCAGTTTTTCCTCTTGCGCTTCAATAGAATGTTTTTCTTTAATGCAGCGAGTCGCTCCATGAGCGCTGCCTTGTCAGCCGCAGCTTTAATGCGTGCGGAAGATGTTGATGAAATTCGACTTTGCTGTGACAATGTTTTCGAAGGTGGCTTTACACTTGAGATATTAGAGACACTGTCTTCAGGATTTATTTCATCCAAACTTTCAACAGCTTGATCATTAAGAGCAGTATTGCTTTGTTCAGTATACGGCTCGCCTGCTTGCTGCAACCAAACCTTTACTTTGTCCATAAAAACAGAGAATGCTGTCACCTTAGACTGAAAATGTGCGCTTTGCCTTTTCACTTCATCTTCTGGCAGTGGCAAACTTAAAAAGGATTCTTGCAAAGCGTTTGCATCTTGATAGCATTTAATAAACTTCCCAAATTCAGAAGACACTTCCTTAACCTTCTCATGTGAGGTCATTAAAGCAGAAATTTTCCCCATGTACTTAGATGCTTGCTTACACATTGAACTCCGCTTTTCTTGGCATGTCTTTATATACAAATCCAAACCTTTTGGCGTAAATTTGATGCTTCTTTTCTCTGCTTGCATCTGAGTGTCATCCTCTTGTTTACTCTCTTGTTTACTCTTAATATCCGACATTTTTATTGTCCTCTTGGATTATTTCAAACATTATAAAGATGCACAGCACACTGAGAATCCATAGCATAAAGCGCAAACATGATTGCAGTGAACAAACATTTCCACAGAGGGCGTTGGCATGTTTCAATTAGTGATCCTATTATGCACAAATTTAGTACATCAAAACTCAGTTCATCAGTCTTTGTAGTGAAATAATGTCTTTAAACTCCAATAGCTTCACCGTTTTCCTTTACGGCTTAAACAATATTATCACTCACCAGCTTTGATGAACGAGTGACATGTTGATCCAGGCTTCAACATCAAATCCGTCTGGAGTACTTACAGATGATCCAGTAACTTTTGTTCGAGTTCGACGGTGATCCTTGAAATCCATATATCCAACATATCCATTAATGAAGGATTATTCCTTTGTCCACGGGCAGGTTTTTTACTTTTTGTAGTGGCAATTCCTTTTGTTTGACAAACCAAACATCCCACAGTTAAAGGTCCACAAGCCACTGCTGCACTGAGATAATATTTCGTACGCAGGCAAAAGAAGTCCACTGTCCAAACTTTAAAGTTGCGTTTTTATGGTTTATTTTATCCAGTTTGGCAAGCAATAACAAGATCCATTTTTAGTTACTTCCTGCTGCTTCTCCTGCTCTAGTACAAAACCATAGGCTCACCCCAGTGCATGCTGGTCCTATACCAGTGTCTTTATTTATAGAAACAAAATGGCCCTACAGCTTTTACTGACTAATTTAACAAGGTAACATCAAACAAACAAAACATTGAAAGAAATATTAACCTACAAATAAACTTGTAAATAAACCCCAAAATATAAGTAAACTAACAACAAACTTTAACTAATTTCAAAATAATAAAAAATAAGAACAAATAGCTCCAACAGAAGTTATTGCTGCAGACTGAAGGTTCTGTAAACTACTCAGTCATAGAATGATTACGATATTGAACTAAAACAAATGCCTGAATCCTAAATTATGGATATCCTATTGTGGTGATCTGAAATGTAACACTAAATGTGATTAAAACACTAAAACTCTGGATTCCGGGGCTGAACGACCGCGGGGATCACCAGCCCGAGGAAAACACAAAATACACATGACTCCGTGAGAAAGACAATTCATTCTTGAATGAAGACGTTGATCAGACACATTTAAAATGTAGCCAATTGTGTTTATTATTAAATTATTAAGGAAATAGAAAAGCGGGGGAATAGAAAAGGGGGGAGGGGTGGGGGGTAAAGAAGAGGGTAAAGGAAAGGGATAGAAAGGAGGAAAGAGATAGAGGAGAGAGAACCCCAACTATGCCCTCTGAGCAAGCACTGGGTGCGACAGTGGATAGGAACAACTCCCTTTAAAGGAAGAAACCTATGACAGAACCAGGCTCTAGAGGGGGCAGTCAACTGTCGGGACTGGTTGGGGGGTGAGGGTGAAAGAGAAAGGGGGGGTGGGGGGGGGGAGATGGGACAGGTGTTAGGAGTTAAGGTGAAAATTACGATGCAACGGTGGAGGAGGAAGACGGGGTGACATCAGCAGAAGGAAAAGTAGAAAAAGTAGAAAAAGCAGGAGTGCTCTTTCTCCAGAAGAAGCGGAAGCGTTTTTTCTTCTTTTCCATCATCTTTTCCACGAGCACTTTTTTCTCTAGGATGAGGGTTCGTAACTCATCAATTGTTTGTGTATTTTCCTTCTCGAGTTTCCTGCATGTTGTCTCCACTTCTTCTAATTTGGCTTGTTTTTCTTCGAGCCTTTCTTTCAGTTCTTTACATTTGGCCTCCTGCATAAGCTTTGCCTCGTGCATCTCTGTATAACTGTGTTGTAATTTGTTGTGTGCGTCTTGTAGCTGCTGACTTCTCTCGAGTTCTTGAAGTGTACACTGCAGGTCTTTGCTTGTTTTGTCTAGTTGCTGCTTTAACATCTGCACCTCAGTGTTTTTGCACTTCAAGTTGTTGGAAAGTTTCTCCAGTTCTGTGTTTTTTCTCAGCATGTCACTGAGCTTACTCTGCATCTCTGAGCATTGTTTTTGCACTTTTTTCTTTTCCCCCTCCAGCTCAGTTGTTTTGGAGTTCAGTTTGTTATAACGGTCTTGCAGTTGTTGGTTTTTCCTCTCAAAGTTCTGGAGAATTTGTTTATCTTTTTTCTGCTTTATTTCCCGTTGTTCTTTGTCTTGAAGCAGCTCTTGATATTTGTGCAGCGTTTCATCAAGCTTTACCTGCTGCGCTCCGTATTTTTCCTGCATGCCTCTCTGGTTTATGTCCAGTTTTTCTTTCTCTTCAAGGATTTCTTTATTTTTTTGCAGAGCTTCATCAAGCATTACTTGCAAACCTTGGTTGTGTTTCTTGATGTTCTGAAGCTCACAATCCAGATCTTTCTGTTTCGTGTCATGCTGTTCTTTGTCTTGTAGGAAATCCTTATTTCTTTGCACTGTTTTATCAAGCTTTATTTTCAGCGCGGTGTATTTTTCCTCCACGCCTTCAAGCTTGGAGTCCGTTTCTTTCTGTTTAATTTCTAGTTGCTTTTTTTCTTGAAGCAACTCTTTATTTTTGTTCAGTGTTTTTTCAAGCTTTGCCTGAAGTCCTTTGTGCTTTTCCTCCATGCCTTGCAGTTTGCGCTGCTTTATGTCCATTTGTTCTTTTTCTTGGAGGAGTTCTTGATTTTTTTGCAGAGCTTCATCAAGCTTTATTTGCAAGGCTTCCTTGTGTTTCTCGCTGTCCTGAAGCTTGCAATCCATATCTTCCTTTTTCATGGTCTGTTGCGCTTTCTTTTGAAGAAACTCAACCCTTCCTTTCAGCACTTTTTGATTTATCTCAGTGCCTTGGAGTTTTATGACCAGTTGTTTCTTCTCTTGGAGGAGTTCTTGATTTTTTTGCAGAGCTTCATCCAGCTTTACTTGCAGCTCCTGAATCTTTTTTCCCCTCTCTTTCTCGTTTTTCTTCTGTTGGAGGATTTCTTCTGTTGGTTTTTCTTGTACTTTATTAAGCTTTGCTTGGAGCTCAAAGTTCCTCCCCCGCATGTCTAGGAGTTCCATTTCTTTCTCCTTTTGAATATCCTCCTTATCAAGAAGCTGTTTGAACAGTCTATCTACTTCGGCGGTCCTTCTCTCACAGTGCTCTCTCAGTTTGATAATCTCCGCTCGTTGTTTAAAAAAACTTTCCCAGATGTAACTGGTGTACTCTGACTGGGGCGGGTGTCGCGTATTGTGATTGCTCATGAGATTTTGCTCATGCATTTCTTCCGAGCACATCTTCTGCAGTTGAGTATCGTCTTCTCGATTGCAAAGAGGAGCGCTGGGCTTTACGTTTTCTCTTTTTTTCTGTTTTCTTGGAGACATGTTGGAATCTGTTAACAGTGACTCTGAAAAGGATCCCAAAAAAGGCTTCTCTGGCGAACGTTTAAATGCTGCACACATAAATGCTGCGAATAACGGACTGAAAGTTCTTGCGTCTCACCCCTATTTAAGGGTTTTAGGATCAAAGGATCAAAGGATCACAGTGGTGGTAAGATTCTAAATGTGTGTGACATCACGATTCTGTAAGCCAATGAGGTGGTCACATGACATTTGTGAGAGGGCATTCTTTACTTGGACAAATTATCAATAAGCTTTCAATACCAGTAACCATGGTGACAGTATAATTGTTTATTGTGTTGAACAATAAACAATTATATTGACAATTATATGTGTCCAGTATGTTGGCTGATTTTCTTTTACTTTTTGCATATGAAAATAAAAGCTGGGCTGATTTTAACACCATTACAAGAAGTGTTGTTAATTATTCTTTTTGAATCATAATCAGGTTACCACAAATTGTTTTTTAATTTAGTAGAACTTGAAATGTTTGTCAGTGGGTAAACAATTCATAATGCAAAGTCAGAAACATCAAGTTATTCTTAGTACTGCATACTTGCAATACATAAGTTGTCCTAACAGTCATGTAGGGCATCCGTAGTTCAGGGGGTCGGGAAGCTCATCTTGTAACTGGATGTAATATTAGCAGACAGAGGGTTTGATGTTGCAGAATCTTTGGAGTTGTACCATGCTGAATTGAAGAGCCCAACTTTCACCAAAGGAAAGAACTAACTGGCCCCTAGATTGCCCAATCAAATCTCTTAATGCCACCAGCCCTCCCCTACCTTCACTGTGTGCTCAGCTTGTAGAAAAGAGTTGAGTGTGGAAGAAATGGCAAAAATGTGGAGCTGAAAAGCTAAGAGAGAAAAAGAAATTATATATAAACCAACGTGTCAAATTAATGGACATGTTAGTTATTGGAGTTCTGGCTGCATTTTATATATCTATATTGTGTCCTTTTTATAATAAATAATAAAAAACATTATTTATCCTCACTGTATGAACATTGTTGGAGTCCTTGAAGTCTCGTCATGTTGAAGTTACTCATGTGATGTGATGTTGTTATAATGATCCAGCTGGTGTGCAGCCATCATATTAGAGTTCTCTTTCTTCTTCTGATTTTATACAATTTTTCTGTGATGGTGTCACATTTACAGTGGTCGCAACAATTGCACCTATAGGACCCTGAAAAACTGGTGCACAGACTTCAGAGTCTAATAAGTGTCACCACTGTAACCACTGCATAATGCAAACCATGACACGAGTTTAGTCTTGGTGTGAAACTCATTTTGGTTCATAGACACCAATCTGACCTTAAGTGGAACAGACCCATAAAACTAATGCGTAATAAATCTGTTAATAAATAAATCCAAATTCTCCCATCATCATTCTTTGGTAGGAAGTCATAAATAGGAGTTAAATTCAGACTCGCACAGGCTCACCTCTGCACGACTGGCTTCTCCTGTAACCCTGCATGTTTCTAAGGTTTGTTTTCTTTCTTTTTTTGTTGTTGTTCTTGTGCTTTTTGTCCTCGGGTGAGGTTTGAAGTGTCTGTGTGGTGCAGCTGGTCTGGTCTGTCCAGGCTGCACCACACAGACACTTCCAATCACCACACATCAAAGTACAAAGCGTATGACGTCATCACATTCTGTGTTAGGAAGTCATATTTAGAAGTTAAATTCATTGTTCATCATACTCAAGAAATCTTTCTGTTATCTTGATTAACTTATCCCAACATTGTCAATCAGACTAAGTGATCACAT
Source organism: Perissodus microlepis (assembly GCF_051167445.1). Lineage (NCBI taxonomy): Eukaryota > Metazoa > Chordata > Actinopteri > Cichliformes > Cichlidae > Perissodus > Perissodus microlepis. Next base: position 36,542,255 of record NC_140478.1, read on the forward strand.
GACGCTAGTTATCAACTCTATAAGGTAACCCAGGGTTTCCCATTTTAGCTACTAGCCTGTTTACATGAAAGGGGTGGCGTTGGGGGCATCTGACCAATCACATACAGAGCAGCAGAACAGCTGACTTTACAAAGAAAGATAAAACTATAAACATGAAAAGGTTAAACACTTGTATTAATAAAGTTCAAATAGGAACTAAAAGTTATTTTGCTGAGCTCTGTTGATGTTTACCAGTCTGGGAGAAAATACAAGCATAAATACAAAAATGGCCGTGGATATACTGGGAAAAGCATGTCGAATGATGAGCAGTGATACAGGAGACCAAGAGGAATTGCTCAGATAAGATTAAATGCTTTCATGGACGAGGACATGCTAGGGACAAGCGTTGCAGACAAAAGAAAAAAACGAGATTAATGTTTATAGAGGAATTCAAAATGTTGTGAAATTGTTCTGCAGACAAATGGGAAAAGTCAAAGAATGAAGTTGAATTTAAGAATCTAAACTGATTAGACTACTGATGCTCATCAATGGAAAGATCCTCCCACTATCCATGGCACAGCAGTCCAAAGGGATCTTTCAGATTAAAATCACCACAGATAAACAAAACTTTTTGATTTGTTTTAGAGAATATTTCCTCTATGAAGTCATTAAATACTTGAATACTAGAGCCAGGTGTTCTATATATACAGCTAATTATTACATTTTTCTCTTTTTCCTTATAAATTTCAATTGTTATACATTCTAGTAAATTATCAATTACAGTTGTCATACTTTCTACCACCTTGTAGTTTAGGTTTTTATCCACATAAACAGCTACTCCCCCTCCACTCTTGTTCCTTCTATCTACAAAATTCACTTCATATCCCTCCAGTCCAAAGTCCATTCCTTTCTCCGCATTGATCCATGTTTCAGAAATGGCAATAATTCCAAATGGATTTGTCAACTCATTTAGATATTCCTTTATATTGTTGAAGTTGGCATACAGACTGCTGCTATTAAAATGGATTATTGATAATTTATTTTCCGTGTTGATGGTGTGCTTAAACTGTTCATCAGTGAAGTAGCAGCAGTTACTGCTAATGTTGTAGAAGAAATTATTTTCCGGGTCTATATCCTTTTCTAAGTCTAGAACATTATGGTCTGTGTATCGAAATGTTCTCAGTTCCAGATTATCATAAAGAGAATTCCAATGAGTTATATTGATATTGTTGCCGGATGCAGATGAAGTTCTTTTGGACTGTGCCATGTGTTGTGTTGTGTGTCACGTCACATGTGTATTCATACCTCCAGAGTAAGTTGACCTCAGTATTTGTCCAGCTCCTCCATATTTCTGATGACCAACACTTTGGCTTGTTCCGGTGTTCCATTGAGTTTAATGAATACTTTGCAGTTGGTGGTCCATGTATTTTGAATTTTTCCCTGTTTCTTCAAGTAACGTGCTTTCCTGGCAATGTCCACATTTCTTTTTATCAGATGTTCGTTCATGAAGACATCGGATCCTTTCAGTTTCTTTCCTTGTTTTAACAGTGCTGTTTTGTGTTTTCTGTTAGCAAATCTCACAATGATGGCTGGTTTGTCACTGTCATTTTTTCGGGGTAGAGGGTGGCAAGCCTCAATGTTGTTATAATCCACTTCCACACCTTTGGACCGTAGAAAGGTAACCACTTGATGCTCCGTGGAGTTGACATCTTCCTCTCCTGGCTCTCCTACATTGTCAGCGGCGACCGCCCGGGCGTATGACCGGGGTTTGATGCGAAGCCCCGTGATGATAACATCGTTCATCCGGGTGTACTGCTCCAAATCCGCCACTCTGTTCTCCAGGTACGCCAGCCGCCGATCCTTCTCGGCGTTCTGGATGCGGAGAGCCTTAACTTCCTCGACCAGGTCCAGGATGGCTTTCTGCTGCAGTTTGACAGTAGAAATCTCCTCTGTCATAAACTCCAGCGACTTCTTAATATCGTCACCTTCCTCGGCTGACAGAACTTTTTTCGGGCCCATGCTGAGAGACGCTCTTGTAGCGTTGCCGTGACAACCGGCTAGCTAGTTGATGCTAGCGTCCTTCCTCTCTCTCACCGCTACGGTTCAAAAACATCAACTTCTGAGTTTTCGAGAGGTCGCAAATGACGAGCCACCACTTCTGGACGGTTTCCCACACACGCTCTCAAAGATTAGTATCCACGGAGAGCTGCCGTTTTCAGGAGATATGTTAAGTTTGCCAACGTTTCTGCTCAGAGAACCTGTTGCTGACAGCCAAGAACCTGTTGCTGACAGCCAAGGTTCATTCATATCAGTTTGCTTATTTAATTTAAATACAGTTTTTTTTTTTTTTGCCTTTATCTTTGTCTCCATAACTGATAGTCTCTTATATCAGATTCTGCTCATAAGGTTACTTTAACATTTGAGGCCACGTTATGATTGGTTTAGGTGGCAGCACAAGCAGCTTCACTTGCATAAAATATACATATTTTTTAAATAACATCTGAAGTAATTTAATGAGGAATGAGTCATCCAGTTCAGCTCTGGTATTATGATAATATAATATGTGCTTCAGTCTTAAACAAGCACAGAATTTAATGAGCTGCTTCTTCCCGACTCCCTGATTTCTGCACAGCTGGATTATTGTACCAAAGAAACTGTTTCTGTAATATTTCTGTGAAATATAGTAATCCACTAAAACCCAGTGAGTGTTGGTTAGCTAAGATTTGTTTTTGTTCTTGATGGAATCGAAACACTCAGAAACGTCATTAATATTCGCTTGTCCTGCTGCAGACTTTTCTATCCAATCTAACAGTGAGAGCGAGCATGTGGTGCCCCACCCACTGGCTACAGGCCACATATTTCTGCAGATAAAGGCACCACCGTATTTGCCTTTATTCCGATGAAATGTCCTCTAAAGGACGCCCACACAATTGATGAGAAGTCAGAGACCAGATGCCGATATTGTAATTCCATTAGAAAAAAGGCTGCACTTAAGTAGGGAAGATATGTGTAGGGTTTTTAAGGCCATTGCAGTCCCAAATGGAGGCAGATGGGGTATGTGAAGTTCAATATCTGTGGGCTGAGCACCCTGATACCACAACTCAAGATTTCTGTTTCTGCGTTATCAAAGGTAGCCGGTCAGAATATTCTGGATAATCCTTCATAATTGATCAGAATTTGCCAAATAGACTTAACATGGTGTTAAGTCTGTCACATCATTTATGAAAGTCAAAGGTTAAAGTGTGATTTTCATCAAGAAGAACTTGAAAAGAGAAACTACATGACTATGACTTGACATTAGGCACAGACAGGAATGCTCAAGCGGTATTAGCTGTTTGAAGGTACATTAGGAAAATGTTGAACGTAATGCACAACAAGCACCTTATTTCCTCCACAGAAGGTTGATAATTAACCTTTAACCTGCGTCACTGTGATGTGTGAATACTTCTGCTACTTTACGAACTATTGTAATCATAAAACACTTTTAAAATCTGTATACTCCAATGATTTAAAAACAATAATACAGCAAACATTTAAAACAAATCTCATGACCAAGGGCGCTGCTGGCTTCAGGACCATGCAATAATCCATGTGTGGTTTGTATTTGTATTATAATACAGTCTGTGAGAAAGCCTTTTTTTTTATATTATTGAGAATATTGATCAACTAATTGTGATGGTGATGGTGCTCATCCGTCTTTTATCAGTCACTGCATTTTAACACAGTTTGCTCACCGTACATTCCAGTTTCTGGTCGCTGAAACCAGTCAGACCTGAGCTCCTGGGGGCCTCCCTCAGGTGAATGTTGTTTTTTAAACTTCGTACCGCTTACGAAACTTCCCCAGCAGAACAATTGGTTTCAGGTTTATTCCTGTAAAGAGTTTGTACATGATAGATAGTTGTTTTTTTTAAAATATAGAATAGAATAGAATAGAATAGAATGCCTTTATTGTCACTATACAGTTGTACAATGACATACAGAGCATCTCCTACTCAGTGTAAACATGCTGGGGGGGGTACAGTTCTGCAGCGCTATGTACATATGGACAGTATTAACATAGGGAAAAACATATATATATATAAAATGTACAATATACAATATACAAGCCGTAAGTAATATGTAATAAATAGTGTTATGTATATACAGTTGAGTTATTGCACATAGAATTGGTATTAGATTAGATTAGATTAGATTAGATTAGATTAGATTAGATTAGATTAGATGAAACTTTATTAATCCCTTGGGTGGGTTCCTCCGGGAAATTCAGTTTCCAGTAGCAAAGCACTGAAAGAAGTTGCATGTTACAGATACATTAAGGGGAATGAGAGTAAGGATATAACCATAAATACACCATATATACACATATACACATACAGGGAGTGCAGAATTATTAGGCAAGTTGTATTTTTGAGGAATAATTTTATTATTGAACAACAACCATGTTCTCAATGAACCCAAAAAACTCATTAATATCAAAGCTGAATGTTTTTGGAAGTAGTTTTTAGTTTGTTTTTAGTTTTAGATATTTTAGGGGGATATCTGTGTGTGCAGGTGACTATTACTGTGTATAATTATTAGGCAACTTAACAAAAAACAAATATATACCCATTTCAATTATTTATTTTCACCAGTGAAACCAATATAACATCTCCACATTCACAAATATACATTTCTGACATTCAAAAACAAAACAAAAACAAATCAGCGACCAATATAGCCACCTTTCTTTGCAAGGACACTCAAAAGCCTGCCATCCATGGATTCTGTCAGTGTTTTGATCTGTTCACCATCAACATTGCGTGCAGCAGCAACCACAGCCTCCCAGACACCGTTCAGAGAGGTGTACTGTTTTCCCTCCTTGTAAATCTCACATTTGATGATGGACCACAGGTTCTCAATGGGGTTCAGATCAGGTGAACAAGGTGGCCATGTCATTAGTTTTTCTTCTTTTATACCCTTTCTTGCCAGCCACGCTGTGGAGTACTTGGACGCGTGTGATGGAGCATTGTCCTGCATGAAAATCATGTTTTTCTTGAAGGATGCAGACTTCTTCCTGTACCACTGCTTGAAGAAGGTGTCTTCCAGAAACTGGCAGTAGGACTGGGAGTTGAGCTTGACTCCATCCTCAACCTGAAAAGGCCCCACAAGCTCATCTTTGATGATACCAGCCCAAACCAGTACTCCACCTCCACCTTGCTGGCGTCTGAGTCGGACTGGAGCTCTCTGCCTTTACCAATCCAGCCACGGGCCCATCCATCTGGCCCATCAAGACTCACTCTCATTTCATCAGTCCATAAAACCTTAGAAAAATCAGTCTTGAGATATTTCTTGGCCCAGTCTTGACGTTTCAGCTTGTGTGTCTTGTTCAGTGGTGGTCGTCTTTCAGCCTTTCTTACCTTGGCCATGTCTCTGAGTATTGCACACCTTGTGCTTTTGGGCACTCCAGTGATGTTGCAGCTCTGAAATATGGCCAAACTGGTGGCAAGTGGCATCTTGGCAGCTGCACGCTTGACTTTTCTCAGTTCATGGGCAGTCATTTTGCGCCTTGGTTTTTCCACACGCTTCTTGTGACCCTGTTGACTATTTTGAATGAAACGCTTGATTGTTCAATGATCACGCTTCAGAAGCTTTGCAGTTTTGAGACTGCTGCATCCCTCTGCAAGATATCTTACTATTTTTGACTTTTCTGAGCCTGTCAAGTCCTTCTTTTGACCCATTTTGCCAAAGGAAAGGAAGTTGCCTAATAATTATGCACACCTGATATAGGGTGTTGATGTCATTAGACCACACCCCTTCTCATTACAGAGATGCACATCACCTAATATGCTTAATTGGTAGTAGGCTTTCGAGCCTATACAGCTTGGAGTAAGACAACATGCATGAAGAGGATGATGTGGACAAAATACTCATTTGCCTAATAATTCTGCACTCCCTGTATATAGATACAGAATATACAATATGGATAAATACAATTGCTCATTTGAGTGAGTATATTGCACAGTGATTATTGCACAGTCAAATATAAGAAAAAAGACAAAACAAAAACAAAAAACAAATATTGCAAATATTGCACAGTGTAGAGAAGCACCTACAGCTCAGTTGTTCCCGCCCTCCCTTGTCCCCCTGTTTCTCCTCCCTCTCCCCTCCAGTGAGGAGTTAAACAGTCTGATGGCGTGTGGGACAAAGGAGTTTTTAAGTCTGTTGGTTTTTGACTTTGGGAGAAGCAGCCTGTCGCTGAATAGGCTCCTCTGATTGTTTACGACCGTGTGCAGAGGATGCCCGGCATTGTTCATAATGTCCATCAGTTTCTTTAAGGTCCTCTTCTCTGCCACTGTCACCAGAGTGTCCAGCTTCATGCCGACCACAGAGCCCGCCTTCCTGATTAGTTTCTCCAGCCTGGATGAGTCCTTCTTTGCTGTGCTGCTCCCCCAGCACACCACAGCATAGAAAAGGACTCCTGCGACCACTGACTGGTAAAACATCCTCAGGAGCTTCCTGCAGATGTTGAAAGACCTCAGCCTCCTGAGGAAGTACAGTCGGCTTTGGCCTTTTTTATACAGGTGCTGCGTGTTGCATGACCAGTCCAGTTTGTTGTCCACCCACAGCCCGAGGTACTTGTATGTGTTGACCACCTCCACCTCCTCTCCCTCTATCTGAACCGGCAGTGGACCTGGTCTGGACCTCCCGAAATCCACAACCAGTTCCTTGGTCTTTGAAGTGTTGAGTTGCAGGTGGTTTGTGTGACTCCATGTGACAAAGTTCCTCACCAGGCTCCTGTACTCCTCTTCCTGGTCATCCCAGATACACCCCATGATGTCTGTGTCGTCTGCAAACTTCTGAATATGGCATAATTCAGAGTTATAGCAGAAGTCAGAGGTGTACAGGGTGAAGAGAAGAGGAGACAGCACAGTTCCCTGTGGTGCTCCTGTGCTGCTGACCACAGTGTCCGAGGTGATGTCCTTCAGCCTGACATACTGTGGTCTGTCAGTGAGGTAGTCGGAGATCCAAGCGACCAGGCAGGGGTCCACCTGCATCCTGTTTAGTTTCTCCTGGAGCAGACAGGGCCGGATTGTATTAAAGGCACTGGAAAAGTCAAGAAACAGGATCCTGACCGTGCCTTTTCCCTTGTCCAGGTGTGAGTGGGCTCTGTGTAGGAGGTACAGGATGGCATCCTCCACACCGACATCTGCCTTGTAGGCGAACTGTAGTGGGTCCTGGGCATGTTGTACCTGTGGTCAGAGGAGGTTAAGGAAGAGCCGCTCTAAAGACTTCATAAGATGTGACGTCAGTGCCACTGGTCGGAAGTCATTCAGCTCATTGGGCCGGTTCTTTTTGGGGACCGGGACGATGCAGGATGTCTTCCATAGGGCGGGCACTCTCCCCAGTCGCAGGCTGAGGTTGAAGACTCGTTGTAGCGGCTCCCCAAGTTCAGCAGCACACGCCTTTAGCATCCTAGGACACACCTTGTCTGGGCCTGCTGCCTTTCTGGGGAGAAGCTTCCTCAGTTGTCTCCTGACCTGATCCACTGTGACACTGGGAGATGATTGGAAGGGGGGGAGAGAGGCTGTGGTGCTGTTTAGAGAGGGGTTGGAGAAGGAGGAGGGGGAGGATGTCATAGTGTCAGGGAGGGGGGGAAGCGAGGGAGGTAGGAGAGTAGGGAGAGGGCTCTGTAGTAAAGGTGAGGGTGAGGGTGGGGGGGTTGTGGGCTGGTCAAACCTGTTGAAGAAGTTGTTGAGTTCGTTTGCCTTCTCCACAGTCCCCCCCACTGTGCTGTTCTTGGTGTTTTGGCCTGTGATGGTTTTCACACCATTCCAGACCTCCCTCATATTGTTCCTCTCCAACTTCTGCTCCACCTTCCTCCTGTAGGTGTCCTTTGCTTCCTTCAAGCAGCGTTTCACCTCCCGCTGTGCTGCTTTCATCTCCTCCTTCACTTTGCTCCTGGTATTGCACAGTGGTGGTCCATAGAGGAAGTGGGAAGTGGGGGGCTGTGTTATCTGTGCATGTGTGAGTTCAGGGTGGTTATCGCTTTGGGGAAGAAACTGTTTTTGAGTCTGTGGGTTTTTGTGTTGATGCACCTGTAGCGCTTCCCTGAGGGAAGCAGGCTGAACATGTTGAAGCCAGGGTGGGAGCTGTCCTTGATAATGTTTGCTGCTCTGCTGAGGCAGCGGGAGGAATAAATGTCCATCAGGGAGGGGAGAGGGCAGCCGATGATCTTTTGTGCTGTCTTGACCACACTCTGAAGCCTCACTCTATCTGCTTTGGTGCAGCTGCTGTACCATACCGTGATGCAGTAGGTTAGCAGGCTCTCAATGGACGAGCGGTAGAAGGTCAGCAGCAGGTTGGAGTTCAGTTTGTACTTCCTGAGGACTCTCAGGAAGTGCAGCCGCTGTTGGGCCTTCTTGATGACCGCTGAGATGTGGACCCTCTCCACACACTCCCCGTTGATGTAGAGGGGGGCCAAGTCGGTGCTGTGTCTCCTGAAGTCAACAATGAGCTCTTTGGTTTTCTTAGTGTTCAGTGCCAGGTTGTTTTCTGAACACCATGCTGCCAGCTTCAGGACTTCCTCTCTGTACTCTGCCTCGTCTCCCTTCGAGATGAGTCCGACTACCGTGGTGTCATCAGCAAACTTGATGATGAGAGTGTTGTTGTGGGTCGAACTGCAGTCGTGGGTGTAGAGAGAATACAGGAGGGGGCTCAGCACACAGCCCTGTGGGGAGCCGGTGCTCAGTGTGCGAGTGGAGGAGAGATGAGGGCCGAGTCTTACAGTCTGGGGCCGGTTTGTGAGGAAATCCTTTATCCAGGCACATGTGAGAGGAGGGAGGCCAAGAGTGACCAGTTTGGTGATGAGGATGTCCGGGATGATTGTATTAAAGGCTGAGCTGTAGTCCACAAAGAGCATTCGGACGTAGCTTTGCCGCTGCTCTAGGTGACTCAGCACAGCGTGGAGGGCTGTGGCGATGGCGTCTTCTGTGGATCTGTTTGCACGGTATGCAAACTGGTGGGGGTCGAATTCTGGGGGGAGGTAATCCTTGATGTGCTGAAGGACTAGTCTCTCAAAGCATTTCATGATTACCGGTGTGAGGGCCACAGGGCGGTAATCATTCAGGCTGGAGATGGGAGACTTCTTCGGCACTGGGATGATTGTGGCTGATTTTAGACAGGATGGGATGGCTGCCTGATCCAGTGAGAGGTTGAAGAGTCTGGTGAAGATGAGGGTGAGCTGGTGTGCGCATGCTCTTAGTACCTTGCCATGTACTCCATCTGGACCGGCCGCCTTCCTGGGGTTCACTGCTAGGAGCACACGTCTGACATCGTGCTCTGTTACAGTGAGTGGAGCGGTGCAGGAACCAGGTGAGGATGAGGATGGGAGCAGGGCTGAAGCAGATGAGTGTTGCTGTTGTGGTGTTTCAAAGCGGGCGAAGAAGCTGTTTATTTCCTCTGCCAGCTGCCCACTCGGATTTTCTGTTTTCGCAGTGCTGCCTCTGTGGTTGATGATGTCTTGCATATCGGAGACATAATCGGGAAAACACAAAAGGGAAACATTTGTCTTCTTTCTTTTTCATTTTCCCACCACTAGTTTATTACATCACAGCTTAAAACACTGATTCCAGTATTCAACTAGTTATACATCATTTCCATCCCTTCTTCTTACTGTGTTGAGCCATCAGAGATGCTTCATATTTCCATGTTTTACAGGATTGTCTGCCTAGAGTCTGTCGTCATTGTGCTTAAATAGTAGTTTTGACTTTTCATGTAAATGTCAGGATAGGCAGCATCTTCTTTAACTAGTTCAAGCTGCCAAAATTAATCCAGAAATAAATTTTAATCCTTATAAAAGGCTGAAAATAATTGTTCTGAATCCAAAACAGTTAGATGTAGTTTGTTAATTTCCCTCGTTTTGTTACTACCCTAGAGTAGCTTTGGTGTATCTTTTCTCTCTCAGTTAATATTTATTATAAACATCCATCATAACAGCATATATGCAATTACTGGTCACTTTGTTAGGTACACCTTGTTTATAGCAGGTATGACCCCTGTTGCTGACAGAACTGCGTCATGAAGTCATGTTCATTAATTGTTGACTTGAATCTGCCGTTCCACCTCATCCCAAAGATGCTCTATTGGAGTACAGTGAACTCATCTTCATGTTCAAGAAACCAGTTTGAGATGATTTGAGCTGGAAGCAGCCATCAAAAAATGGGTACAGTGTGGTTATAAAGTGATAGACATGGTCAGCATTAGCTGGGCTGTGGTGGTTAAACAATGCTAAGCTGGTACTAATTGGCTCAAAGTATGCCTAGAAAATATTCTCCACACTCTCACACCGCTATCAGCAACTTGAAATGTTAATACAAGGCAAGATGTTCATTCTTTTATGTCGTTTACACCAAATTCTAACCCTACCATTTGAATGTCACAGCAGTCATCAGACCAGCAACATCTTTTCAATCTTCCGCTGTGTCCAGCTTTGGCAAGCCTGTTCAAACTGCTGCCTCAGTATTTGTTGCTCTAACTGCGGGAATTGGCACCAGCCTTGGTGTCTTTCAGAGGAACTGCTCCTGTTAGTTGTTTGCACTTCCATTCTGGATTAATTTTTCAGACCTGGAGGTTACTACTTGTAAATACGTTGGAGTCTCATACACATATTTAAATGGAAACTTGTTAGTTAACAGATTTGAAGCAGTGGAAATTGTAACCACTCAAAGACATTTAGAACAGCGACAGGTCCCCAGCTCTAATCTGTTTCTTTGTTTTGTAAGCTGGTGCAGACCCAGGACGTGCTGGAGACATTACATCTCACGGCGGGGCTGAGCACCCTGATACCACACCTTCACTTTGGAAGAGGTGGAGTAGGTGGCTGGGGAGAGGGTGGTGCTGGGATCCCATATGTTTAAATAAAATGTAAGTTAAAATTGCTTTGACTGCTGGCCCTTGCAACTCAGACGCTAATGTATATGTGGATTTATCTTTTTTTGTTGTTGTTGTTGTTGTTCCTGAGTAATTAAGCTCCGGTCTGACGCATTAGACTTCCAAGGGAAGCTGCAGCCGTCAGGGAGTGCCATTGCCATATGGGAGGTGTAATTTGGCTGTAATAATGTTTAAGTAGGGCAGTCTGTGTGAAAACAACATCCACATAAAAACCAGGATCCATTGCAGCGTGGCAAATGTAATTGGTTTTAATGTTGGTGCTAGCTGATTTATGTGGAAAATACTGGGTAAAGTTCAGGTTTGAATGACAGTCAATGTCCCGTATGCTTTCTGGGGGTTTTTTTTTTGACTGGCATTTTGTAAAGTTGAACAAGTAAATGAAAAGTATGTTAAGGATTAATAAAACAGTTGGAATAACTGCAAATGCTGAAATAATGTAATGATGCAACTGCTAGGAAGTTGAGGGTTAAATTGTTTTAGACACCATCTGCGGTGTAACTGTAATAGCTCTCTGGCATGTGAGAAGGAAGCGCCAAATGGTGAACGATATTAGTTTCAGGTGCACAGTACATACGATTGTGCTGAAGATACGTCCCATTACAAAGTGACTGAATGGTTCTTTAACAGATTTATTTTTCAGGTAATTAACAGTCATTTAAACCTGACTAAAGCCCTAAAATAGATGCATTTTGTGAACCAAAAAGACTAATTCATGTAAAACATGAAAGTCACAAGACTGTGAAACCACATCACCAGAGAAAACCTGCTGGGACCAGACTGTACAAATCACGTTTCCATCCTGCCTTTTTTTTCTGTGTATCAGAGCAGCTGACAGTTAAAGCAAAAGCACAACTGGTTTCAGTTTCTTAAACCAAAGACAGTGTAAACATGTTTAATGGTATGAGGTCCAAAAGTCATTGAAGCTAGATGATAACGGAAATCTTTTTCTGGGTCATGTGACAGTGATTTTTACAGGGTTTTTTTAGTAGAAAAGTCCAATTTAAGCTCAGTTATAAGTGAAAGAGCAATTTGAAGCTGCTCACTTCAGTACTGTAAAATAATGAGTTGCAGCTGTTGTAATCTCTTCATGCAGGAAATGGTAAGAAATGCAAACATTGATTAATTAACTCAAGAGTAAGTGAAAAGACTGATGGATCTGAGAGAAGTTTCGTTCGTTTACATGAAGAAAAAGATGTAATACAACGTTTTTTTCAGACATTGTGTTTCTGTTGGCTTCATCCGAACAATCACCATGTAGTAGAGAGTTTACTGCTGGATGTGAACAGGCTGGGATGACATCCGACACCTCAGGTGTTGCACTAGACTGTGGTGGTGACGGGAGAACTGAGCCAGAAGGTGAACGTTTTGATTTACTAGTCGATCTGCATTCCAGATCTCAGAAACGTTGAGTAGTGAAGAAATCACAGACGCAAGCAGCAGAAATGAGTTTCTCCTGAAGGGTTCAGTCTTTGAGATACGGTGAAGAGTTTGAGTGGCAACCATACAGAGAGCATCAACAACTTTGCATATATATGGTTGGTTTTGTGCATGACTAGTGGTTTGAATTAGATTTTGGGGGGGGGGGTTGTGTTGTGCTTGTTTTTTTGTTTGTTTTGTGTTTTGTTTTGTTTTGTTTTTAGCTCTGCTCTCAGAAACCAGAAACATAAACACTCTTAGCACTGCAAAGCGCAAAGATCTCTAAAAGCTTTGTATTATGAACAAATCGTTATAAAATCTAACTCAACAATGTAAATCCACAGCCTGATGGAGCTTATTCTGCTTTACTATGTTGTTCAAAAAAAGAAGCAGACGATTGTCAGAATTTTTATTATGTCTACAAAGACTTAGATGCTTTAGAAAATCGCTGAGGTTTACTCCCTGAGAGGAGATTGCCATTTCTTTACCTTCTTCATCTTCTTTTCTACAGATGCAGTGATGCTTTTAACCTCCACACAGTGACTCCACATCACCAACACCAGCCTCGCTTCCAGCTCCAATGATCTTCCACCTCTGACTCTTTCCTAAAATTGACCAGTAGGTGGGGCCAGCCCTGCCCAGGTGGGGTGGCCAGCGATGGAAGGCCGACGTGGTGGAGGCAGCAGCAGCGGTAGCTACTCACAGATCCCTGTCAGAACAGGCATGGGGTCTGTCAACTCCCCGGCCGTTTCTGTGAGATTGGAGGCGTACGACATCGGAGAGAAGAAATGCATCTCGGATGTGAGGAGGACTTTCTGCCTCTTTGTCACCTTTGACCTCTTGTTCATCACCATGCTCTGGATCATAGAACTCAATGTAAGTCTGTGTTTGTAGTGGCTGTGACAGCAGTTTTGTTTTTTTATTAGATATCTGTAGTAATAAAGTTTTTACAGCAATGTAAAACCACACGAGATTAAGATATATCACCAGACAGTGAGCCTTTTTGACTGAGTCAGCCTACTCGGGAGAAATTTATTGGATGCATCTGCTGTCTTCTATGTATTTTGCTCAAGAAAAAACTAAAACTGAAGATGATTTTATTATTTCCCAGAGATTAAAGGGTTATTTAAAAGTAAAGTTAAACAAAGTCAGGAAAGATAAAACGCTAGTATTGAAGTTTTTAAAAAACTCCAAAGTAGGTGAAGCCGTTAAAAGGCCAGGCTCAGAGCCTTTGGTTTTGCTTTTTTGTGGAAAAACATTTATTGTTCTTTTAGAGCAGGGGTGTCAAACTCAAATACACAGTGGGCCAAAATTCAAAACTGGAACAAAGTCGCGGGCTAACGTTAATATTTATTGAAATATATTTATTCCTCCAGATATAAGAATGAATCTTTTCTTATGGACTCAAACACGTTTTGCTGAAAAACTGAATATGGAACAAGCAAAGCTTAATACTAAACAATATATATATTAGCTGTATAATACCAGTAGGCCAGCTCTGATAGTAATTTGGTATGGCTTCGCGGGCCAAATGTAAGTAGGCTGCGGGCCAAATTTGGCCCGCGGGCCAGAGTTTGACACCTATGTTCTACAGCGTCTCTGAAACCATGACTCTCCTCCACAGAGTCCAGACCACATTCACTCAGCCGCTCTATGCTGGACTGTTGGTGTACCTGCTGGATAGAGGTGAAAACACAAACCAAACAATGGCTCTTTCATCTGTTTCACAGCATGCACGGGAACTGGAAACTCGCCGAAGGGAGGCAGAGGAGAGAGAGCGGAGGAAGCAGAGGGAGGTGCAGATGGAACTGGAAAGACAGCTGAAAGAGGCTGAGATGGTAAAAAAAAAGTTTTCCACTTGACACCAATTATGTACAGAGTCTTTTCTCCTTGACTTTGATCTTTGAGAACTGCAGCAAAATGTTGACTGTCATTATAAAATTCACACCTAGTCTTTAATGATTTGGAAAAATGGTTATGACAGTCCAGGAAAAGGTGATTCAGGAATAGGTCAGTTTATACCGCTCTGTTGGTGCATCTGTTTATGTAGCTGTGTGTGTGCATAGATAAAAGACAGCATGCAGGCTGAGATGCAGGTGAAGGAAAAGGAGGCTGAACAACAGAAGAAGAGGATCAGGGAGCTGGAGCTGACACAGCAGCAGCTGGAAGTTGCCCTTAATATGGAGATCCAGGCTCGGCTGGAGGAGGAGAGGGCCAGACTGGAGCTTGAGCGGTAACAATGGATTTCTAACTTATTTTATTTGTGATGGAGATCTGATATATCCATGAGAAGTATTAACATTTTCAGATGCTTCTTCCCTTTTTCCCCTCCTTCAGGTTGCTGCAGGCTGAAGATGAAAAGAGGAAACATTTCCAGCTCCTCCAGGAGCAGCAACGTACAATGCAAAACCTCAGCCCCATACAGGAGCTGTCAGATGGCAGTCCCGATCAGGACACCCCCTCAGCCCTCAACTCTGCCTCTCAGGAACTCCAGGATCTGCAGGCATCTCGCCAAAGAAGCCACCAGCGTCTGGAGGTGAACAAGTTTGTTTTGACTGGCTTTGTGAGCAGCATCTTATTTAGTGCTCTTCTAAAACAACACTGATGAGGATGCCTGCATGATTTTTGTTTCCAGGAGGTTCAGGAGAGGCTGAGGAATGCCAGTCAACATGTACGGCACTGGAACATCCAGCTGAACCGACTGATGACCCCCATTACTCCTGCAGGTGCCGTATTCACTTTGCCTCTTTGCAGCACAGACTTCTGGAACAGAGTGTTAGTATAGTTAATAACAGTGTAGACCATATAATCTGTCAGATAATTGCATTAAAATGCTACAAAAGGCACCTACCCCCAAACATGTCAAGAGATTCATTCAGTGACTTGAATGAAAGAATCTGACTCACCTCAAGTTAATTAAAATGAAAACTAAATCTTATTATGATTTAAACACGGAAATCTTAAAACGAAAAATAACCGCATGCACAGTTGTTACAGGCTGCAAACATGTTTTATACTGCTTTGAAGTCTGGGACAGCATCATAAGAGGCATAACTGATCTCACCGTAGTCCCATGAAGACTCAAGATGAGTGTTTTCACGACTGCCATCTTGGTGTTTTGAAATCAGTCATGATGAATGAAGGGAAGAACTGTCTGTTAAGGTTCTCAGTCGTTCAGGTCATCGTAGTCTAAGGAGCTTGGAAAGAAAAGCATCTGGACTTCTTTAAGTTTCTTGAAGAGCGTTTCACCTCTCATTCAAGAAGCTTCTTCAGTTCTCTGAAGAAATTCTGAACTGAAGAAGCTTCTCAGATGAGAGGTGAAACATCTTCAAGAAACTTAAAGAAGTCCAGATGCTTTTCTTTCCAAGCTCCTTAGACTGTAGTTAAACTTCACACACTGGACTTGTCAGTCACACATCCTTCGCCAGTAGGCATTCCCAGAATGATCTTTCCCCTTCTGACGCTTAGAATGACCAAATATGTGCAAAATGGACAATTCAACATGCCACCATGTCAGTCTTTTATTAAATATGACATGAAACAAATGACTGAGCCATTAAATTTGTCACAAAGGTGTTCACCTAATTCCAGGCAAATGGAATAGACTTCTATGGGACCATAAGTCTTTTTGCACTTTGACATTTGTTTTACTTTTCAGATCTGTAACCTATAACTTTTATACTGTATGTGTTTTGATCATAGGAGTCTACGGGGACTTACTTACTTTTAGCACGTTTAGCAGTTGATGTTGGCTTCTTTTTTCAGTACTGGAGCTTCCTGCTCATTGAAGACTTTTCTAAAAGGAAATGCTTAATCCAAAATGGCGTTTTAAGGGCTTGGATTAATGTCAATTTCAGCAAATATTCTTTCTTATGTTAAAAGAACATGGATCTCTGTCAGTGATAACTTCTGACTTTATAACTCAAATTTTAAGAGAGAGCTTCACTGCTAAGCTCTCATCTGTGTGGGTGTCACGGTTCGCTTGAGGACTCACACGCAGGACTCAGAGGCACAGTCAGTATTTATTACAGTTCCACCAGGTGTATATACAAACAGTGCAGGGGATAGTGCTATATACAAAGCGGTGACAGGGAAAAGGCTCCGGGGAAATCCAGGTAGGGAAAAGACACTTGCTCCTCTTCTGACTCTCTCTCCAAACACTCACACAAAAAGGGAATCCGCTCGGGGAATGCAGAGTCGGGTCCAGGGGATCTATGTACAGAAGGAAACACACGTTAGAGGTTTTGCACAGGGAAGCAAAAGAGAACTTGCTCAGAGCCGGGCTGCACTGACGCGAGTCACACACAACGATCCAGCGATGAGTAGAAGCCACTCCCTGGCTTAAATGCTGGCTGCACTGATGAGGCCCAGGTGTTTCCTCTTCAGAGGGGCGTGGGCCGAGGGCGTGAACCCACCATGAGTTCCGCCCTGGCGAGAGAGCGAGAGAGAGAGCAAGAGAGAGAGAGAGAGAGAGAGAGAGAACACTACTAGTCAGCGGCCTGCTGATCCCCTGGCCGTGACAGTGGGGTTCAAATCCCTTATTCAGATTAAGATTTTATGTGACATTACATTGGCAAAAATTAAATGTACTTGAATAATGTGAGTATTGGAGTAAGTACTTGAGTAATTTTTGAATAACTTTAATTTTGTAATGTGCATATTTTATGAATAATGATGTTTCAATACTTTAATCTACTGAATAAGTAAGAATTAGACTTAATAATCTTTTTACTTTAAAAAGGGAAATTGTGTACAATCTTTTATTCTCCAAAATGCACATAATAAAAATGTTTTGGGGAATGTATATGCTTTTTAAAAACCAATTGCTTCTTACCTGATGCATGCTATAACTTTCAGCAAAACTGAACTAAAATTTGTTAACAAGCTTACCAAATAAGAAATGTTTTGTGAATTTTCTTTGCAGAGCGACTGGAAAGCCGGCTGTTATCAAAGCCCACGTGCCCTAAAAAGGAGGGCGCGCTGGCCAGTAATGAGTTCATCACTAAGTTTAAGATAAGAGTTGATCAGAATAGAGGCGATGATGAAAGTCTGGAGCATCAGTTGGAGGCTGCCAACCTGTCTGATGAATCGTTCGAGGCCCAGACAGAAGTCAACGGACAAATATGATCACAGACATTTTAAAAACGCGAGTTGAGAGTTAAGGGGGAAAAATATTGTAATAAGTATATATTTGAATTGCACACTAAGATATAAAGTGATGGCAGCGAGCACAGTGTTGCAGGATTTAATTAAAAACACATCTGACTAAGACCAACTGAAATTTAGAGTTGTGTATAATAAAGTTTATTCATGATTAATAAAACAAATCTGTAATATTTTTCTTTCTCTTTTGTCCATTTGAATCTCGCTACAGCTTAAATAAAAGAAAAGAATGTGTTTTGAATAAATCAAACTCTATTCTCTCTTTTTCTTTCTTTCTTTTTTTCTTGGTGGGTTTTCTTTTGCAATCAAACGCAACATTATACAATTATATAGTATAGTAAGAAATATCCTTTAACTTAATTTAGTATTTGTTTTTTAATTTTTGTTTTTATTGTTTCCCCTTCAGTTTTGTGCTTATAACATGTTCTAATCTGACATATTATGCAGTAAATTATTTTTGCAATAACTTAACAGGCCATTGTGGGAGCCAACATTCACTTATCAAAGACATATTTGTATATTCTGTGGGCTGCTTTATGGTTGTGTCATTTAGAAACATAAGCCACAACAGACTTCCACTGGAGAGTACTTAAAAATGTATTTTTATGTAAAGATATTTTAATTAACTACTATATTAAGAGAGAACCTATTGTTACATGGATTAATTGTACAAACTGTAGAGAAATAAGTTTAAGCGTGCAACTTTTTATTCATTTTTAACTGTATTAATGTTTTTATGTTGATACAGCCGCCTCATATCTGTTTCCTCAGTGTTTTTTAAACCATGTACTCCATCTATGAGTAAGAACATGAATAAATTCCTTTCCAAATTTGTAGTTCTTTTTTCCAACTGTTTTTAGTATATATGTAACATTTCTTTACACACAAATGCAGGTATTCTTTTGCACCAAGACGTTAAAGAAATGCTAAGAAAAAATGAAAATACTACATTGCAACCTGTGTGTGTGTGTGTATATATATATCTGTATCTATATAGATATAGATATATATGTGTATTCGTACCCTTTTTTCATCATCTAGTTTCCTGTGCCAGATCTTCTACTGATCCACTGAGGCAGACATGTAAAAAAACATGAACTAAAGCATATTTCTGTATATAAACAGGACTTTAAATCTTTATCAACAGCTACTTTAGAGGAAATTCTTCAATAAACTGCAACCAAAGGCTCAACTCAGAGGACAAAATCCAACCTGTTATAAATAGTGTGACAGCAAACTTTCTCTTGTGTAAAGTTACAAATAGGAGTAATTATCCACAGGAGCTTTTATACATAATGAAGTTATAATTCGTCCTGTAGAAATTGTACATTTAAGCTATATAGTTCCCGCTGTGATAACTCTGCTATGAATGCCTCTTATTAACTTTTATGCTTTTACAACCCACTATGAGCAAACACTCAGCAACAGTGGGAAGGAAAAACTCCCTTCTTGAAGGAAAAAACCTCTGGTAGAACCAGGAAATCTGTCTAAACTAGTTGGGGGTTAGAGCAACAGATGCAAGTCTTCAGATCATTTGCAGTGTGACTGTCTTTGTGCACACTTTAACCTGATTCAGTTTTCTTATTTGTCAAAATGCACCATGGGTAAAAAAAAACAAAACAAAAAAACAAAACAAAATAGTAATGAAGGAGAATCCTCAGCAAAGATGAATTAAACAAGTTTTATTTTGATCAAATTTTACTTTAAGTCAAACACATCTTTATTTGATGACATTAAAGTCATCAAATAAAGACAGTTTTGATGGAGCTCCTGACCCAGCCCAAGCTCTCTATGAAGACGAGGAAAAACTCCCCAGGGGGCCAGATCGATGGGAAGAAACCTCGGGAAAGCCCATTCAAAGAGAGATCCCCTTTCCTGGGATGGCTGGGGGGGTTACAGGAACTCCAAAAAAGCTAAATTTTTATTTATTTATTTTTTAAGATTGACCCATTCTATCTATTCCTGTCCAACAGAAAAAAGAAAGGAAGTTACTACAATGTATCATACTTATATGATAAGGTGTGAATTGTGTGTTTGTGTGTGTTATCTTAGCCAGGGGTGAAGCTGGAGCTCCTCCAGTGTTGGGCGCTTCTCCGGGACTGTAGTTAAACATGCGTCCAAGAAATTCCGGCATTCTTGAAAGAAAGAAAAGATCAAAAAGATGAAGATGATAGTTCTAGTGATCCAAGGCATCAGTGAATCTGGAAGTGTGAAGTTTTCTTACCTGTGGACAGACGCTTCTTGATGCTCAGTTTCTTTGTGAGGAACCTCTCGGTACTAAAGTCCCGTGCATGAAGCGCTTCATACAACACCACTCCCATTTGCCACACCGTGGTGGGTCCACACCTGTAGCAGCTCCTCCTGTACCACTCGGGAGGGGTGTGAAGAGGCGTGCCTAACAAACAGACACAATTGCAATTTCTTCTAAAACAAAAGACACAAATTGTTACATCTGTGAAAAGCAGGAGCAGAATATGTTACCATAGAAGATGCGATACAGAGATCGCTGCTTAACAAAGCAGCTCAGTCCAAAGTCAATGATGCGAACTCGAGGCACATCTGAGCCGGTCTCAATCAGAATGTTTTCTCCCTTGATGTCCCGATGAAAGATGTGTTTATCCTCAAGTTCCTTTACAGCATCAACTAGTTGCTTCAGAATGACCTGGAAAAGATGAAAAACACAATAATGAGTTAATGCTTTTCTGCCTTGATTGAATGCTGTACAGTCTAAGGTTCTCCCAGTCAACCTACCTTGGCCTTGTCCTCTGGTAAAGTTCTTCCATTTTCTGCTTTGTATTTTTGCAGGTCCACAGCGGGGACAGGTCTCTCCAGCACCAGGATCAGCTCTTTGCCAAGGTCGAACCACTCCAGCAAGGACACAGGTGCTGATATTCCCACTGACCCTTCTGCTTCACCTGCAAGTTTAACCATAATGGCCACTTCCACTGAGAGCTTCTTCCCGCTTTCATCCTGAAATATTACAACAAAGTGGATGATGAGGAACGCCGCATTCAATCCAGTAATGTAAAACTAATTCAAGTGTTGGACGCTTACCGCCACTTTGCAGTAGACTTTATTTTTGGGAATGTGTTTGATGGCAACCTAGAAGACACAGAGCATTGGTGAGCATTTCCTCAGTATGACATAATGAAAGGTGGAAACACAGCAGACGTCTCAGTTTACGATATTATCCATTATCTGCGTTACTGCCTGTCTTACTACCATCATCTGAACACTTACTGGAAAACGATCTTCTATCCGGTAGCCAGCAAACACTGCTCCGCAGCCTCCTTCTCCGAGCTGGTGCTCCTCCACATATCTGGCTTGGAATTCACCTGAACAGACAAAACAACAAATCTTGTTTTATTACAGCTGTGACACAAATTACTCTCCTCTGTAGCCTAAATGTTCCTTTTGCCCTTCCCCTGAATATAAAACCCAAGCTGCTTGCTACTTACGTTTTTGGTCTGCCACTGATTTTTTGTCCTGGTCCACATTCCTTTTTTTTTTCTTGGGTGACTCTCTGTTGTCTCCCGCGGCCTTTCTTTTGCCATTTTTTGCGCACACCTGTTTGTTGTTCAAGTCTGGAGATGTGGAAAACACCAAAAGCACATCAGCTCACTGGATGATAGACACAAACACTAAACACTAATATCTTAAACCTAGCAAGCACACTTAATCTACCCCCTTATTCAACTAATTAGCCTACCTTTACCAGAGTCCAACGAGGAGGATGCTTGCTCCTTGTCACCGCTCATATGGTCGAGAAGTTTAGCCTTCTTTGCTTTCTTTGTTGTGCCCTCTTCATCTTGCACAACCTTGCGCTTCACTCCTTTGACCACATCTGAGCTGGTGGAAGGACCAGCCTGCTCAGCGACCCTCCTCCTTTTTATTGGGGTCTTCTTTTCAGGACTGGCCTTTCTTTTAGCAGTCCTGCTCTTACAATCTATAAACGACAACAACACAGTGGTGAAAAAGAGTCCCCGACATCAGGACTGGAAGCAGTTTGGCAAAGAATTTGAAATTGCTTTTGCTTAAATTATCACAAGTTTATTCTTGGGATAAAAAAACTGACCAGTGCGAATTGATACTAGGTTTACTAAGTCTTAGATCTTGATGACACTTGTTGGTCTGTTTTTACTGTTGAGTCCAAGAATAAACTTATTACATTATTTTACCAAAAGACCGGTAACCTTTCTTTGATTAGACATCTTGTATTAAAGCTATTTTCAATCAAACATATGATTCAATTGCTCCAAAAATGATTCACACAGTGTCAACATTTCTAGGATTTGGATTTTACCAGGATTTGATTTTATTATTTTACTTACCTTGATCTCCTGAATCTTTCTTATCGGCTGGAGTGGTAATTTTTCTTGTTTCCTTTTTCATTGTAATTTCGGAGAACTTTTAAACTCGAAAATGTAAACCGTAATGAGTTAATATTGAGTTAATATTCCTTCAAATGTGCGCCCTTCAAATCCTTGACTTTTCTAACTGAATTCTGTTAGTGAGCTTTATAAGTAAACTCTGGAAACTACGGCAACACAACATAGAATCTTGCCTTTCAGTGACTTCACTGACTGCCAGTAGTTCAAAGTAGTTTACAGAAAAACACTGGCAGACAAAGCCATAATATTTCATATAATTCAATCATTTCATATCAATTAAACAGTTTCTTTCATTATCTTTCATCGTTTGTATAAAAACCTCATGTATGGATGACAGTATGAAGATTTGTGGTTGACCACACACTAATAAACACAGTGTCAGCTACATTGTCATCTAATTTAAAGTATTTATTATGTACATTTAACTGTCATGGTACTGAGTCTGTGACCCAGTGTTTTGTGTTTGTTCATTTATATTCATTGATTATTCTTATGTATGTTTTTGGTTCTCTTTATTGTTTTCTTCTTGTGTTATATTCTTAGGCTTTAGGTTTCTGTTACTTTGCCTTGCCCCTGTGTCCCACGTGTCATGTCTAGTCACTCTTGTTTCCATGTTCCCCAATTTCTCCCCAGTCAGTCATGTCTCTGTGTCAACTCTGTGTCTTTGTAAAAGTCTCTTGTTTGCTGTTTTACTTTGATAGTCTTGTGTGCTATGTTAGTGTTTTCATGTCTGTGAAGGTTCTCAGTCATCTAGGTCATCGTAGTCTAAGGAGTTTGGAAAGAAAGCGTCTGGACTTGAAGTTGCTTGAAGATGTTTCACCTTCTCGGATGAAAAGAACTGAAACTTTGCTTGAACGTCTTCAAGCAACTTAAAGAAGTCCAGACGTTTTCTTTCTAAGCTCCTTAGACTATGTTAGTGTTTTCAGTTTTCCTTCCCCATGGTCTTGTTGTTTGTGATTTCTCGCAGCTGTGCTCTCATCCTGTGTCTTATTCCCTCATTTATCCCTCTGTGTATTTAAGCCCATTGTTTTCCTCTGTTTGCTGTTGAGTTGTCTGTGTATCATCCATGACAATTAAATTAAATAGCAAATGCAACTACAATTTCAATGAGATTCATTCCTGGCATTCTACTGCGGTGGCTGAAAGTAGACACCAAGCATTATCACTGTAACTGATGTAAATATTGGACTTGGAGGGGATTCATCTGATAGACTGATGCAAACATTACTGTGAGGAAAATTTTGAATCTCCCAATTTTCTTTTTTTCTGAAAGAAAGAAAGTTGGTTACTGTATCACATTTGTATGGCAAGATGTGAATTCAGTATGCGTGTGTGTTTGTGTCAGAGAGGAGTTTATCTGAGCCAGGGGTAAAGCAGGAGGTCCTCCAGCATTGGGCACTTCTCCAGGACTTTGTTAAAACTTGTTTTCAAGACGTCTGAAATGAAAGAAGGACAAGAGATATCGAGATGATAATTCCAGTGATCCAAGCAATCACATTGATTTTCTCCAAAATTTTCTTTTTGAGAGTCATTCGGCTGGGCAGGGGGTATAACACATCTGCAATGCAGCAACATCTGCTCTCTGGGCCTGTGTGAGAGTGTTATCTGAATGGCGGGAATGAGGATGTTGGAATTTGGCATCTCAGGCACCAACTCATCTCTTTCCTTAACCGGGCTCACCAGAGATTGGTTTCAGCCTCTCTCCATGCTTTAAGGAGGTTGAGTTGATAAATCTGACTGGCCCCTCCCCTGTCTGACCATATCTCTTCATAGTCAACACCAATGTTCTCACCGTGTGACCATGAACGGTCCTTACCACTTGGCAAGTAATTTCGAGCTAGAAGAAGGGAGTAAGACAAGCACTTTATGTCCCTGTTAAAATACAATTACATTTTATCAAATATCACTAAGCAGTCCTTACCTTTAAATACAGCCTGGTTTCTTTCTCTTTCTTTCTATATCTCTGAGTGAAGTTAGCTCTCACTCTTTCTCTTCCTGTGAAATACAGCAAGTGGAGCTTTAGCTAGCAACACACTGTGACACAGTTAGTGTTTGTTGAGGTGATAGAAATGCTGCATTTGAAATTACCTGACACAACATTTTACTCCCTTTTATGTTCACTCCTTTTTTTCTGAAGTACCGCAAATTATGGGCACGTGGGGTTGTTCTGGTGTTGTGCTAAAAATAAATAAATCAAAACTACGGTACATGGTTTGCTCTTTCATCTCTACTGATTAAAACGCGACTGCCTTTCATGTGTCACTGTTTAGGCTCAAATCTCATTGTTTGAAGGCCTGCAGTGACGTGAAATATTAACTTCCCCCAAATGCGTTAAACCCAAAGTAACGAGTTTGTTTTGAAAATATACGGAGTGGAAACTACAGATATTTGTTTAAAAATGTAGGGAGTAAAAATTAAGTACAGCAAGGAAGTTTTTTTTTACTTTTTTACTTTGCATCTTTCAAATGCAAAGTTTCTAATTTCAACTTTAATTACTGCACCTGATTAAGGCGATAGAGTAAATAAGGCTTCCAACAGTGGTTATTTCTTATTATCACATCTTGTTTTTATTGTTTTTATCAGTAGATTGTTGTTTCACTCCCACCAAAAACATCACCGTAAATAATCTTCGGATTCTGAATGACCATTTAAAAAAATAAACAAATTGTTCTGAGTTAATTTCAGTTACGGATGTATCAGTGACGTAAATGATATATCGGTCATAATTGGAAGGCTGTTACATTTTCATTTTTATTTTTTTTTGACTTGTTTCCTGCTGTACACAGGCCATTGAGATGTGTTTCGCTGCTGCAGGTTTCAGTGTCGGAGAATTTGCTGCTCTTGTCTTTTCTGGGGCGATGAACTTTGCAGAAGGTAGAAAGATTTCTTTTTTGGGTTTTTTTGTGCATTTGTAAAAGGTGTTTTAATCACAACTTTGGTTAATATTCTGTATTTACTCCTTATGCATCTTCTAGCTTTGTATGCAGTGAAGGTGCGAGCGGAGACTATGCAGAAGGCCTCAGAACTGGTTCCCAGTGGGATGCTGTCAGTCATTGGTAGACCTCAGGCTCAGTATAATTATGCCTGTCTGCAGGCAAAAGAGCACTGCAAGAGTCTGGGGATGGAGAATCCTGTGTGCTCTGTGGCCAACTACCTGTTTCCAGATGGCAGGGTTATTGCAGGGCACCAGCAGGTAATGCATTCATATATTCTTGCTGCTTTAATATACCGTGAATCTATTGTGTTCTCTTTTCTGTCTTCTCTCAACCATCAAAAAAGTTGTTAGAGCTGCTCTTGTCATTTCTGCTGTCTTCTTTGACTTCTCAGGCTCTGGATTTCCTCCAGGAAAACTCTCGGCGCCTAAAGTTCATGCGGACCAAAACTCTCCCAGTCAGTGGTGCGTTCCACACTGAGCTGATGGCATCGGCTACTGAACCCCTCAGAGAGGTGCTCCGGCAGGTGGAGGTCAGTCAGCCACTTTATCCAAAAGGGATTAACATATTTTCTGAAACATGCATTCAGTTACTCTGTAAAGCTACACCAGTCCTCATTTTTTTAAGATAACCCATCCTATTCAGTCTGACTCGGAAAGTTAAATGGAAAGTACACCCAAGATTTTACATCTGGTATTCAGCCATTCAAACTGCCCTCCGTCTTCAGAGTGAGGGAAAGTCTTCCCTTCACCATGAACTCAAACTGAAGAGAGGGATCCAGCGGGAAAACAGTCAGCGGGAACGCAGCCGGAGCGCCCGCAGCAGCTGCAGCAGCAGGGGCAGCCAATCTGATGACTTGACTATCCATGAGACGGAGAAGACAGAAAAAGAGAAAGACAAACAGGACTTAGAGATTGAAAACATTATCAAGGTAAGTGAGGGCTATAAGAATCTTTTTTTGTAATATTTATTTAATTACATCATGCACCAAACTATCCATGGTAGTGATTATTTAACTAATTCATAGTGGCACTGGGCAGCTGCCAGTGCAGTTCATTTTGTCCATTTAAAAAGTACCATGTACACTCACTGGCCACATTTTTGTTAGATACACCTGTTGAGCTGCTCATTAGGTCAAATACCTAATCAGCCTATCACATGGCAGCAGCTCAGTGCATTTAGGCATGTATACGTTAATAAGACGACCTGCTGAAGGTCAAAGGTCAAAGGGGATTTAAATGACTTTGAACATGCATTGTTGTTTGTGTCGGACAGGCTTGTCTGAGTATTTCAGAAACTGTACAACCATCTAACCGGTTTATAGAAAATGGTCTGAAATGGAGGAAATCTCCTGTGAGCAGCACTTCTCTGGGAAAAAATCACTTGTTGGTGCCAAAGATCAAAAGCGGAATGAGCAGATTATTTACAGCTGTAAGGAAAGCAACATGAACTCAAATACCCACTTACTTCAACCAAGTTATCAAGAAGAGCACCGCTGAAAGCACAATACGTTGAGCCTCGAAGCTGATGGCCTAGTGTCACCTGCTGGATAGAGGTGAAAACACAAACCAAACAATGGCTCTTTCATCTGTTTCACAGCATGCACGGGAACTGGAAACTCGCCGAAGGGAGGCAGAGGAGAGAGAGCGGAGGAAGCAGAGGGAGGTGCAGATGGAACTGGAAAGACAGCTGAAAGAGGCTGAGATGGTAAAAAAAAAGTTTTCCACTTGACACCAATTATGTACAGAGTCTTTTCTCCTTGACTTTGATCTTTGAGAACTGCAGCAAAATGTTGACTGTCATTATAAAATTCACACCTAGTCTTTAATGATTTGGAAAAATGGTTATGACAGTCCAGGAAAAGGTGATTCAGGAATAGGTCAGTTTATACCGCTCTGTTGGTGCATCTGTTTATGTAGCTGTGTGTGTGCATAGATAAAAGACAGCATGCAGGCTGAGATGCAGGTGAAGGAAAAGGAGGCTGAACAACAGAAGAAGAGGATCAGGGAGCTGGAGCTGACACAGCAGCAGCTGGAAGTTGCCCTTAATATGGAGATCCAGGCTCGGCTGGAGGAGGAGAGGGCCAGACTGGAGCTTGAGCGGTAACAATGGATTTCTAACTCTTATTATGGCCCTTTATTATTTTATTTGTGATGGAGATCTGATATATCCATGAGAAGTATTAACTGTCATGCGGCGGCTGTGTGAAGGCAAGAGAGGACCCAAATGCACGGCTCTAGACACACGGGAATGAACTCAAAGGCAGGTCTTTATTAACAGGAACATAAGAAGTCATACAAAACTATACTGGGAGAAACTAAAGCTGAGGCGCTGGGAAGACACGGGAAATGCACACAACCTAGAGGGACGACGCAACACAGAACAAAGGGACACTCTGACATAAATACACAGAAGGTAATGAGGGAAGTGGGAGTTGTTACAGGATGCAAACATGTTTTATACTGCTTTGAAGTCTGGGACAACATCATAAGAGGCATAACTGATCTCACCGTAGTCCCATGAAGACTCAAGATGAGTGTTTTCACGACTGCCATCTTGGTGTTTTGAAATCAGGCATGATGAATGAAGGGAAGAACTGTCTGTTAAGGTTCTCAGTCGTTCAGGTCATCGTAGTCTAAGGAGCTTGGAAAGAAAAGCATCTGGACTTCTTTAAGTTTCTTGAAGAGCGTTTCACCTTTCATTCAAGAAGCTTCTTCAGTTCTCTGAAGAAATTCTGAACTGAAGAAGCTTCTCAGATGAGAGGTGAAACATCAAACAAATTTGCTGCAAAAATTGGGTCTGCCTGGACTTGTATGAAAACCATATCAGGGTTTCAAAATCCCCAGAGCAGCAGTCAGATCATTGTAGACGGTTTTAAGTCAGACAGAGATTTGAATATGCTTTATGCTCGTTTTAGTTCTTCTGAACTGAAACAGAAACTGAAAGATACTCAACACTTCATCACTGAACTCAGCGATGTCCAAAAGGCCTTTCATACAGTTAATGTGAACAAGAGCCAGGGCCCTGATAACATTAGTGCCGCCTAATTAAATCTTGTGCTAAAGAGCTCAGTCCTAAATTTCAGGTTATTTTTAATAAATCCTTTCAAATACAAAATGTGCCCTCGCTTTGGAAGGAAGCTGTCGTCGTTCATGTCCCTAAATCTAGTCGTCCAAACGTCCTGAATGACTTCAGGCCTGTTGCCTCACCTGAGTTGTCATGAAAGTCCAACAGAGGAGTGCAGGACGCGCTTTTGACTCGACTAAATCTGATTCTTAAACATGCAGAGAGTAAAGGGACTTTTGCAAGACTTCTTTTCATTGATTTTTCTTCTGCTTTTAATACAATACAGCCCCATATTTTAATGAAAAGACTTTTAGAAGAGTTTGAAATCAGGAAAAACCTGGTTTGCTGGATTTTAGATCTTTTAACTGACAGGTCACAAAGAGTGAGAATAAATGGGGTTCTGTCTGACCCAGTGTTCTCCTCCACAGCTTCTCCTCCAGGGTGTCTCTTATCGCCCTTATTATTCATTCTCTTTACAAACATGTGTCAGAGCAGATATGAAAACAGGGCCATCATTAAATTTACAGATGACTTTGTTATTGTCAGCTTACTGAAAGAGGGTGAAACTCACCACGGTCCAATCATTGATGACTTTGTTCAGTGGTGGGAGGAGTCTTATCTCCAATTGAACATATCTGAAACAAAAGATATGGTTATTGATTTTAGGAAACAACAAAATGGGCACAGAGTCACTTTAATTAAAGGTCAGAAAATAGAGCAAGTGCAATCATATAAATATCTTGGGACCATAATCAATGAAAAACTGAACTTTTATTGCAAATCGGTCTGTAAAAAGGGTCACCAGTGCCTTTACTGCCTCAGGAAACTTGCTCATTTCCACATCGACCGAAAGATTTTAACTTTGTTTTCTTGTTCTTTTATTGAGTCTGTTTTATCTTTTTGTTTGGTGGCATGGTTCAGTCAGACCTCTGTCACAGAGAAAAATTGACTGAATTAGTTAGTGAGATGGTCCAGTCGTCTGATAGATGAGTCACAGGCCTGTTTAGACTCCCTGTACTCTAAACAGGTACCACAGATGGCTTAATCAATCCTTAAAAATGGTTCCCATCCTCTACGGGGTGGATTTAGCTTCTTTCTTCAGGACGGAGGTTTCTAGTTCCAAGATGCAGGACAAAGCATTATAAAAACAGCTTTGTCCCTGCTGCTGTCACTGAACTCAATAAGAATTGTTTTTGATTTGATTCATTTTGTTTAATTACTAAATATGTGTTTTGTCAGGTTTCATTAGGTGTGTGTGTTTGTGAAGGGAGGCCAAATGCTATCATTGTTCTGTAAAGCAAATTTACCTGTGGGTATAAATAAAGTAACCTTAACTTAAAGCTAATAGGAGGTTGTGAGGTCACTGCCTCCACCTGATTATGTAATTAACCAGCAGACTGGTACGTTTATATATAATATACTATAAGTTATATCATTATAATTATGTGTATATCATATTTCTTATGTACATTTTAGACCTGGGAGCAGAAATGCTGATGAACTGGTTTTTATTCAGGAACAGGCAGAGCGTCCTCTCTTCCTGGCTCCATGTCTATAATTATGTCACACACTGATTCGCTCTCACAAAATCACCAAAACACAGCACAAATCCCACCAATGATTCAATTCCTTATAAATTATTGAATCAGGTACTGAAGCAGTGACGTGCTGAATGAAGCTTCAGACGTCATTGATCACGTGACTCTGTTCAGACAAACCAAGCCTCAGCACAGCGTTTCTGAAGCAGTGTGTTGATTTTTTGACACATGTGCCGGAGCTTCAGCTTCAAACGGGCCGTCACCATCAGAGTTGCTGGAACCATGTCCCACTACTGGCTACTCTGTTTATATCCTCCACATTTCAAACACACAAGCTGGTGGAGCCCTCCAAGAAGCTTCAGGAGAACATCTGCTCTCGTCATGATGAGGTGATGAAGATGTTCTGCCGTACTGATCAGCAGAGTATCTGTTATCTCTGCTCTGTGGATGAACATAAAGGCCACGACACAGTCTCAGCTGCAGCAGAAAGGACTGAGAGGCAGAGAGAGCTGGAGGTGAGTCGACAAAACATCCAGCAGAGAATCCAGGACAGAGAGAAAGATGTGAAGCTGCTTCAACAGGAGGTGGAGGCCATCAATCAGTCTGCTGATCAAACAGTGGAGCACAGTGAGAAGATCTTCACTGAGCTGATCCATCTCATCCAGAAAAGAAGCTCTGATGTGAAGCAGCAGATCAGATCCCAGCAGGAAACTGAAGTGAGTCGAGTCAAAGAGCTTCAGGAGAAGCTGGAGCAGGAGATCACTGAGCTGAAGAGGAAAG
Source organism: Perissodus microlepis (assembly GCF_051167445.1). Lineage (NCBI taxonomy): Eukaryota > Metazoa > Chordata > Actinopteri > Cichliformes > Cichlidae > Perissodus > Perissodus microlepis. Next base: position 36,572,450 of record NC_140478.1, read on the forward strand.
ATGCTGAGCTGAAGCAGCTCTCACACACAGAGGATCACATCCAGTTTCTACACAACTACCCCTCACTGTCAGCACTCAGTGAGTCTACAGACTCATCCAGCATCAATATCCGTCCTCTGAGCTACTTTGAGGATGTGACAGCAGCTGTGTCAGAGGTCAGAGATAAACTACAGGACATTCTGAGAGAGGAATGGACAAACAGCTCACTGACAGTCACTGAAGTGGATGTTTTACTGTCAGATCCACCAGGGCCAAAGACCAGAGCTGGATTCTTAAAATATTCATGTGAAATCACACTGGATCCAAACACAGCAAACAAACAGCTGTTATTATCAGAGGGGAACAGAAAAGTAACAGCAATGAAACAACAACAGTCTTGTTCTGATCATCCAGACAGATTCACTGGATTGTGGCAGATCCTGAGTAGACAGAGTCTGACTGGACGTTGTTACTGGGAGGTGGAGTGGAGAGGGGGAGGAGTTTATGTAGTAGTCGCATACAAGAATATCAGCAGAAAAGGAGGGGGTAATGAATGTTTATTTGGACATAATGAAAAATCTTGGGCATTAAATTGTATCAACAACAGTTATACATTTATGTACAACAACATCCAAACTCGTGTCTCAGGTCCTCGTTCCTCCAGAGTAGGAGTGTACCTGGATCACAGAGCAGGTATTTTGTCCTTCTACAGCGTCTCTGAAACCATGACTCTCCTCCACAGAGTCCAGACCACATTCACTCAGCCGCTCTATGCTGGACTTTTGATTTATGATTATGGAGTCACTGCTGAGTTGATTAAAGTGAAATAGACTGAAGTCTTTCATATTGTGGGTTTAAATCTGTATTTTAGTTTCATTTTATTTTCTCTCCATCATTTCTGCACAGAGATCAGCTGTCAGTCAAACATTATGGGTGGTACCTCCACATCTTCTAGTTGTTCTCTTGATGTTTCTGAGTTTTTAAAGGAGATCTTTCCTGTGACTGTTTATGGAGGCTATCACTGCTCATCATCATTTTGATTTACTAAAATATTTCTCCACATGAAAATGTAAACTTCTCTATCCTCTAAATGTTTCTGGAATATTTGTATTGAAAAATGTCAACATTTCTCTTTATGAGTATGGCAGACCATGTGTGTGTGTTTGTGTTTGTTTTTGTCAAAATCATCAAACAAATGAGGAAAAACTGTGATTTTAATGAATGAATTCATATATTGTGTTGATGTTTTATTGTGTGAATAAACTGGAAGGTTTGACTATAAATCAAACTTTGAACAAAGTCTTTTCTTCTGTCTTCATTCCAGGATCTCACTCAAATCTGATGCAGAAAATATGAAACTAATCTGAGAGAATAACTGAAGCAGTTTTCCTCCTGAAGCATCACAAAGTTCAGAGTTCATGTTTAGAGCAGAAGATTCAGCAGTCGCTCTGTGACCTTTCAACTTTCTTCACTAAAACAGCTTCATTACAGAGAAACAAGTCACATTTTCTTGATGTTCTTAAGTCCTTTCAGATGTTTTTAATGGTCCTTGAATGCAGCATCAGTGTCGCAGGTTTAAAAGGTCACTTTCTGTTGTGTTCAAAGATTTCCTTCAGATATGGTCTTTAATCAGTAAAGCCAGTGATACAGCAGTGTCATTAGCTGTGTTATTGGCACCAGGCTGTGTTTATGTATGTATTTAATTCTGTCTGAGGATGTCTTCAGCATGAAATGATCATTTGCTCAGCTGCTGTGTCTCAAACGACTCCTACAGTCTTTGCTTATGTGACCAACTTTTAAACAACCAAAACAAATTCCCCTTTCCTTGATAAAAGTCAGCTTATCTCGATGCATTTTAGCTTTAAACTGCTTACAATTCTCTAGTAAATGACTGCTGTGTGAACAAAACAAACAACTATGCAGAACAATGGAATTTGTTCTGCTTCCAGTTGATTGAGTTTTGACTCCTGGAACCGTACTGACATTAGTGGCAAAACTACTTCCCTTTTTTCTTTGCTTGGTGGAACTTGAAACTTTAAAGCTGCTTCCAGATTGTGAGTCTTGGATGTTGCCAAACACTGGATCTTATGCTACTTTCACCTGTTTTATTATGAAGGCAACCAGATCAGTGAACACTGCTCTGTGGCCATTTTGTTCCTGCAGTTCATAGGCAACAACTCTCCATTTTTCCCTCAATTTGTATGGAAGTTTCATAACAATCATTCTCATATTTGAGGGCAAATCCAACTCCTTCATATAAACAACTTGCTGTGTTAGATTCGAACATCCTTGAAGAAAAAGAGAGAATGACTGTAGACCTTTCACATCCTCACTTTTAATAGGTGCCCAACTCACAATCCTCTCCATATATGCAGAGGCAATTTTATTTCCGTTCCCAAAATGTTCTTCAAGAAGATATTTGTCTGTGGAATAGCCCTGCTCAGGAGGTAAATGCTGACAACTATGCACCAAGTCTTTAGGCTGCCCCCTAGTGAACTGCTCTAAAAAATGCAAACAGTCGCTCCAGTTATCAGTTTTAGCTTCCACTCCATTTTCAAAGGCATTCATAAATGATCTGTACTGTAAAGGGTCTCCATCAAACATAGGGATGTTTCTAGCTGGAAGGACAGAAGATAAGTTTTGTTTTACAAGCAAAGTAGTGATGTCATTTTGTTTTTGCATAATATTGACAATCTCCTTCGTGCAATTCTCAGTCAAAGTAGGAGACTGAGGCTGTGTTTGCTGCGTCACTTGAGCTGAATCATCAACTTTTACCATCACCTCATCCACCTGATGTTGGTTTTGACTTTGTCTAGGTATGATTACTTGTGATTCAGATGCAGAATTTGTACCAGAGTAATCTCTTTCTGCCGGAACAAATGTATCAGCACAAGGATTTAAATTAGGCGCTTCTTGTACGTGCCCTCTTTCAAAATAAGAGTTCATTCCATCAGAACGCTCAGAGCTACAAACTGAGTTTATTTTTAAGACACGAAGCTTTGCCTTAGTTGCTGCCAACTCTGTTTCCAAGGATAATTTCTCCTTTTCTTTTCTCAGTTTTTCCTCTTGCGCTTCAATAGAATGTTTTTCTTTAATGCAGCGAGTCGCTCCATGAGCGCTGCCTTGTCAGCCGCAGCTTTAATGCGTGCGGAAGATGTTGATGAAATTCGACTTTGCTGTGACAATGTTTTCGAAGGTGGCTTTACACTTGAGATATTAGAGACACTGTCTTCAGGATTTATTTCATCCAAACTTTCAACAGCTTGATCATTAAGAGCAGTATTGCTTTGTTCAGTATACGGCTCGCCTGCTTGCTGCAACCAAACCTTTACTTTGTCCATAAAAACAGAGAATGCTGTCACCTTAGACTGAAAATGTGCGCTTTGCCTTTTCACTTCATCTTCTGGCAGTGGCAAACTTAAAAAGGATTCTTGCAAAGCGTTTGCATCTTGATAGCATTTAATAAACTTCCCAAATTCAGAAGACACTTCCTTAACCTTCTCATGTGAGGTCATTAAAGCAGAAATTTTCCCCATGTACTTAGATGCTTGCTTACACATTGAACTCCGCTTTTCTTGGCATGTCTTTATATACAAATCCAAACCTTTTGGCGTAAATTTGATGCTTCTTTTCTCTGCTTGCATCTGAGTGTCATCCTCTTGTTTACTCTCTTGTTTACTCTTAATATCCGACATTTTTATTGTCCTCTTGGATTATTTCAAACATTATAAAGATGCACAGCACACTGAGAATCCATAGCATAAAGCGCAAACATGATTGCAGTGAACAAACATTTCCACAGAGGGCGTTGGCATGTTTCAATTAGTGATCCTATTATGCACAAATTTAGTACATCAAAACTCAGTTCATCAGTCTTTGTAGTGAAATAATGTCTTTAAACTCCAATAGCTTCACCGTTTTCCTTTACGGCTTAAACAATATTATCACTCACCAGCTTTGATGAACGAGTGACATGTTGATCCAGGCTTCAACATCAAATCCGTCTGGAGTACTTACAGATGATCCAGTAACTTTTGTTCGAGTTCGACGGTGATCCTTGAAATCCATATATCCAACATATCCATTAATGAAGGATTATTCCTTTGTCCACGGGCAGGTTTTTTACTTTTTGTAGTGGCAATTCCTTTTGTTTGACAAACCAAACATCCCACAGTTAAAGGTCCACAAGCCACTGCTGCACTGAGATAATATTTCGTACGCAGGCAAAAGAAGTCCACTGTCCAAACTTTAAAGTTGCGTTTTTATGGTTTCTTTTATCCAGTTTGGCAAGCAATAACAAGATCCATTTTTAGTTACTTCCTGCTGCTTCTCCTGCTCTAGTACAAAACCATAGGCTCACCCCAGTGCATGCTGGTCCTATACCAGTGTCTTTATTTATAGAAACAAAATGGCCCTACAGCTTTTACTGACTAATTTAACAAGGTAACATCAAACAAACAAAACATTGAAAGAAATATTAACCTACAAATAAACTTGTAAATAAACCCCAAAATATAAGTAAACTAACAACAAACTTTAACTAATTTCAAAATAATAAAAAATAAGAACAAATAGCTCCAACAGAAGTTATTGCTGCAGACTGAAGGTTCTGTAAACTACTCAGTCATAGAATGATTACGATATTGAACTAAAACAAATGCCTGAATCCTAAATTATGGATATCCTATTGTGGTGATCTGAAATGTAACACTAAATGTGATTAAAACACTAAAACTCTGGATTCCGGGGCTGAACGACCGCGGGGATCACCAGCCCGAGGAAAACACAAAATACACATGACTCCGTGAGAAAGACAAGTCATTCTTGAATGAAGACGTTGATCAGACACATTTAAAATGTAGCCAATTGTGTTTATTATTAAATTATTAAGGAAATAGAAAAGCGGGGGAATAGAAAAGGGGGGAGGGGTGGGGGGTAAAGAAGAGGGTAAAGGAAAGGGATAGAAAGGAGGAAAGAGATAGAGGAGAGAGAACCCCAACTATGCCCTCTGAGCAAGCACTGGGTGCGACAGTGGATAGGAACAACTCCCTTTAAAGGAAGAAACCTATGACAGAACCAGGCTCTAGAGGGGGCAGTCAACTGTCGGGACTGGTTGGGGGGTGAGGGTGAAAGAGAAAGGGGGGGTGGGGGGGGGGAGATGGGACAGGTGTTAGGAGTTAAGGTGAAAATTACGATGCAACGGTGGAGGAGGAAGACGGGGTGACATCAGCAGAAGGAAAAGTAGAAAAAGTAGAAAAAGCAGGAGTGCTCTTTCTCCAGAAGAAGCGGAAGCGTTTTTTCTTCTTTTCCATCATCTTTTCCACGAGCACTTTTTTCTCTAGGATGAGGGTTCGTAACTCATCAATTGTTTGTGTATTTTCCTTCTCGAGTTTCCTGCATGTTGTCTCCACTTCTTCTAATTTGGCTTGTTTTTCTTCGAGCCTTTCTTTCAGTTCTTTACATTTGGCCTCCTGCATAAGCTTTGCCTCGTGCATCTCTGTATAACTGTGTTGTAATTTGTTGTGTGCGTCTTGTAGCTGCTGACTTCTCTCGAGTTCTTGAAGTGTACACTGCAGGTCTTTGCTTGTTTTGTCTAGTTGCTGCTTTAACATCTGCACCTCAGTGTTTTTGCACTTCAAGTTGTTGGAAAGTTTCTCCAGTTCTGTGTTTTTTCTCAGCATGTCACTGAGCTTACTCTGCATCTCTGAGCATTGTTTTTGCACTTTTTTCTTTTCCCCCTCCAGCTCAGTTGTTTTGGAGTTCAGTTTGTTATAACGGTCTTGCAGTTGTTGGTTTTTCCTCTCAAAGTTCTGGAGAATTTGTTTATCTTTTTTCTGCTTTATTTCCCGTTGTTCTTTGTCTTGAAGCAGCTCTTGATATTTGTGCAGCGTTTCATCAAGCTTTACCTGCTGCGCTCCGTATTTTTCCTGCATGCCTCTCTGGTTTATGTCCAGTTTTTCTTTCTCTTCAAGGATTTCTTTATTTTTTTGCAGAGCTTCATCAAGCATTACTTGCAAACCTTGGTTGTGTTTCTTGATGTTCTGAAGCTCACAATCCAGATCTTTCTGTTTCGTGTCATGCTGTTCTTTGTCTTGTAGGAAATCCTTATTTCTTTGCACTGTTTTATCAAGCTTTATTTTCAGCGCGGTGTATTTTTCCTCCACGCCTTCAAGCTTGGAGTCCGTTTCTTTCTGTTTAATTTCTAGTTGCTTTTTTTCTTGAAGCAACTCTTTATTTTTGTTCAGTGTTTTTTCAAGCTTTGCCTGAAGTCCTTTGTGCTTTTCCTCCATGCCTTGCAGTTTGCGCTGCTTTATGTCCATTTGTTCTTTTTCTTGGAGGAGTTCTTGATTTTTTTGCAGAGCTTCATCAAGCTTTATTTGCAAGGCTTCCTTGTGTTTCTCGCTGTCCTGAAGCTTGCAATCCATATCTTCCTTTTTCATGGTCTGTTGCGCTTTCTTTTGAAGAAACTCAACCCTTCCTTTCAGCACTTTTTGATTTATCTCAGTGCCTTGGAGTTTTATGACCAGTTGTTTCTTCTCTTGGAGGAGTTCTTGATTTTTTTGCAGAGCTTCATCCAGCTTTACTTGCAGCTCCTGAATCTTTTTTCCCCTCTCTTTCTCGTTTTTCTTCTGTTGGAGGATTTCTTCTGTTGGTTTTTCTTGTACTTTATTAAGCTTCGCTTGGAGCTCAAAGTTCCTCCCCCGCATGTCTAGGAGTTCCATTTCTTTCTCCTTTTGAATATCCTCCTTATCAAGAAGCTGTTTGAACAGTCTATCTACTTCGGCGGTCCTTCTCTCACAGTGCTCTCTCAGTTTGATAATCTCCGCTCGTTGTTTAAAAAAACTTTCCCAGATGTAACTGGTGTACTCTGACTGGGGCGGGTGTCGCGTATTGTGATTGCTCATGAGATTTTGCTCATGCATTTCTTCCGAGCACATCTTCTGCAGTTGAGTATCGTCTTCTCGATTGCAAAGAGGAGCGCTGGGCTTTACGTTTTCTCTTTTTTTCTGTTTTCTTGGAGACATGTTGGAATCTGTTAACAGTGACTCTGAAAAGGATCGAAAAAAAAGGCTTCTCTGGCGAACGTTTAAATGCTGCACACATAAATGCTGCGAATAACGGACTGAAAGTTCTTGCGTCTCACCCCTATTTAAGGGTTTTAGGATCAAAGGATCAAAGGATCACAGTGGTGGTAAGATTCTAAATGTGTGTGACATCACGATTCTGTAAGCCAATGAGGTGGTCACATGACATTTGTGAGAGGGCATTCTTTACTTGGACAAATTATCAATAAGCTTTCAATACCAGTAACCATGGTGACAGTATAATTGTTTATTGTGTTGAACAATAAACAATTATATTGACAATTATATGTGTCCAGTATGTTGGCTGATTTTCTTTTACTTTTTGCATATGAAAATAAAAGCTGGGCTGATTTTAACACCATTACAAGAAGTGTTGTTAATTATTCTTTTTGAATCATAATCAGGTTACCACAAATTGTTTTTTAATTTAGTAGAACTTGAAATGTTTGTCAGTGGGTAAACAATTCATAATGCAAAGTCAGAAACATCAAGTTATTCTTAGTACTGCATACTTGCAATACATAAGTTGTCCTAACAGTCATGTAGGGCATCCGTAGTTCAGGGGGTCGGGAAGCTCATCTTGTAACTGGATGTAATATTAGCAGACAGAGGGTTTGATGTTGCAGAATCTTTGGAGTTGTACCATGCTGAATTGAAGAGCCCAACTTTCACCAAAGGAAAGAACTAACTGGCCCCTAGATTGCCCAATCAAATCTCTTAATGCCACCAGCCCTCCCCTACCTTCACTGTGTGCTCAGCTTGTAGAAAAGAGTTGAGTGTGGAAGAAATGGCAAAAATGTGGAGCTGAAAAGCTAAGAGAGAAAAAGAAATTATATATAAACCAACGTGTCAAATTAATGGACATGTTAGTTATTGGAGTTCTGGCTGCATTTTATATATCTATATTGTGTCCTTTTTATAATAAATAATAAAAAACATTATTTATCCTCACTGTATGAACATTGTTGGAGTCCTTGAAGTCTCGTCATGTTGAAGTTACTCATGTGATGTGATGTTGTTATAATGATCCAGCTGGTGTGCAGCCATCATATTAGAGTTCTCTTTCTTCTTCTGATTTTATACAATTTTTCTGTGATGGTGTCACATTTACAGTGGTCGCAACAATTGCACCTATAGGACCCTGAAAAACTGGTGCACAGACTTCAGAGTCTAATAAGTGTCACCACTGTAACCACTGCATAATGCAAACCATGACACGAGTTTAGTCTTGGTGTGAAACTCATTTTGGTTCATAGACACCAATCTGACCTTAAGTGGAACAGACCCATAAAACTAATGCGTAATAAATCTGTTAATAAATAAATCCAAATTCTCCCATCATCATTCTTTGGTAGGAAGTCATAAATAGGAGTTAAATTCAGACTCGCACAGGCTCACCTCTGCACGACTGGCTTCTCCTGTAACCCTGCATGTTTCTAAGGTTTGTTTTCTTTCTTTTTTTGTTGTTGTTCTTGTGCTTTTTGTCCTCGGGTGAGGTTTGAAGTGTCTGTGTGGTGCAGCTGGTCTGGTCTGTCCAGGCTGCACCACACAGACCCTTCCAATCACCACACATCAAAGTACAAAGCGTATGACGTCATCACATTCTGTGTTAGGAAGTCATATTTAGGAGTTAAATTCATTGTTCATCATACTCAAGAAATCTTTCTGTTATCTTGATTAACTTATCCCAACATTGTCAATCAGACTAAGTGATCACATGACGCTAGTTATCAACTCTATAAGGTAACCCAGGGTTTCCCATTTTAGCTACTAGCCTGTTTACATGAAAGGGGTGGCGTTGGGGGCATCTGACCAATCACATACAGAGCAGCAGAACAGCTGACTTTACAAAGAAAGATAAAACTATAAACATGAAAAGGTTAAACACTTGTATTAATAAAGTTCAAATAGGAACTAAAAGTTATTTTGCTGAGCTCTGTTGATGTTTACCAGTCTGGGAGAAAATACAAGCATAAATACAAAAATGGCCGTGGATATACTGGGAAAAGCATGTCGAATGATGAGCAGTGATACAGGAGACCAAGAGGAATTGCTCAGATAAGATTAAATGCTTTCATGGACGAGGACATGCTAGGGACAAGCGTTGCAGACAAAAGAAAAAAACGAGATTAATGTTTATAGAGGAATTCAAAATGTTGTGAAATTGTTCTGCAGACAAATGGGAAAAGTCAAAGAATGAAGTTGAATTTAAGAATCTAAACTGATTAGACTACTGATGCTCATCAATGGAAAGATCCTCCCACTATCCATGGCACAGCAGTCCAAAGGGATCTTTCAGGTACTTGTTGTAAAGCAGTTTTCCAGAGAACTGATTGGTAGCTAAGTGGTGATTTCATACTTGTTGATCCGTAATCTCAAACACAACCTGCTCTGAAGCAGGTTTGCTCTACAGTTTAAGTCACTATGGTGATATACTCCAGTAAGAAGTGAGCTACCTTCATAGTACCTCTGTACTCATACCTGTGTGTTTCTTTGGCATTGCTTGTAGATATGTTTTAAAATGCAGCTGCAGTGCATTTTAAAACCTTAAGGAAGCTGTTATTGATATGGTGTAGATTAGCCAACAGATTTCTTTTTTTTTTTACCTGATGGACACAATGCAGTGTAGTAGCCCTGCCCCTCGTTATGGTTTGTTCTTCATCATTCACTCACTGTGCGTCGACATGCTGGATGTCTCCACAAACAGTTCTCTGCATGCAGAGGCAGTTTTTCTTCATTTGGAGCTTTGTGGGAGCTGAGTTCTGTTTACAGAGATGTTAATGGTCCTGTATGTGACCTGTCAGATTTTATTTATTAAACAGACCACCTTGCAGTGTAGCTTCCACGTTAGCTGAGGTTTGTTTTATTATTTGTTTTTGCTTGTTTTTTATTATTCTTGCTGATGATTTGTATTATCTAAATGTAAGGTTCATTCATATCAGTTTGCTTATTTAATTTAAATACAGTTTTTTTTTTTTTTGCCTTTATCTTTGTCTCCATAACTGATAGTCTCTTATATCAGATTCTGCTCATAAGGTTACTTTAACATTTGAGGCCACGTTATGATTGGTTTAGGTGGCAGCACAAGCAGCTTCACTTGCATAAAATATACATATTTTTTAAATAACATCTGAAGTAATTTAATGAGGAATGAGTCATCCAGTTCAGCTCTGGTATTATGATAATATAATATGTGCTTCAGTCTTAAACAAGCACAGAATTTAATGAGCTGCTTCTTCCCGACTCCCTGATTTCTGCACAGCTGGATTATTGTACCAAAGAAACTGTTTCTGTAATATTTCTGTGAAATATAGTAATCCACTAAAACCCAGTGAGTGTTGGTTAGCTAAGATTTGTTTTTGTTCTTGATGGAATCGAAACACTCAGAAACGTCATTAATATTCGCTTGTCCTGCTGCAGACTTTTCTATCCAATCTAACAGTGAGAGCGAGCATGTGGTGCCCCACCCACTGGCTACAGGCCACATATTTCTGCAGATAAAGGCACCACCGTATTTGCCTTTATTCCGATGAAATGTCCTCTAAAGGACGCCCACACAATTGATGAGAAGTCAGAGACCAGATGCCGATATTGTAATTCCATTAGAAAAAAGGCTGCACTTAAGTAGGGAAGATATGTGTAGGGTTTTTAAGGCCATTGCAGTCCCAAATGGAGGCAGATGGGGTATGTGAAGTTCAATATCTGTGGGCTGAGCACCCTGATACCACAACTCAAGATTTCTGTTTCTGCGTTATCAAAGGTAGCCGGTCAGAATATTCTGGAAAATCCTTCATAATTGATCAGAATTTGCCAAATAGACTTAACATGGTGTTAAGTCTGTCACATCATTTATGAAAGTCAAAGGTTAAAGTGTGATTTTCATCAAGAAGAACTTGAAAAGAGAAACTACATGACTATGACTTGACATTAGGCACAGACAGGAATGCTCAAGCGGTATTAGCTGTTTGAAGGTACATTAGGAAAATGTTGAACGTAATGCACAACAAGCACCTTATTTCCTCCACAGAAGGTTGATAATTAACCTTTAACCTGCGTCACTGTGATGTGTGAATACTTCTGCTACTTTACGAACTATTGTAATCATAAAACACTTTTAAAATCTGTATACTCCAATGATTTAAAAACAATAATACAGCAAACATTTAAAACAAATCTCATGACCAAGGGCGCTGCTGGCTTCAGGACCATGCAATAATCCATGTGTGGTTTGTATTTGTATTATAATACAGTCTGTAAGAAAGCCTTTTGTTATATTATTGAGAATATTGATCAACTAATTGTGATGGTGATGGTGCTCATCCGTCTTTTATCAGTCACTGCATTTTAACACAGTTTGCTCACCGTACATTCCAGTTTCTGGTCGCTGAAACCAGTCAGACCTGAGCTCCTGGGGGCCTCCCTCAGGTGAATGTTGTTTTTTAAACTTCGTACCGCTTACGAAACTTCCCCAGCAGAACAATTGGTTTCAGGTTTATTCCTGTAAAGAGTTTGTACATGATAGATAGTTGTTGTTTTTTTTAAATATCGGACACATAATCGGGAAAACACAAAAGGGAAACATTTGTCTTCTTTCTTTTTCATTTTCCCACCACTAGTTTATTACATCACAGCTTAAAACACTGATTCCAGTATTCAACTAGTTATACATCATTTCCATCCCTTCTTCTTACTGTGTTGAGCCATCAGAGATGCTTCATATTTCCATGTTTTACAGGATTGTCTGCCTAGAATCTGTCGTCATTGTGCTTAAATAGTAGTTTTGACTTTTCATGTAAATGTCAGGATAGGCAGCATCTTCTTTAACTAGTTCAAGCTGCCAAAATTAATCCAGAAATAAATTTTAATCCTTATAAAAGGCTGAAAATAATAGTTCTGAATCCAAAACAGTTAGATGTAGTTTGTTAATTTCCCTCGTTTTGTTATTACCCTAGAGTAGCTTTGGTGTATCTTTTCTCTCTCAGTTAATATTTATTATAAACATCCATCATAACAGCATATATGCAATTACTGGCCACTTTGTTAGGTACACCTTGTTTATAGCAGGTATGACCCCTGTTGCTGACAGAACTGCGTCATGAAGTCATGTTCATTAATTGTTGACTTGAATCTGCCGTTCCACCTCATCCCAAAGATGCTCTATTGGAGTACAGTGAACTCATCTTCATGTTCAAGAAACCAGTTTGAGATGATTTGAGCTGGAAGCAGCCATCAAAAAATGGGTACAGTGTGGTTATAAAGTGATAGACATGGTCAGCATTAGCTGGGCTGTGGTGGTTAAACAATGCTAAGCTGGTACTAACTGGCTCAGTCTGTGTGAAAACAACATCCACATAAAAACCAGGATCCATTGCAGCGTGGCAAATGTAATTGGTTTTAATGTTGGTGCTAGCTGATTTATGTGGAAAATACTGGGTAAAGTTCAGGTTTGAATGACAGTCAATGTCCCGTATACTTTCTGGGTTTTTTTTTTTGACTGGCATTTTGTAAAGTTGAACAAGTAAATGAAAAGTATGTTAAGGATTAATAAAACAGTTGGAATAACTGCAAACGCTGAAATAATGTAATGATGCAACTGCTAGGAAGTTGAGGGTGAAATTGTTTTAGACACCATCTGCGGTGTAACTGTAATAGCTCTCTGGCATGTGAGAAGGAAGCGCCAAATGGTGAACGATATTAGTTTCAGGTGCACAGTACATACGATTGTGCTGAAGATACGTCCCATTACAAAGTGACTGAATGGTTCTTTAACAGATTTATTTTTCAGGTAATTAACAGTAATTTAAACCTGACTAAAGCCCTAAAATAGATGCATTTTGTGAACCAAAAAGACTAATTTATGTAAAACATGAAAGTCACAAGACTGTGAAACCACATCACCAGAGAAAACCTGCTGGGACCAGACTGTACAAATCACGTTTCCATCCTGCCTTTTTTTTCTGTGTATCAGAGCAGCTGACAGTTAAAGCAAAAGCACAACTGGTTTCAGTTCCTTAAAACAAAGACAGTGTAAACAGTGTTTAATGGTATGAGGTCCAAAAGTCATTGAAGCTAGATGATAACGGAAATCTTTTTCTGGGTCATGTGACAGTGATTTTTACAGGGTTTTTTTAGTAGAAAAGTCCAATTTAAGCTCAGTTATAAGTGAAAGAGCAATTTGAAGCTGCTCACTTCAGTACTGTAAAATAATGAGTTGCAGCTGTTGTAATCTCTTCATGCAGGAAATGGTAAGAAATGCAAACATTGATTAATTAACTCAAGAGTAAGTGAAAAGACTGATGGATTTGAGAGAAGTTTCGTTCGTTTACATGAAGAAAAAGATGTAATACAACGTTTTTTTCAGACATTGTGTTTCTGTTGGCTTCATCCGAACAATCACCATGTAGTTTACTGCTGGATGTGAACAGGCTGGGATGACATCCGACACCTCAGGTGTTGCACTAGACTGTGGTGGTGACGGGAGAACTGAGCCAGAAGGTGAACGTTTTGATTTACTAGTCGATCTGCATTCCAGATCTCAGAAACGTTGAGTAGTGAAGAAATCACAGACGCAAGCAGCAGAAATGAGTTTCTCCTGAAGGGTTCAGTCTTTGAGATACGGTGAGGAGTTCGAGTGGCAACCATACAGAGAGCATCAACAACTTTGCATATATATGGTTGGTTTTGTGCATGACTAGTGGTTTGAATTAGATTTTGGGGGGGTTGTGTTGTGCTTGTTTTTTTGTTTGTTTTGTGTTTTGTTTTGTTTTGTTTTTAGTTCTGCTCTCAGAAACCAGAAACATAAACACTCTTAGCACTGCAAAGCCCAAAGATCTCTAAAAGCTTTGTATTATGAACAAATCGTTATAAAATCTAACTCAACAATGTAAATCCACAGCCTGATGGAGCTTATTCTGCTTTACTATGTTGTTCAAAAAAAGAAGCAGACGATTGTCAGAATTTTTATTATGTCTACAAAGACTTAGATGCTTTAGAAAATCGCTGAGGTTTACTCCCTGAGAGGAGATTGCTATTTCTTTACCTTCTTCATCTTCTTTTCTACAGATGCAGTGATGCTTTTAACCTCCACACAGTGACTCCACATCACCAACACCAGCCTCGCTTCCAGCTCCAATGATCTTCCACCTCTGACTCTTTCCTAAAATTGACCAGTAGGTGGTGCCAGCCCTGCCCAGGTGGGGTGGCCAGCGATGGAAGGCCGACGTGGTGGAGGCAGCAGCAGCGGTAGCTACTCACAGATCCCTGTCAGAACAGGCATGGGGTCTGTCAACTCCCCGGCCGTTTCTGTGAGATTGGAGGCGTACGACATCGGAGAGAAGAAATGCATCTCGGATGTGAGGAGGACTTTCTGCCTCTTTGTCACCTTTGACCTCTTGTTCATCACCATGCTCTGGATCATAGAACTCAATGTAAGTCTGTGTTTGTAGTGGCTGTGACAGCAGTTTTGTTTTTTTATTAGATATCTGTAGTAATAAAGTTTTTACAGCAATGTAAAACCACACGAGATTAAGATATATCACCAGACAGTGAGCCTTTTTGACTGAGTCAGCCTACTCGGGAGAAATTTATTGGATGCATCTGCTGTCTTCTATGTATTTTGCTCAAGAAAAAACTAAAACTGAAGATGATTTTATTATTTCCCAGAGATTAAAGGGTTATTTAAAAGTAAAGTTAAACAAAGTCAGGAAAGATAAAACGCTAGTATTGAAGTTTTTAAAAAACTCCAAAGTAGGTGAAGCCGTTAAAAGGCCAGGCTCAGAGCCTTTGGTTTTGCTTTTTTGTGGAAAAACATTTATTGTTCTTTTAGAGCAGGGGTGTCAAACTCAAATACACAGTGGGCCAAAATTCAAAACTGGAACAAAGTCGCGGGCTAACGTTAATATTTATTGAAATATATTTATTCCTCCAGATATAAGAATGAATCTTTTCTTATGGACTCAAACACGTTTTGCTGAAAAACTGAATATGGAACAAGCAAAGCTTAATACTAAACAATATATATATTAGCTGTATAATACCAGTAGGCCAGCTCTGATAGTAATTTGGTATGTATTCGCGGGCCAAATGTAAGTAGGCTGCGGGCCAAATTTGGCCCGCGGGCCAGAGTTTGACACCTATGTTCTACAGCGTCTCTGAAACCATGACTCTCCTCCACAGAGTCCAGACCACATTCACTCAGCCGCTCTATGCTGGACTGTTGGTGTACCTGCTGGATAGAGGTGAAAACACAAACCAAACAATGGCTCTTTCATCTGTTTCACAGCATGCACGGGAACTGGAAACTCGCCGAAGGGAGGCAGAGGAGAGAGAGCGGAGGAAGCAGAGGGAGGTGCAGATGGAACTGGAAAGACAGCTGAAAGAGGCTGAGATGGTAAAAAAAAAGTTTTCCACTTGACACCAATTATGTACAGAGTCTTTTCTCCTTGACTTTGATCTTTGAGAACTGCAGCAAAATGTTGACTGTCATTATAAAATTCACACCTAGTCTTTAATGATTTGGAAAAATGGTTATGACAGTCCAGGAAAAGGTGATTCAGGAATAGGTCAGTTTATACCGCTCTGTTGGTGCATCTGTTTATGTAGCTGTGTGTGTGCATAGATAAAAGACAGCATGCAGGCTGAGATGCAGGTGAAGGAAAAGGAGGCTGAACAACAGAAGAAGAGGATCAGGGAGCTGGAGCTGACACAGCAGCAGCTGGAAGTTGCCCTTAATATGGAGATCCAGGCTCGGCTGGAGGAGGAGAGGGCCAGACTGGAGCTTGAGCGGTAACAATGGATTTCTAACTTATTTTATTTGTGATGGAGATCTGATATATCCATGAGAAGTATTAACATTTTCAGTTGCTTCTTCCCTTTTTCCCCTCCTTCAGGTTGCTGCAGGCTGAAGATGAAAAGAAGAAACATTTCCAGCTCCTCCAGGAGCAGCAACGTACAATGCAAAACCTCAGCCCCATACAGGAGCTGTCAGATGGCAGTCCCGATGAGGACACCCCCTCAGCCCTCAACTCTGCCTCTCAGGAGCTCCAGGATCTGCAGGCATCTCGCCAAAGAAGCCACCAGCGTCTGGAGGTGAACAAGTTTGTTTTGACTGGCTTTGTGAGCAGCATCGTATTTAGTGCTCTTCTAAAACAACACTGATGAGGATGCCTGCATGATTTTTGTTTCCAGGAGGTTCAGGAGAGGCTGAGGAATGCCAGTCAACATGTACGGCACTGGAACATCCAGCTGAACCGACTGATGACCCCCATTACTCCTGCAGGTGCCGTATTCACTTTGCCTCTTTGCAGCACAGACTTCTGGAACA
This sequence comes from Perissodus microlepis, assembly GCF_051167445.1. Lineage (NCBI taxonomy): Eukaryota > Metazoa > Chordata > Actinopteri > Cichliformes > Cichlidae > Perissodus > Perissodus microlepis. The sequence goes on from NC_140478.1 coordinate 36,588,836, forward strand.
GAGTGTTAGTATAGTTAATAACAGTGTAGACCATATAATCTGTCAGATAATTGCATTAAAATGCTACAAAAGGCACCTACCCCCAAACATGTCAAGAGATTCATTCAGTGACTTGAATGAAAGAATCTGACTCACCTCAAGTTAATTAAAATTAAAACTAAATCTTATTATGATTTAAACACGGAAATCTTAAAACGAAAAATAACCGCATGCACAGTTGTTACAGGCTGCAAACATGTTTTATACTGCTTTGAAGTCTGGGACAGCATCATAAGAGGCATAACTGATCTCACCGTAGTCCCATGAAGACTCAAGATGAGTGTTTTCACGACTGCCATCTTGGTGTTTTGAAATCAGGCATGATGAATGAAGGGAAGAACTGTCTGTTAAGGTTCTCAGTCGTTCAGGTCATCGTAGTCTAAGGAGCTTGGAAAGAAAAGCATCTGGACTTCTTTAAGTTTCTTGAAGATGTTTCACCTCTCATTCAAGAAGCTTCTTCAGTTCTCTGAAGAAATTCTGAACTGAAGAAGCTTCTCAGATGAGAGGTGAAACATCTTCAAGAAACTTAAAGAAGTCCAGATGCTTTTCTTTCCAAGCTCCTTAGACTGTAGTTAAACTTCACACACTGGACTTGTCAGTCACACATCCTTCGCCAGTAGGCATTCCCAGAATGATCTTTCCCCTTCTGACGCTTAGAATGACCAAATATGTGCAAAATGGACAATTCAACATGCCACCATGTCAGTCTTTTATTAAATATGACATGAAACAAATGACTGAGCCATTAAATTTGTCACAAAGGTGTTCACCTAATTCCAGGCAAATGGAATAGACTTCTATGGGACCATAAGTCTTTTTGCACTTTGACATTTGTTTTACTTTTCAGATCTGTAACCTATAACTTTTATACTGTATGTGTTTTGATCATAGGAGTCTACGGGGACTTTTAGCACGTTTAGCAGTTGATGTTGGCTTCTTTTTTCAGTACTGGAGCTTCCTGCTCATTGAAGACTTTTCTAAAAGGAAATGCTTAATCCAAAATGGCGTTTTAAGGGCTTGGATTAATGTCAATTTCAGCAAATATTCTTTCTTATGTTAAAAGAACATGGATCTCTGTCAGTGATAACTTCTGACTTTATAACTCAAATTTTAAGAGAGAGCTTCACTGCTAAGCTCTCATCTGTGTGGGTGTCACGGTTCGCTTGAGGACTCACACGCAGGACTCAGAGGCACAGTCAGTATTTATTACAGTTCCACCAGGTGTATATACAAACAGTGCAGGGGATAGTGCTATATACAAAGCGGTGACAGGGAAAAGGCTCCGGGGAAATCCAGGTAGGGAAAAGACACTTGCTCCTCTTCTGACTCTCTCTCCAAACACTCACACAAAAAGGGAATCCGCTCGGGGAATGCAGAGTCGGGTCCAGGGGATCTATGTACAGAAGGAAACACACGTTAGAGGTTTTGCACAGGGAAGCAAAAGAGAACTTGCTCAGAGCCGGGCTGCACTGACGCGAGTCACACACAACGATCCAGCGATGAGTAGAAGCCACTCCCTGGCTTAAATGCTGGCTGCACTGATGAGGCCCAGGTGTTTCCTCTTCAGAGGGGCGTGGGCCGAGGGCGTGAACCCACCATGAGTTCCGCCCTGGCGAGAGAGCGAGAGAGAGAGCAAGAGAGAGAGAGAGAGAGCAAGAGAGAGAACACTACTAGTCAGCGGCCTGCTGATCCCCTGGCCGTGACAGTGGGGTTCAAATCCCTTATTCAGATTAAGATTTTATGTGACATTACATTGGCAAAAATTAAATTTACTTGAATAATGTGAGTATTGGAGTAAGTACTTGAGTAATTTTTGAATAACTTTAATTTTGTAATGTGCATATTTTATGAATAATGATGTTTCAATACTTTAATCTACTGAATAAGTAAGAATTAGACTTAATAATCTTTTTACTTTAAAAAGGGAAATTGTGTACAATCTTTTATTCTCCAAAATGCACATAATAAAAATGTTTTGGGGAATGTATATGCTTTTTAAAAACCAATTGCTTCTTACCTGATGCATGCTATAACTTTCAGCAAAACTGAACTAAAATTTGTTAACAAGCTTACCAAATAAGAAATGTTTTGTGAATTTTCTTTGCAGAGCGACTGGAAAGCCGGCTGTTATCAAAGCCCACGTGCCCTAAAAAGGAGGGCGCGCTGGCCAGTAATGAGGTCATCACTAAGTTTAAGATAAGAGTTGATCAGAATAGAGGCGATGATGAAAGTCTGGAGCATCAGCTGGAGGCTGCCAACCTGCCTGATGAATCGTTCGAGGCCCAGACAGAAGTCAACGGACAAATATGATCACAGACATTTTAAAAACGCGAGTTGAGAGTTAAGGGGGAAAAATATTGTAATAAGTATATATTTGAATTGCACACTAAGATATAAAGTGATGGCAGCGAGCACAGTGTTGCAGGATTTAATTAAAAACACATCTGACTAAGACCAACTGAAATTTAGAGTTGTGTATAATAAAGTTTATTCATGATTAATAAAACAAATCTGTAATATTTTTCTTTCTCTTTTGTCCATTTGAATCTCGCTACAGCTTAAATAAAAGAAAAGAATGTGTTTTGAATAAATCAAACTCTATTCTCTCTTTTTCTTTCTTTCTTTTTTTCTTGGTGGGTTTTCTTTTGCAATCAAACGCAACATTATACAATTATATAGTATAGTAAGAAATATCCTTTAACTTAATTTAGTATTTGTTTTTTAATTTTTGTTTTTATTGTTTCCCCTTCAGTTTTGTGCTTATAACATGTTCTAATCTGACATATTATGCAGTAAATTATTTTTGCAATAACTTAACAGGCCATTGTGGGAGCCAACATTCACTTATCAAAGACATATTTGTATATTCTGTGGGCTGCTTTATGGTTGTGTCATTTAGAAACATAAGCCACAACAGACTTCCACCGGAGAGTACTTAAAAATGTATTTTTATGTAAAGATATTTTAATTAACTACTATATTAAGAGAGAACCTATTGTTACATGGATTAATTGTACAAACTGTAGAGAAATAAGTTTAAGCGTGCAACTTTTTATTCATTTTTAACTGTATTAATGTTTTTATGTTGATACAGCCGCCTCATATCTGTTTCCTCAGTGTTTTTTAAACCATGTACTCCATCTATGAGTAAGAACATGAATAAATTCCTTTCCAAATTTGTAGTTCTTTTTTCCAACTGTTTTTAGTATATATGTAACATTTCTTTACACACAAATGCAGGTATTCTTTTGCACCAAGACGTTAAAGAAATGCTAAGAAAAAATGAAAATACTACATTGCAACCTGTGTGTGTGTGTATATATATCTGTATCTATATAGATATAGATATATATGTGTATTCGTACCCTTTTTTCATCATCTAGTTTCCTGTGCCAGATCTTCTACTGATCCACTGAGGCAGACATGTAAAAAAACATGAACTAAAGCATATTTCTGTATATAAACAGGACTTTAAATCTTTATCAACAGCTACTTTAGAGGAAATTCTTCAATAAACTGCAACCAAAGGCTCAACTCAGAGGACAAAATCCAACCTGTTATAAATAGTGTGACAGCAAACTTTCTCTTGTGTAAAGTTACAAATAGGAGTAATTATCCACAGGAGCTTTTATACATAATGAAGTTATAATTCGTCCTGTAGAAATTGTACATTTAAGCTATATAGTTCCCGCTGTGATAACTCTGCTATGAATGCCTCTTATTAACTTTTATGCTTTTACAACCCACTATGAGCAAACACTCAGCAACAGTGGGAAGGAAAAACTCCCTTCTTGAAGGAAAAAACCTCTGGTAGAACCAGGAAATCTGTCTAAACTAGTTGGGGGTTAGAGCAACAGATGCAAGTCTTCAGATCATTTGCAGTGTGACTGTCTTTGTGCACACTTTAACCTGATTCAGTTTTCTTATTTGTCAAAATGCACCATGGGTAAAAAAAAACAAAACAAAAAAACAAAACAAAATAGTAATGAAGGAGAATCCTCAGCAAAGATGAATTAAACAAGTTTTATTTTGATCAAATTTTACTTTAAGTAAAACACATCTTTATTTGATGACTTTAATGTCATCAAATAAAGACAGTTTTGATGGAGCTCCTGACCCAGCCCAAGCTCTCTATGAAGACGAGGAAAAACTCCCCAGGGGGCCAGATCGATGGGAAGAAACCTCGGGAAAGCCCATTCAAAGAGAGATCCCCTTTCCTGGGATGGCTGGGGGGGTTACAGGAACTCCAAAAAAGCTAAATTTTTATTTATTTATTTTTTAAGATTGACCCATTCTATCTATTCCTGTCCAACAGAAAAAAGAAAGGAAGTTACTACAATGTATCATACTTATATGATAAGGTGTGAATTGTGTGTTTGTGTGTGTTATCTTAGCCAGGGGTGAAGCTGGAGCTCCTCCAGTGTTGGGCGCTTCTCCGGGACTGTAGTTAAACATGCGTCCAAGAAATTCCGGCATTCTTGAAAGAAAGAAAAGATCAAAAAGATGAAGATGATAGTTCTAGTGATCCAAGGCATCAGTGAATCTGGAAGTGTGAAGTTTTCTTACCTGTGGACAGACGCTTTTTGATGCTCAGTTTCTTTGTGAGGAACCTCTCGGTACTAAAGTCCCGTGCATGAAGCGCTTCATACAACACCACTCCCATTTGCCACACCGTGGTGGGTCCACACCTGTAGCAGCTCCTCCTGTACCACTCGGGAGGGGTGTGAAGAGGAGTGCCTAACAAACAGACACAATTGCAATTTCTTCTAAAACAAAAGACACAAATTGTTACATCTGTGAAAAGCAGGAGCAGAATATGTTACCATAGAAGATGCGATACAGAGATCGCTGCTTAACAAAGCAGCTCAGTCCAAAGTCAATGATGCGAACTCGAGGCACATCTGAGCCGGTCTCAATCAGAATGTTTTCTCCCTTGATGTCCCGATGAAAGATGTGTTTATCCTCAAGTTCCTTTACAGCATCAACTAGTTGCTTCAGAATGACCTGGAAAAGATGAAAAACACAATAATGAGTTAATGCTTTTCTGCCTTGATTGAATGCTGTACAGTCTAAGGTTCTCCCAGTCAACCTACCTTGGCCTTGTCCTCTGGTAAAGTTCTTCCATTTTCTGCTTTGTATTTTTGCAGGTCCACAGCGGGGACAGGTCTCTCCAGCACCAGGATCAGCTCTTTGCCAAGGTCGAACCACTCCAGCAAGGACACAGGTGCTGATATTCCCACTGACCCTTCTGCTTCACCTGCAAGTTTAACCATAATGGCCACTTCCACTGAGAGCTTCTTCCCGCTTTCATCCTGAAATATTACAACAAAGTGGATGATGAGGAACGCCGCATTCAATCCAGTAATGTAAAACTGATTCAAGTGTTGGACGCTTACCGCCATTTTGCAGTAGACTTTATTTTTGGGAATGTGTTTGATGGCAACCTAGAAGACACAGAGCATTGGTGAGCATTTCCTCAGTATGACATAATGAAAGGTGGAAACACAGCAGACGTCTCAGTTTACGATATTATCCATTATCTGCGTTACTGCCTGTCTTACTACCATCATCTGAACACTTACTGGAAAACGATCTTCTATCCGGTAGCCAGCAAACACTGCTCCGCAGCCTCCTTCTCCGAGCTGGTGCTCCTCCACATATCTGGCTTGGAATTCACCTGAACAGACAAAACAACAAATCTTGTTTTATTACAGCTGTGACACAAATTACTCTCCTCTGTAGCCTAAATGTTCCTTTTGCCCTTCCCCTGAATATAAAACCCAAGCTGCTTGCTACTTACGTTTTTGGTCTGCCACTGATTTTTTGTCCTGGTCCACATTCCTTTTTTTTTTCTTGGGTGACTCTCTGTTGTCTCCCGCGGCCTTTCTTTTGCCATTTTTTGCGCACACCTGTTTGTTGTTCAAGTCTGGAGATGTGGAAAACACCAAAAGCACATCAGCTCACTGGATGATAGACACAAACACTAAACACTAATATCTTAAACCTAGCAACCACACTTAATCTACCCCCTTATTCAACTAATTAGCCTACCTTTACCAGAGTCCAACGAGGAGGATGCTTGCTCCTTGTCACCGCTCATATGGTCGAGAAGTTTAGCCTTCTTTGCTTTCTTTGTTGTGCCCTCTTCATCTTGCACAACCTTGCGCTTCACTCCTCTGACCACATCTGAGCTGGTGGAAGGACCAGCCTGCTCAGCGACCCTCCTCCTTTTTATTGGGGTCTTCTTTTCAGGACTGGCCTTTCTTTTAGCAGTCCTGCTTTTACAATCTATAAACGACAACAACACAGTGGTGAAAAAGAGTCCCCGACATCAGGACTGGAAGCAGTTTGATGGCAAAGAATTTGAAATTGCTTTTGCTTAAATTATCACAAGTTTATTCTTGGGATAAAAAAACTGACCAGTGCGAATTGATACTAGGTTTACTAAGTCTTAGATCTTGATGACACTTGTTGGTCTGTTTTTACTGTTGAGTCCAAGAATAAACTTATTACATTATTTTACCAAAAGACCGGTAACCTTTCTTTGATTAGACATCTTGTATTAAAGCTATTTTCAATCAAACATATGATTCAATTGCTCCAAAAATGATTCACACAGTGTCAACATTTCTAGGATTTGGATTTTACCAGGATTTGATTTTATTATTTTACTTACCTTGATCTCCTGAATCTTTCTTATCGGCTGGAGTGGTAATTTTTCTTGTTTCCTTTTTCATTGTAATTTCGGAGAACTTTTAAACTCGAAAATGTAAACCGTAATGAGTTAATATTGAGTTAATATTCCTTCAAATGTGCGCCCTTCAAATGCTTGACTTTTCTAACTGAATTCTGTTAGTGAGCTTTATAAGTAAACTCTGGAAACTACGGCAACACAACATAGAATCTTGCCTTTCAGTGACTTCACTGACTGCCAGTAGTTCAAAGTAGTTCACAGAAAAACACTGGCAGACAAAGCCATAATATTTCATATAATTCAATCATTTCATATCAATTAAACAGTTTCTTTCATTATCTTTCATCGTTTGTATAAAGACCTCATGTATGGATGACAGTATGAAGATTTGTGGTTGACCACACACTAATAAACACAGTGTCAGCTACATTGTCATCTGATTTAAAGTATTTATTATGTACATTTAACTGTCATGGTACTGAGTCTGTGACCCAGTGTTTTGTGTTTGTTCATTTATATTCATTGATTATTCTTAAGTATGTTTTTGGTTCTCTTTATTGTTTTCTTCTTGTGTTATATTCTTAGGCTTTAGGTTTCTGTTACTTTGCCTTGCCCCTGTGTCCCACGTGTCATGTCTAGTCACTCTTGTTTCCATGTTCCCCAATTTCTCCCCAGTCAGTCATGTCTCTGTGTCAACTCTGTGTCTTTGTAAAAGTCTCTTGTTTGCTGTTTTACTTTGATGGTCTTGTGTGCTATGTTAGTGTTTTCATGTCTGTGAAGGTTCTCAGTCATCTAGGTCATCGTAGTCTAAGGAGTTTGGAAAGAAAGCGTCTGGACTTGAAGTTGCTTGAAGATGTTTCACCTTCTTGGATGAAAAGAACTTAAACTTTGCTTGAACGTCTTCAAGCAACTTAAAGAAGTCCAGACGTTTTCTTTCTAAGCTCCTTAGACTATGTTAGTGTTTTCAGTTTTCCTTCCCCATGGTCTTGTTGTTTGTGATTTCTCGCAGCTGTGCTCTCATCCTGTGTCTTATTCCCTCATTTATCCCTCTGTGTATTTAAGCCCATTGTTTTCCTCTGTTTGCTGTTGGGTTGTCTGTGTATCATCCATGACAATTAAATTAAATAGCAAATGCAACTACAATTTCAATGAGATTCATTCCTGGCATTCTACTGCGGTGGCTGAAAGTAGACACCAAGCATTATCACTGTAACTGATGTAAATATTGGACTTGGAGGGGATTCATCTGATAGACTGATGCAAACATTACTGTGAGGAAAATTTTGAATCTCCCAATTTTCTTTTTTTCTGAAAGAAAGAAAGTTGGTTACTGTATCACATTTGTATGGCAAGATGTGAATTCAGTATGCGTGTGTGTTTGTGTCAGAGAGGAGTTTATCTGAGCCAGGGGTAAAGCAGGAGGTCCTCCAGCATTGGGCACTTCTCCAGGACTTTGTTAAAACTTGTTTTCAAGACGTCTGAAATGAAAGAAGGACAAGAGATATTGAGATGATAATTCCAGTGATCCAAGCGATCACATTGATCTTCTGCAAAATTTTCTTTTTGAGAGTCATTCGGCTGGACAGGGGGTATAACACATCTGCAATGCAGCAACATCTGCTCTCTGGGCCTGTGTGAGACTGTTATCTGAATGGCGGGAATGAGGATGTTGGAATTTGGCATCTCAGGCACCAACTCATCTCTTTCCTTAACCGGGCTCACCAGAGATTGGTTTCAGCCTCTCTCCATGCTTTAAGGAGGTTGAGTTGATAAATCTGACTGGCCCCTCCCCTGTCTGACCATATCTCTTCATAGTCAACACCAATGTTCTCACCGTGTGACCATGAACGGTCCTTACCACTTGGCAAGTAATTTCGAGCTAGAAGAAGGGAGTAAGACAAGCACTTTATGTCCCTGTTAAAATACAATTACATTTTATCAAATATCACTAAGCAGTCCTTACCTTTAAATACAGCCTGGTTTCTTTCTCTTTCTTTCTATATCTCTGAGTGAAGTTAGCTCTCACTCTTTCTCTTCCTGTGAAATACAGCAAGTGGAGCTTTAGCTAGCAACACACTGTGACACAGTTAGTGTTTGTTGAGGTGATAGAAATGCTGCATTTGAAATTACCTGACACAACATTTTACTCCCTTTTATGTTCACTCCTTTTTTTTCTGAAGTACTGCAAATTATGGGCACATGGGGTTGTTCTGGTGTTGTGCTAAAAATAAATAAATCAAAACTACGGTACATGGTTTGCTCTTTCATCTCTACTGATTAAAACGCGACTGCCTTTCATGTGTCACTGTCACTTTTTTTCTTTAGGTCACGAGCAGTTGTCTAAGCATTTCACTGCATATCGTACTCTGTGTGACTGTGTACGTGACAAATAAAATTTGAATTTGAATTTGACCTGCAGAAAACGGTTCACTGTCAGCCGGCGGTGTTTGTCACCTCCCTGGCTGCTGTGGAGAGACTCAACCAAGAAAACCCCAAAGTAAGTGCCAGATAAATGTCTGGAAAAAGGACAATAACTGCAGGTCCTGCCTTCTTAAATGTGGCCATTTTATCTTTTTAATAAAAATAAAAAAATACTGCTACAGTAATATTAATTTATATTTAAAATGTGCGCACATTATGTATGAAGGTGTGGATGAATGATGCTTGTTGTAAGAAAGCATTTTGAGTGCCCAGTAGAAGAGCATCTTTCAAATGCAAAGTTTCTCATTTCAACTTTAATTACTGCACCTGATTAAGGCGATAGAGTAAATAAGGCTTCCAACAGTGGTTATTTCTTATTATCACATCTTGTTTTTATTGTTTTTATCAGTAGATTGTTGTTTCACTCCCACCAAAAACACCACGTAAATAATCTTCTGATTCTGAATGACCATTTAAAAAAATAAACAAATTGTTCTGAGTTAATTTCAGTTACGGATGTATCAGTGACATAAATGATATATCGGTCATAATCGGGAGGCTGTTACATTTTTATTTTTATTTTTTTTGACTTGTTTCCTGCTGTACACAGGCCATTGAGATGTGTGTCGCTGCTGCAGGTTTCAGTGTTGGAGAATTTGCTGCTCTTGTCTTTTCTGGGGCGATGAACTTTGCAGAAGGTAGAAAGATTTCTTTTTTGGGTTTTTTTGTGCATTTGTAAAAGGTGTTTTAATCACAACTTTGGTTAATATTCTGTATTTACTCCTTATGCTGCATAAGGAGTAAATGCAGCTCAACTCCCAGTCCTACTGGGACTGGACTCAACTCCCAGTCCTACTGCCAGTTTCTGGAAGACACCTTCTTCAAGCAGTGGTACAGGAAGAAGTCTGCATCCTTCAAGAAAAACATGATTTCCATGCAGGACAATGCTCCATCACACGCGTCCAAGTACTCCACAGCGTGGCTGGTAAGAAAGGGTATAAAAGAAGAAAAACTAATGACATGGCCACCTTGTTCACCTGATCTGAACCCCATTGAGAACCTGTGGTCCATCATCAAATGTGAGATTTACAAGGAGGGAAAACAGTACACCTCTCTGAACAGTGTCTGGGAGGCTGTGGTTGCTGCTGCACGCAATGTTGATGGTGAACAGATCAAAACACTGACAGAATCCATGGATGGCAGGCTTTTGAGTGTCCTTGCAAAGAAAGGTGGCTATATTGGTCGCTGATTTGTTTTTGTTTTTGAATGTCAGAAATGTATATTTGTGAATGTGGAGATGTTATATTGGTTTCACTGGTAAAAATAAATAATTGAAATGGGTATATATTTGTTTTTTGTTAAGTTGCCTAATAATTATGCACAGTAATAGTCACCTGCACACACAGATATCCCCCTAAAATAGCTAAAACTAAAAACAAACTAAAAACTACTTCCAAAAACATTCAGCTTTGATATTAATGAGTTTTTTGGGTTCATTGAGAACATGGTTGTTGTTCAATAATAAAATTATTCCTCAAAAATACAACTTTCCTAATAATTCTGCACTCCCTATATGCAGGAACAGTTGTCATAACTGTTACAACCACCAGATGGCGAAAGAGTCCCACTGCAACTTTAAGCCATGAAGGATGCGTCTTGATGTTTGCTTGTGATAAATCTGCTTTATGTGAGTCTTTTTCAGAAAGTAACAGTAATATGTCTGATTATATGTCTTTAATCAGTAAAGTCTCGCTTTGCTAGAAATCAATCAATAAATAATAAAATTGTAAACATGCAGCTGTATGTTAGAAGTCAAAGGGTCCTTAAGTCTTCTGTAAATTGACGGGGATCAAATGAAGGACACAAGTATCTGTTCTTACTCTAATAAATGCTGCTTTAATATCCAACAGACTATTTTCCTTCCTCATCAGCAGTAAACAGCTCGACTGCGTCTGTGCATTTGTGTCCTCCATACTTGTTTACACAGACATCTCAGGCTTGATGCCACGATGCAGTGTAGAAACCTGACAACCCTCTGACTCATGTTCAAATGTTCAAGGACATTTCTCAGGATCATGTATGACCCCTTTTTGACATTTGGACTTTCATTAATAATATTTGTGTTTCTGAGTCATTTTTGTGGAGACTTCTGTCCAACGTAGTGTCCAAATGAAGCCTGAAGCTTTTCTTCACCCTCTTGTCAGATGGTCAGCAACAAAACTCTGTTCCAACCAATGTCTGATAAGAGATGAGACACAGCAGCTGAGCAAATGATCATTTCATGCTGAAGACATCCTCAGACAGAATTAAATACATACATAAACACAGCCTGGTGCCAATAACACAGCTAATGACACTGCTGTATCACTGGCTTTACTAATTAAAGACCATATCTGAAGGAAATCTTTGAACACAACAGAAAGTGACCTTTTAAACCTGCGGCACTGATGCTGCATTCAAGGACCATTAAACACATTTTAAAAGACTTAAGAACATCAAGAAAATGTGACTTGTTTCTCTGTAATGAAGCTGTTTTAGTGAAGAAAGTTGAAAGGTCACAGAGCGACTGCTGAATCTTCTGCTCTAAACATGAACTCTGAACTTTGTGATGCTTCAGGAGGAAAACTGCTTCAGTTATTCTCTCAGATTAGTTTCATATTTTCTGCATCAGATTTGAGTGAGATCCTGGAATGAAGACAGAAGAAAAGACTTTGTTCAAAGTTTGATTTATAGTCAAACCTTCCAGTTTATTCACACAATAAAACATCAACACAATATATGAATTCATTCATTAAAATCACAGTTTTTCCTCATTTGTTTGATGATTTTGACAAAAACAAACACAAACACACACACATGGTCTGCCATACTCATGAAGAGAAATGTCGACATTTTTCAATACAAATATTCCAGAAACATTTAGAGGATAGAGAAGTTTACATTTTCATGTGGAGAAATATTTTAGTAAATCAAAATGATGATGAGCAGTGATAGCCTCCATAAACAGTCACAGGAAAGATCTCCTTTAAAAACTCAGAAACATCAAGAGAACAACTAGAAGATGTGGAGGTACCACCCATAATGTTTGACTGACAGCTGATCTCTGTGCAGAAATGATGGAGAGAAAATAAAATGAAACTAAAACACAGATTTAAACCCACAATATGAAAGACTTCAGTCTACTTCAGTTTCGTCAACTCAGCAGAGTTTTCAACCCACATCCCAGAAGAGATTATAAATACATTATTGTAAAGCCTCAGTCCAGCATAGAGCGGCTGAGTGAATGTGGTCTGGACTCTGTGGAGGAGAGTCATGGTTTCAGAGACGCTGTAGAAGGACAAAATACCTGCTCTGTGATCCAGGTACACTCCTACTCTGGAGGAACGAGGACCTGAGACACGAGTTTGGATGTTGTTGTACCAAAATGTATAACTGTTGTTGTGATAATCTAATGCCCAAGATTTTTCATTACGTCCAAATCCACATTCATTACCCCGTCCTCCTCTGCTGATATTCTTGTATGAGACTGCTACATAAACTCCTCTCCCTCTCCACTCCACCTCCCAGTAACAACGTCCAGTCAGACTCTCTCTACTCAGGACCTGAGACCTTTCAGTGAATCTGTCTGGATGATCAGAATAAGACTGTTGTTCCATCCTTGTTGCTTTTCTGTTCCCCTTTGACAATAGTTACAACACAATAGTTACTTTTCAAGCAATTAATTATTTTTAGAATATTGTAACTCAGTTACTAACTCAGTTACTTTTTTGAAGAAGTAACTAGTAACTATAATTAATTACTTTTTCAAACTTGCCCAACACTGGGTAACAGTAAATAATAAATGCTGAATCTTTTTAAGCAGTACACAAAATCGATAATGCTTGATATGTTGAGGCAGCAGCCACCCAAGATAGTGTGAGTCTGTAAGTACCTGCGTGCACACGTGAGTGTGTGAGCGCTGATATTCATAAGGTTTCTCCATGCAAGTGTCTGATAGTACGTATTCTGTCTCACGGGTATTTCTGAGGCATGTTTTTTATAAGTTTGTTATATGACAGGTCAGAGTCATTTGTTCTGTAAGTAATGGGATCAACGTTTCAATGAATGGGTCTATTCCTGATCTTCTAATGGCAAACCTGCCATCTAGTGGGTTAACGGGGAAGCGCCAAGTGAGGGGATGAGCAGGAGTTTTTCTCCCAGCGCTCGACAGGGAAGGTCCATTTCTCTGTGTCTCTGAGAGTTCCTGCATCTGTTGCTCTTGAAAAGGCATCTGTAAGTGTCATCATCTGTAAGTGTCATCATCTGTAAGCGCCATGGGCCTGGCTCTGCCAACCAGGGATCATGTGTTGTTTTTGGGTTTGATGAATATTTATTAGTTTCATTTGTCTTCTGGAATGCTTTTGGTTGTTGGTTGGTGTGATCTTCTCCTGGTCCCTCGTTTCCCTGTGTACGAGTTGGAGTGAGTGTGTGTTTGTGCTTGTGCTGTGATATGTTGGTTTTTCTGCCACACCAGGCCTGGAGAGTCTCCCGTCTTTGAGCCAGCCACACCTGGGATTAATCACTCACATGTTGCCGATGTGCCTAATCAAGGAGCCCTACTTAACAGAGCAGTGGAGCAGCAGTCGGCGTGGGATTGTTATGCTAGGATCATATTTAGTTCTTCTGCTCTATGGTCGTGGTTTCTGTTATCTCCTGTGGAAGTTTTTTGTTGGACGGTGGATAGGACTGTATTAAATGTGGCGTCTCTCGTTCCTAGGTCAAATGCAGAAACGTGTGGAAGGAGCAGCACACTGTGTACATAGGCACCAAGGAGGACAAAACTTCACCACATATCAAGGAGAGGAATCACGGCCTGGGAATTGGGAACACTGTGGATTGTTGGCACTGTTTCATAGCTTCTTGTAAATAAACACACTTTTTCCATTCAGAACGTTTCGCATTTGGGTCCTCCTTCAACCAACCCTGACACTGTGGCGAAATGATTGATCTGACGTGGTTTGACGTGGGGTCACCCAGCAGCCATGGTGCAGAAGCCTGAAAGCCAATGATGGCGCATAGAAGCAGAACTGAGTCGTACATGTAGACAGACAGCGAGGTGGAATTATTCCTCAATATCACACTGGAACATAAAACAGCAAAAACACAAGAAAACGTGGACTGGGAGACTTGTCAGGGGAAATACGCCGACATTCACCATCTTTTTTTAGAGCCATACCCGTTTGAAATGTCACAAGAATTTTCTCATCGCAAGGAGGACATAACCAGGGCCATCATCACCACCAAGCTGAAGGCTAAAAATGGGGAAATATAGGCAAGCGTAGACTCCGGTCGAAAACGCTAGTTGGCAGAGTGGTCCTACTGTACTTCCAGCTGTGTGAACAGATATGGGGTGGCTCGCCACCGATGACTGCCATTCAGTCAGCTATAGAAACAGCAGATGTTGACACAGCTTCTCATCATTTGGATTCTGCATCCACTTCATCTGCACCTGACATCTCGACTGTGGAAGTGTCAGATGTGTCTGATCAACCACAGTCTGAGGACAGCGATTTGTCCACTTCTGTGGTGAAGGAGCGAAGACATCATGTAAGTATGGCGTAAATATCGCTTTTTAAAAGTGATTATGATAATAAGGTTAGCCCACCATACATGTATAAATGAATGTCCTACTTTATTTCAGTAGCTCAATTATAGATGCCTTTATCACCTTTAAGTTTGACCTGGTAAAGACGCAGCTCAGCTTCATTTCTTTAACTACTGTGTAGCTTAACCTATGCAAAGTCATCACAATGACAGATTAATATTCATCTGAATCTGCAGTATAACTGTGTTGGTGTTGAGTCCCTCCCTCAAAAATGTTGTAGAGTTGAACGTATAGGGAAAGAGAACACTTAAAATATTTAAGTACAACACTTCAGTAAATAATAATCTTGGTATTCCACCACTGATCTATTTTAACATTTATTGTGGTTAAT
Source organism: Perissodus microlepis (assembly GCF_051167445.1). NCBI lineage: Eukaryota > Metazoa > Chordata > Actinopteri > Cichliformes > Cichlidae > Perissodus > Perissodus microlepis. The sequence goes on from NC_140478.1 coordinate 36,603,965, forward strand.
TTGTTTTTCATTATTTTATTCTACCACAGACAGGACAGCCTTAAAAGAAGACTTTCAACTGAGACACAGCTGCTGAATGTTGCAGAGGTGGACACACAGATGAAGAAAAGAATTCAGGATATAATGGAGACATCTGAGAGGCGAGTTTCTGAACATTGCAGTAAATTATCAGTCAGTCTTGATCGACTTACAAGTTCAATTGCAGATGGATTTTTAATGCTAAGACGAGTCATCCACCACCACAGCCTTTCAACCTGCCACCATACCATGGTGGGCACATGTGGTGTACACACTGTACCTGGCACATTTCCACCCAACATATTATAATAACTGAGCGGCCAAGCAGCACACCTAGCCCAACCTTACCTCTGCAGGGAACAGGGCAGTTTTCCTTCACATGAGCACGAGCAGGATGATATTTGAAATAATCTGCATCATTACTTATGCTGGGAAATAAATAACTTATGTTGGAGGCTGTTTGGGCCGCATCTGTACGTTTTATTTATCATTTGAATTTATTTTCATTATGCTCCATGTTAAAACAGTGAAAATGTTGTTTTTTTGTTTCTTTTTTTGCATTTTAAGATTTCCTACTTCTGAGAAGTTTGTTTCTTTTTTTGAAAGGCAGCTACTTTTGTGTAAGTTTTCAAGTGGCTTCTTCTTTAAAAATGTTAACTAAAGACAGTATTTTGGATTTTGTCTCACTGGCTCTCTCCAGAGTTTATTCAGTAAAGAAATGAACTGAATTTTTTTTACATGGGTGACAAAATGCATACAACATGTTAATAAAAGGTCTTATTCTCTGTAAACAACATTTAACTTAAGGTAAGGAGCCACTTGCTTTTTGAACATGTTCAGGATCACAGTGCACAGATTGTGAAGTGTCACACTCCCTGACTTCTAGTTTCTGTAGATATGACGGTGTCCTACAATAGAAGAGAAATCCTTTTTATGGATCGAGGAATTCAGTAAGGACTCTCCTGACCCTCTTCCCTTCTGATGTCATGCAGTCAGCTCTGTGGTAAGTCTGTGTGGCTGCTTGTCCTTGTCCTGCTGAATTACTTCAGTGACTATATTCTCATCCATCATGTCCTTGTTGGCCTCACAGTAGTTATGGAGCACAAAACAGGCATATACGGAGTATATGGGGACAAGGAGAAGTTCATTTAGATTAATGTCCATCGACCTTTGCAATGCTCCAAGCCGTGCTTTCAGTCTGCCAAAAGCACATTCAATGACCATTCGAGCTCGACATAAGCATAGTCCAACATACTGTTCCTGAGCAGTGCTTCCCCCGTTTGCGTGCTCTTTCAGTAGGTAAGGAAGAAATGGGTATGCTGGATCCCCAATAAGAAAAACTGGAATCACCTCATATTCCACAATTTTTTTATTTATTTTTTTATTTTTTATTTTTTTTTTTTGGAAGAAGGAATCATGCCACTTTTCAAATGTGTGTTCAGCATGGAATTTGCAAAAATAGGTGCGTTGTGTACACTGCCTGGTTATTTCACCACGACATTAATAAATTAACTACCTGTAGTCACTGTTGGCTTGCATGTTAATAGAAAACCTCCCCTTCCTGTTAATATAGTCCATAGAATTTGTGGATGGTTGCTTTTTTCCACATGGGTCCCATCCACAGCACCAATACACTGAAGAATTCCATAGGCTCGGTAAAACCCGCTACAAGTTCCTCGACTTTGGACTCTGTGAGTGGTAACTGTATAAACACAGGGCCCAAGTGAACAGTAACTGCCGTACATACTTCTCTTACTATTTTTGACACCACTTGCCTTGATAGACCGAAAGCGTTTGCAGTCTTTCGTAACCTCCCCTCATCAGCTAAATAATAAAGTGTGCATTCACCTTTTTTTACAACACTAACGGGCAAACTCATTTTGTTTGTTTGGCCTTCGATGTGTGGATGAAGTGGCTGACAGAGAGCCAAAAGTGACGAGCTCGACATGCAAAAAATGTTCTCTCGCCATTCTTCTGGAAGAACCGTCTCGCTTTCAAAGTTGTCCCACCAAGCGGTGGTCCGACCCGGTCTAGTCCAAAACCGACGACGTGGTTGGCGTCGGGATTTAGGTTGTGAGAGCGTCTGTGTAGAATTTAGAAGCCACGTCCAGAGTTCACTGTGACAACTGTCTTTTGAAATGGAGGGACAGTAACTGTGTGTATATGTAAGCCTGTTAAAACTTCAGAGAGTAAAATTATCAGTAACTTTTGTCTAAGTCCGCCATTGTACAAATTCATCTTCCCGAAACAATAACGTGGCGCACAGCGTGATGTCAAAAAAAGGCGCACACATTTAACGTTGCGTTTCCTCAGTTTTTCTCGTCCACACCTAAACGCTAAAACGGAGTTTTTGAAAATCTCCACTCTGGCAGGACTTTTTAAAAATCTCCTTTTTCAGTGACCCAAAACGCAGTTTAGTGTGGACGAAAGGCCCAAACGCACAGAAAAATCGGTGTTTTCAAAAATACCCATGTACGTGTGGACGTAGCCTGTGATATTTGGCAGGCAACACCCAGGAATTTCAAACACTTCAGTAAAATATATGGAGTTATAATGAAGAAACTTTGTACTTAATATCACAATATTTTGTAATCTTACTTCCTTCTGACACTTTTGGAATAAGACATGGGAACAACTGTCTCCAATAAATCAGACTAATTACCAAGTAACTTATTCATAATGGAAACTCCAATTTAAGAATTTAAAAGATGACATCATCAAAACCAAACAAACAGTCCATTTAAATTACTAACGTTTTTGTAAGTGTGTAAGAAATCTTCTAAAAAACCCTTTTTGACATATAAATGGAAATATAAGTGCAGACATTTTCTTTGCAAAATGATAAATAAAGTCTGTGTGATAAAGGAAGGTCTGTGAAGTGTAAGAGAAACAACACACAAATACATCAAAACAAATCTTTAACAAACATTTCGAGCTTACAGAAGTTTACAGTTTCATGTAAACTTCAGTCGTGGCCTTTATGTTCATCCACAGAGCAGAGATAACTGATACTCTGCTGATCAGTACAGCAGAACATCTTCATCACCTCATCATAACAGGACTTGAAAGCTTCAGTTTTTGTTAAGTGAAATTATTATACGTGTTGAAGCCCTTACTCTTCATGTCACAGGGGGAACTTTGGTTGAGACTTTACAGTACAACTTGTTGTGACATCATTACTATGTTTGTTATGGGCTCTCACCATGATGGTGGGGCGCTGTATGTAGATGAAGATGGACTCTGCTCTTTATGTTAAATATGCCCAAAGGCTAAAGAGTAGTGATGGGCAAAGCCAGGCTTCAAAACAATCTGACACCATCTCCACAGCGACACCTGCTGGACAATTTGGTTATCGCCACATCTTGATGATGCTGTTCTGTGAAACAGTGACACAGACGAGCCGTGCACAATTAAAACAAAGCTACTTATTATATCAGACAGTCAATAACTGCGATCAACACGTTATTCTGGAGAAATTCTCACAGAACGAAGGAAAGAAAAATGATGAGACTGTTAAAGACAGCAATCTGTGAATGTAGTGATCAGTGTGCTTCAGCAAAGATCTCCATCTGTTAACATTCGTGTTGCTCACATTAAATCTATTTATAAAGTAACACATACAGAGAAAAGACTGCAGTGTTTACTATAATAACCACACAGGTTTACGGCTGTTTTTGGGCTCAAAGTTTGGATGTGTTTGGTTGACTTTTAAGTTTTCTGGGAGTTCGTGTCAATCATCAGGTTTTTTCTACACCTGTCAAGCAAAGCTAGAAGCTGGCATAGTGTTAGCTTTGATTTTTAATCAACTTAATATTTATATATTTTAATGAAAAGACTAAATGTGTTGTCTTTCTTTATAAAAAGTTAACATTCATCACATTTTCTGACCAATCGTAACACTCCATTTCACACACATCTTTAAATCATCCTCTGCTGAGCAGCCTGTGAAGCATGAAGAAACCTTCCTGAACTTTCCCTGCTGTGGATTTTCCATTTTCTAACATCATGTTTTGCTGTCAGTCTGGAGTTTTGGTTATAATGAACCTGCATTACTTCAGTTGTTTTTGAGTTATTCACAATGAAGCATCAGTGAGAATAAAAAAAGGAAAAAACTCTGTCGTGAAAAGAAGAAACAGATCACGTGTAATTAATGAAAGTGTTTTTCTAGCTTTTCTTTTTTACAGTATAAATATATTCTTCACGGTGACACAGTGAGTAACAGATTATAGTGAGGATGACGTCACTTAATACTGAAAATAACATTTTCTGTTGAAAGTAGAAAAAAGATCGAGTCAGAGCTGAAATTCCCGCCTGTTTTATTTTCTCACTGTATTACCCTTCAAGGACCTGCAGCTCAGTAAAGCGTCTGACAGCCAAACCCATCTGTTCTCTGATTGGATAGTTAAATTTGTGATTGACATGACATTGACCAATCAGCTGAAAGGAAGAAAAATCGGGTCAAAATTCGTACTTGTAAGTTGAAACTTGAGTGCAGAGTTTCACACGTGTTTTTTTGCTTTGTATCTGTAACCAGACCTTAACAAATAGAAATTCTAACGTGTAAATATTTTTACACACACATATTTTTTACGCACACACAAATTCTTATCTACAGATGCACAAATATATGCATTCTGATTTACAAGTACAAAATATTTAAGACCACAATTTGAGCCCATACAGGAGGAGGCTCCACCTCTACACACACACACACACAGAGGAAAGAAATAAAGAGCAAAAGGTGGAGAGAAAGATAAAATGGTAGCTTGGTACATGAGGACAAGAAGACCACAACAGCTTCTGTTCCACTGCTATACATATACTGTACTTATTGATGAAAACTTCCCACAGGACCTTCAGTCATTTCTGACAGGAAGTTTATGTCCATCCTTTAATACTTATGGATGAGGTAACATCCAGGCAGCAGTCACATGCAGGTTTGTGCTCCACTTGCATAAGGTGATCTCTGCACATCCAGAATATGCTCACCTCATGGACCTGAAACTTTCCTGTCCATAATGCTCTCCAAGGCACATGATCTCACATGTGAGGTAAACCTAAGCAGCTCCTTAGACTACCATGAGCTGGATGACTAAGAACCTGCACAGACATCTGTGAGGTAAACATATTTTTCTGTGAGCATCATTAAGTCAATTCTAGGTTTCATGTGCTGATTCGGATGCTTTACATTTATTCTGTTTTAGAGCAGGTGGAGAGGGGGAACCAGATGGGAGCAGGTTCCACTTTGGGTGATGAAGTGGAATAAGTGATCACCTTTTTGTCTCAGCTTGTCATCACAACTAAATTCATGTTCAAATGAAGCTTTTTACTGTGACGCTGATATCTGTATTTGTAATTGTACCTGCCTTGCTTTGTCACTCCAGATTTCAGCACAGTTCTCTGTACTTGTTTATATGACAAAGTTTGACAGCAGCAGGGCTTTATGTTTGTGGGTTGTTTAATAATGTGAGGCCTTCCTCAAACCGCTGCCTCAGTTCATGCTGAAGCCATCTGCCATTATCTACTAGAAATGCTGTCAAACCTAAAGTGAGGATGTGGTCCCAGCTCGCATAATTAGAGAGACTAAACCAAAGTGGTCTTCTCTGCTGAATATGGTGCCATGGTAGAAGCAGCAGACAGATGGATGTCTTCACTGACAGTCATGTTTTCCTGTGGCAGTTACTCTTTGATGATATGCTTTACATTACCTTTGTTTTAGGTAAGTGTGTTATCATTAAGAATCATTAAAGATAATTTAAGGTATGGTTGGCATCGTCTCCAAAAATAAGTCTTTTGATGTGATGGCTGTAAGGAGCCATAATCTTTATTAATCTTAATCTTATTGATATATAAACCCTCTAGTTTCAGCAGCATTCTTCAGGTTTTTAAAAGCTTCTCTGTGGCAGTGCTGCCATTTAAAAAGTAATTAGTAAGATTCCTGACTGACCTGCTCTGTTGTGTGTAACCTAAAGGGTCTGATTCAGGTCTGTGGTGTATATTGAGTCAGAAGCTAAACACACTGCTGAAACACCTGAGGGTGGTCTATGAGGAATACATCCCAGGAATCATGGAGATCATGCTGACAGAGCTTGATAATTGAAGATGATGCAGGACGAGCGGTTCAGGAATCAGTTCTCATGATGACGATGTGCAACTGCATCTCACCATTATTCTCTACAGAGTTGGTAACATTTCCCATATTTAACAGAATAGTAATTTTGATTTGCATTTTCTGTTAACAACAGTAGAGGCAACAGAAGATTCACACTGATGGATGAAGCCCATCAGTGTGAATCTTCTCTTCTGCTACAACGTCACCTGCTGTCTTCAATCCTCCATACCCGACAGTAACAGCTGACTGTTGTGTTGAGCTTCTTTGTGAGATCTGTTAAATGTAAAGTTCATAAATCCACTACACTTTTTGTCAATGTTTGTTTTTCTGTTCTCATTCCTGGAGCTACCAAAAAGCAGAGGTGGCAAAAGTTCAGACATTCTGTATTTAAGTAGAAGTACAGATACTCGTGTTACTCAACTAAGAGCAAAAAAGTTCAGGCTCTGAAATAAAGCTTCTGTGTAAGTTCAATAACAAAGATCTATGGTCTCACATCTGTCCAGGTGCTGCCGGCTGAATCTAAGCTTTATCACTTCCACTGTCAAGCTGTTTGTGTCATCACTGGTCTGGTCCAATCACATTCTCCCGGCCTTCTCCAGGCCAATCACCATTCATGCTGCGTACTTCAAATCTCACTGTGCATCTGTCATTCTCCTTCATAGACGCCTTTGTGCAAAGCACCTCCTCCCCAGTTCCACCTCTCATCACTCAAGCTTCATTCAAGTCACCTTCATCTCCATCACCAGCATCTAGGCTCTGAGGGGTCCTGCTCTAATCTGTTTCACAGCTGGAGCTCCGTTCTGCAGAGAGACAGACCACCAAACACCTTTGTACATTCCGTTCATCAATAAATCATCTTCATTCTTTCTGACGATCTCTCCTTATTGAAATGTACTTAAAGTAAAAAAGTAAAAAGTTGCTCCTTGAAGGAAAATTCTACCATCAAATTTTAAGTAAAGGTAACTGAACCTGGTGCTATATTAATATTATAATAACAAATATTAGTACATAAAAATTCAAATGTTCAAATCTAAATTCCAATTCTAATGACTGTTAAATATCTCATCTGTAAAAAGCCTGTATTGAAAACAGTACAGCACTTAGGGTCCAGCATAGCAGTGATATCAGTTTTACAGCAGGAGCAGTTTGGAGTCCAGTCTTCTTCAGCTGACTGAAGAAATCTGCAAACGTCATGTTTGTCATATTTGTACACAAAACTGAGGTTGTCGTGTAAATTATCAGCTAAACTAAATGTGAATGTTTTATGTGTTTCTAATGAATGAATGGCCTGTAACTAAACAGAGAAACAGTTTAATACAGAAAAAGTCATTTTAATACAATATTATGCAAAGTGTTTCTAAAATTATAAAACTCAATGAAGGACACAGTTCTATGTAAAAATGATCTATGACACAGTGTACTTTATGATAAAGGCTTTATTCAGCCTAAAAACATGGCAGAATGTAAAACATGTGGACAAACTGAGCTGAGGTGCTTTAACCTCCTCTACATCCCTGTTAGCAGGATGAAGGCGCCCTCTTGTGTTGTGCATCACTTTCAGATTTCACTTGTTAACCTGCAGGAAGACAAAACTTCACTGAGCCTTCAGCAGCTTCAACATCATCAGTAAAGACAGATTTAAATATGTGTAATATCACACTGTGTCAGTTTGTTCACAGGAGTCACAACCTGTAACACTGATGCTGCATTCAAGGACCATTACAAACATCTGAAAGGACTTATAACATCAAGAAAATGTGACTTGTTTCTCTGTAATGAAGCTGTTTTAGTGAAGAAAGTTGAAAGGTCACAGAGCGACTGCTGAATCTTCTGCTCTAAACATGAACTCTGAACTTTGTGATGCTTCAGGAGGAAAACTGCTTCAGTTATTCTCTCAGATTAGTTTCATATTTTCTGCATCAGATTTGAGTGAGATCCTGGAATGAAGACAGAAGAAAAGACTTTGTTCAAAGTTTGATTTATAGTCAAACCTTCCAGTTTATTCACACAATAAAACATCAACACAATATATGAATTCATTCATTAAAATCACAGCTTTTCCTCATTTGTTTGATGATTTTGACCAAAACAAACACAAACACACACACATGGTCTGCCATACTCATAAAGAGAAATGTCGACATTGTTCAATACAAATATTCCAGAAACATTTAGAGGATAGAGAAGTTTACATTTTCATGTGGAGAAATATTTTAGTAAATCAAAATGATGATGAGCAGTGATAGCCTCCATAAACAGTCACAGGAAAGATCTCCTTTAAAAACTCAGAAACATCAAGAGAACAACTAGAAGATGTGGAGGTACCACCCATAATGTTTGACTGACAGCTGATCTCTGTGCAGAAATGATGGAGAGAAAATAAAATGAAACTAAAATACAGATTTAAACCCACAATATGAAAGACTTCAGTCTAATTCACTTTAGTCAACTCAGCAGTGTCTCCATAATAATAAGGCAAAAGTCCAGCATAGAGCGGCTGAGTGAATGTGGTCTGGACTCTGTGGAGGAGAGTCATGGTTTCAGAGACGCTGTAGAAGGACAAAATACCTGCTCTGTGATCCAGGTACACTCCTACTCTGGAGGAACGAGGACCTGAGACATAAGTTTCGATGTTGTTGTACCAAAATGAATAAAAGTTGTGAAAATAGAAAGCAAAAGATTTGTCATTACGTCCAAATCCACACAGTCATTTCCTTTCCCTGCTCTGCTGATACTCTTGTATGAGACTGCTACTTCAACTCCTGTTCCTCTCCCCTCCACCTCCCAGTAACAATGTCCAGTCAGACTCTCTCTACTCAGGACCTGAAACCACCAAGTGAATCTGTCTGGATGATCAGAATAAGACTGTTGGTCTTCCATTGACTGACAGAATGTTACTTTTCTGTTCCCCTCTGATAATAACAGCTCTTTGTGTGCTGTGTTTTGATCCAGTGTGATTTCACATGAATATTTTAAGAATCCAGCTCTGGTCTTTGGCTCTGGTGGATCTGACAGTGAAACATCCACTTCAGTGACTGTCAGTGAGATGTTTGTCCATTCCTCTCTCAGAATGTCCTGTAGTTTATCTCTGACCTCTGACACAGCTGCTGTCACATCCTCAAAGTAGCTCAGAGGACGGATATTGATGCTGGATGAGTCTGTAGACTCACTGAGTGCTGACAGTGAGGGGTAGTTGTGTAGAAACTGGATGTGATCCTGTGTGTGTGAGAGCTGCTTCAGCTCAGCATCTTTCCTCTTCAGCTCAGTGATCTCCTGCTCCAGCTTCTCCTGAAGCTCTTTGACTCGACTCACTTCAGTTTCCTGCTGGGATCTGATCTGCTGCTTCACATCAGAGCTTCTTTTCTGGATGAGATGGATCAGCTCAGTGAAGATCTTCTCACTGTGCTCCACTGTTTGATCAGCAGACTGATTGATGGCCTCCACCTCCTGTTGAAGCAGCTTCACATCTTTCTCTCTGTCCTGGATTCTCTGCTGGATGTTTTGTCGACTCACCTCCAGCTCTCTCTGCCTCTCAGTCCTTTCTGCTGCAGCTGAGACTGTGTCGTGGCCTTTATGTTCATCCACAGAGCAGAGATAACAGATACTCTGCTGATCAGTACGGCAGAACATCTTCATCACCTCATCATGACGAGAGCAGATGTTCTCCTGGAGCTTCTTGGAGGGCTCCACCAGCTTGTGTTTCTTGAATGTAGGTGAATCATAATGAGTCTGAAGGTGTTTCTCACAGTAAGATGCCAGACAGAATAAACAGGACTTGAAGGCTTTCATTTTTCTTCCAGTGCAGACATCACAGGCCACATCTTCAGGTCCAGCATAGCAGTGATCAGCAGGAGCAGCTTGGAGTCCAGTCTTCTTCAGCTCCTCCACTAAATCTGCTAACATGGTGTTTTTCTCCAGGACAGGCCTCGCTTTGAAAGTCCTCCGGCACTGAGGGCAGCTGTAGATTTTCTTCTCTTCCTCTTCATCCCAGAAGCTTTTAATACAGTTCATGCAGTAGCTGTGTCCACAGGGAATAGTCACCGGATCCTTCAGTAGATCCAAACAGACTGAACAGCAGAATTTTGTTTGATCCATTTGATTCATGTGCTGTGCCGTTTCACCGTCTCTCAGTGACTATCAGACAGTTTCACTTCCTCTGAACAGAAACAACCTCTGTGCTCTGAAGGGAAACAGATCTCTGCTCTTGTTCACCTTCAGACCCATCCTGATACAGACACATCTGTGAAGGGAGATATATTCTTACAGAGCGACCAAGAGCCAATCACATGATGCAGGGTGTGGTATGTGTGATTACATCATGCAGTAACAAGTCTGACCCAGTTAATGTTTAATAGTTTATCTTTACTTGGTGCTTTGAAATGTGACAGTCAACACCCAGTGAGTTCATTTTATATTTTAGAAAGTTCAGCAAAGTTTAGGATGCTGTGATGAATAAAAATAAATCAAACTTTATATTTTGACATTTTCTAATCTTAGTTCATTCTCACACTTACAGAATGATGCATGGGAACAACTGACTCCACTAAATCAAACCTATGTTCAAATGAAATTACTGTACAAGACAGGCAGCAAGCTTGATTTCTTGATTATTTTTTTAAATAGTAAAATATATGTAAAACTATTTAAAAAACAAATACAGATAGTGTTCTAATTCTACATTCTTTAGTAATGTTTCCTGTGTACCACCATGGATTTCGAAACAATACATTAATATGTGCTTTAAATGCAGACACTCAAATTTAACTCAACATTCACACTGAAGATACACAGTAGACATAAGAATCAGTTTTCATGCCCTTTATTTTTTCTTTCATTTAAAATCTTTTTGGTAAAAATCATCATAATTACCCATTAACTTTCATGTACAGCTTAAATGTTTCACTACACTGTTGGCAGCAAACTAGAAGCTAAATGACTCTTCAGTCCAAGGGCGTAGATTTGGCATTAACGGAAGGGACATGTCCCCACCAATATCCAGCGATTATTGAATTGTCCCCACCAATAATTTGAAAGAAAAACAAACCCGATAGAAAGAAAAAAACGATCTGTCAACGTCTCATTCGCCTAGCGGTGCAGAAAGAGTTAAATTACGTTCTCTACTGGAGTCCTACGTCATGTGACAAATATGGCCAATGTGATTGGAGCTCTGTTTAGTTTTAGCAGCAGCAAGCCTGCGCTGAACCACTGGATGAGAGACTCACTGAAAAGGCAGCTGGTTTTATTACTCAATGATTTGTTGTTACAAAGATAAAAATTGGGAACAGGAAGAAGTAATGGTATTACTTCTCCCTTGTCACAAGAAGTCACCACAGCAGGTAGATGCCTTTCCTGAACCAAACCCAATGGGATAAGCGTCTCCTTCTGGGATCTTTCACCTGGTAGGCGAACCACTGTAAACCACGATACCAACTAAACCACTTGATAGCTTAGTTAAGAAAAAGTCTGTACAGATAAGGAACGTGCATTCTTCACCAGCTTTAAACCTTTGTTCACATGTAATGCCATATTCCACACTTTGCTATCAGTTGTGTACAAATCGGTGGCTACTCATGAGTTCCTCTGAACTTTCATACAACTGAGCTCAACAAACAATAACTGTCAGTCAGCAGAGGAAACTCATTTTTCCTCCAAAGTGATTCAGTGCATCAGAAATCTACGGTGTGTTTATTTTTGTTATTCAGTTCAGTTGTGCGTCAAGCTGACTGCTGTTAATCGTACCGATCAGGCACAAAAGTAAAAGCAGATAGGAATGATACTGTCAATCCGAAAGTCCACCACAAGCTGAAAGAAACAACTCGAAATGCTCTAAAACATAGGTGTCAAACTCTGGCCCGCGGGCCAAATTTGGCCCGCAGCCTACTTACATTTGGCCCGCGAAGCCATACCAAATTACTATCAGAGCTGGCCTACTGGTATTATACAGCTAATATATATATTGTTTAGTATTAAGCTTTGCTTGTTCCATATTCAGTTTTCAGCAAAACGTGTTTGAGTCCATAAGAAAAGATTCATTCTTATATCTGGAGGAATAAATATATTTCAATAAATATTAACGTTAGCCCGCGACTTTGTTCCAGTTTTGAATTTTGGCCCACTGTGTATTTGAGTTTGACACCCCTGCTCTAAAAGAACAATAAATGTTTTTCCACAAAAAAGCAAAACCAAAGGCTCTGAGCCTGGCCTTTTAACGGCTTCACCTACTTTGGAGTTTTTTAAAAACTTCAACACTAGCGTTTTATCTTTCCTGACTTTGTTTAACTTTACTTTTAAATAACCCTTTAATCTCTGGGAAATAATAAAATCATCTTCAGTTTTAGTTTTTTCTTGAGCAAAATACATAGAAGACAGCAGATGCATCCAATAAATTTCTCCCGAGTAGGCTGACTCAGTCAAAAAGGCTCACTGTCTGGTGATATATCTTAATCTCGTGTGGTTTTACATTGCTGTAAAAACTTTATTACTACAGATATCTAATAAAAAAACAAAACTGCTGTCACAGCCACTACAAACACAGACTTACATTGAGTTCTATGATCCAGAGCATGGTGATGAACAAGAGGTCAAAGGTGACAAAGAGGCAGAAAGTCCTCCTCACATCCGAGATGCATTTCTTCTCTCCGATGTCGTACGCCTCCAATCTCACAGAAACGGCCGGGGAGTTGACAGACCCCATGCCTGTTCTGACAGGGATCTGTGAGTAGCTACCGCTGCTGCTGCCTCCACCACGTCGGCCTTCCATCGCTGGCCACCCCACCTGGGCAGGGCTGGCCCCACCTACTGGTCAATTTTAGGAAAGAGTCAGAGGTGGAAGATCATTGGAGCTGGAAGCGAGGCTGGTGTTGGTGATGTGGAGTCACTGTGTGGAGGTTAAAAGCATCACTGCATCTGTAGAAAAGAAGATGAAGAAGGTAAAGAAATGGCAATCTCCTCTCAGGGAGTAAACCTCAGCGATTTTCTAAAGCATCTAAGTCTTTGTAGACATAATAAAAATTCTGACAATCGTCTGCTTCTTTTTTTGAACAACATAGTAAAGCAGAATAAGCTCCATCAGGCTGTGGATTTACATTGTTGAGTTAGATTTTATAACGATTTGTTCATAATACAAAGCTTTTAGAGATCTTTGGGCTTTGCAGTGCTAAGAGTGTTTATGTTTCTGGTTTCTGAGAGCAGAGCTAAAAACAAAACAAAACAAAACACAAAACAAACAAAAAAACAAGCACAACACAACCCCCCCCAAAATCTAATTCAAACCACTAGTCATGCACAAAACCAACCATATATATGCAAAGTTGTTGATGCTCTCTGTATGGTTGCCACTCAAACTCCTCACCGTATCTCAAAGACTGAACCCTTCAGGAGAAACTCATTTCTGCTGCTTGCGTCTGTGATTTCTTCACTACTCAACGTTTCTGAGATCTGGAATGCAGATCGACTAGTAAATCAAAACGTTCACCTTCTGGCTCAGTTCTCCCGTCACCACCACAGTCTAGTGCAACACCTGAGGTGTCGGATGTCATCCCAGCCTGTTCACATCCAGCAGTAAACTCTCTACTACATGGTGATTGTTCGGATGAAGCCAACAGAAACACAATGTCTGAAAAAAACGTTGTATTACATCTTTTTCTTCATGTAAACGAACGAAACTTCTCTCAAATCCATCAGTCTTTTCACTTACTCTTGAGTTAATTAATCAATGTTTGCATTTCTTACCATTTCCTGCATGAAGAGATTACAACAGCTGCAACTCATTATTTTACAGTACTGAAGTGAGCAGCTTCAAATTGCTCTTTCACTTATAACTGAGCTTAAATTGGACTTTTCTACTAAAAAAACCCTGTAAAAATCACTGTCACATGACCCAGAAAAAGATTTCCGTTATCATCTAGCTTCAATGACTTTTGGACCTCATACCATTAAACATGTTTACACTGTCTTTGGTTTAAGGAACTGAAACCAGTTGTGCTTTTGCTTTAACTGTCAGCTGCTCTGATACACAGAAAAAAAAGGCAGGATGGAAACGTGATTTGTACAGTCTGGTCCCAGCAGGTTTTCTCTGGTGATGTGGTTTCACAGTCTTGTGACTTTCATGTTTTACATGAATTAGTCTTTTTGGTTCACAAAATGCATCTATTTTAGGGCTTTAGTCAGGTTTAAATGACTGTTAATTACCTGAAAAATAAATCTGTTAAAAGAACCATTCAGTCACTTTGTAATGGGACGTATCTTCAGCACAATCGTATGTACTGTGCACCTGAAACTAATATCGTTCACCATTTGGCGCTTCCTTCTCACATGCCAGAGAGCTATTACAGTTACACTGCAGATGGTGTCTAAAACAATTTCACCCTCAACTTCCTAGCAGTTGCATCATTACATTATTTCAGCATTTGCAGTTATTCCAACTGTTTTATTAATCCTTAACATACTTTTCATTTACTTGTTCAACTTTACAAAATGCCAGTCAAAAAAAAAAAAAACCCAGAAAGTATACGGGACATTGACTGTCATTCAAACCTGAACTTTACCCAGTATTTTCCACATAAATCAGCTAGCACCAACATTAAAACCAATTACATTTGCCACGCTGCAATGGATCCTGGTTTTTATGTGGATGTTGTTTTCACACAGACTGCCCTACTTAAACATTATTACAGCCAAATTACACCTCCCATATGGCAATGGCACTCCCTGACGGCTGCAGCTTCCCTTGGAAGTCTAATGCGTCAGACCGGAGCTTAATTACTCAGGAACAACAACAACAACAACAACAAAAGATAAATCCACATATATATTAGCGTCTGAGTTGCAAGGGCCAGCAGTCAAAGCAATTTTAAATGACATTTTATTTAAACATATGGGATCCCAGCACCACCCTCTCCCCAGCCACCTACTCCACCTCTTCCAAAGTGAAGGTGTGGTATCAGGGTGCTCAGCCCCGCCGTGAGATGTAATGTCTCCAGCACGTCCTGGGTCTGCACCAGCTTACAAAACAAAGAAACAGATTAGAGCTGGGGACCTGTCGCTGTTCTAAATGTCTTTGAGTGGTTACAATTTCCACTGCTTCAAATCTGTTAACTAACAAGTTTTCATTTAAATATGTGTATGAGACTCCAACGGATTTACAAGTAGTAACCTCCAGGTCTGAAAAATTAATCCAGAATGGAAGTGCAAACAACTAACAGGAGCAGTTCCTCTGAAAGACACCAAGGCTGGTGCCAATTCCCGCAGTTAGAGCAACAAATACTGAGGCAGCAGTTTGAACAGGCTTGCCAGAGCTGGACACAGCGGAAGACTGAAAAGATGTTGCTGGTCTGATGACTGCTGTGACATTCAAATGGTAGGGTCAGAATTTGGTGTAAACGACATAAAAGAATGAACATCTTGCCTTGTATTAACATTTCAAGTTGCTGATAGCGGTGTGAGAGTGTGGAGAATATTTTCTAGGCATACTTTGAGCCAATTAGTACCAGCTTAGCATTGTTTAACCACCACAGCCCAGCTAATGCTGACCATGTCTATCACTTTATAACCACACTGTACCCATTTTTTGATGGCTGCTTCCAGCTCAAATCATCTCAAACTGGTTTCTTGAACATGAAGATGAGTTCACTGTACTCCAATAGAGCATCTTTGGGATGAGGTGGAACGGCAGATTCAAGTCAACAATTAATGAACATGACTTCATGACGCAGTTCTGTCAGCAACAGGGGTCATACCTGCTATAAACAAGGTGTACCTAACAAAGTGACCAGTAATTGCATATATGCTGTTATGATGGATGTTTATAATAAATATTAACTGAGAGAGAAAAGATACACCAAAGCTACTCTAGGGTAATAACAAAACGAGGGAAATTAACAAACTACATCTAACTGTTTTGGATTCAGAACAATTATTTTCAGCCTTTTATAAGGATTAAAATTTATTTCTGGATTAATTTTGGCAGCTTGAACTAGTTAAAGAAGATGCTGCCTATCCTGACATTTACATGAAAAGTCAAAACTAATATTTAAACACAATGACGACAGATTCTAGGCAGACAATCCTGTAAAACATGGAAATATGAAGCATCTCTGATGGCTCAACACAGTAAGAAGAAGGGATGGAAATGATGTATAACTAGTTGAATACTGGAATCAGTGTTTTAAGCTGTGATGTAATAAACTAGTGGTGGGAAAATGAAAAAGAAAGAAGACAAATGTTTCCCTTTTGTGTTTTCCCGATTATGTGTCCGATATTTAAAAAAAAAAAAAACTATCTATCATGTACAAACTCTTTACAGGAATAAACCTGAAACCAATTGTTCTGCTGGGGAAGTTTCGTAAGCGGCACGAAGTTTAAAAAACAACATTCACCTGAGGGAGGCCCCCAGGAGCTCAGGTCTGACTGGTTTCAGTGACCAGAAACTGGAATGTACGGTGAGCAAACTGTGTTAAAATGCAGTGACTGATAAAAGACGGATGAGCACCATCACCATCACAATTAGTTGATCAATATTCTCAATAATATAACAAAAGGCTTTCTCACAGACTGTATTATAATACAAATACAAACCACACATGGATTATTGCATGGTCCTGAAGCCAGCAGCGCCCTTGGTCATGAGATTTGTTTTAAATGTTTGCTGTATTATTGTTTTTAAATCATTGGAGTATACAGATTTTAAAAGTGTTTTATGATTACAATAGTTCGTAAAGTAGCAGAAGTATTCACACATCACAGTGACGGAGATTAAAGGTTAATTATCAACCTTCTGTGGAGGAAATAAGGTGCTTGTTGTGCATTACGTTCAACATTTTCCTAATGTACCTTCAAACAGCTAATACCGCTTGAGCATTCCTGTCTGTGCCTAATGTCAAGTCATAGTCATGTAGTTTCTCTTTTCAAGTTCTTCTTGATGAAAATCACACTTTAACCTTTGACTTTCATAAATGATGTGACAGACTTAACACCATGTTAAGTCTATTTGGCAAATTCTGATCAATTATGAAGGATTATCCAGAATATTCTGACCGGCTACCTTTGATAACGCAGAAACAGAAATCTTGAGTTGTGGTATCAGGGTGCTCAGCCCACAGATATTGAACTTCACATACCCCATCTGCCTCCATTTGGGACTGCAATGGCCTTAAAAACCCTACACATATCTTCCCTACTTAAGTGCAGCCTTTTTTCTAATGGAATTACAATATCGGCATCTGGTCTCTGACTTCTCATCAATTGTGTGGGCGTCCTTTAGAGGACATTTCATCGGAATAAAGGCAAATACGGTGGTGCCTTTATCTGCAGAAATATGTGGCCTGTAGCCAGTGGGTGGGGCACCACATGCTCGCTCTCACTGTTAGATTGGATAGAAAAGTCTGCAGCAGGACAAGCGAATATTAATGACGTTTCTGAGTGTTTCGATTCCATCAAGAACAAAAACAAATCTTAGCTAACCAACACTCACTGGATTTTAGTGGATTACTATATTTCACAGAAATATTACAGAAACAGTTTCTTTGGTACAATAATCCAGCTGTGCAGAAATCAGGGAGTCGGGAAGAAGCAGCTCATTAAATTCTGTGCTTGTTTAAGACTGAAGCACATATTATATTATCATAATACCAGAGCTGAACTGGATGACTCATTCCTCATTAAATTACTTCAGATGTTATTTAAAAAATATGTATATTTTATGCAAGTGAAGCTGCTTGTGCTGCCACCTAAACCAATCATAACGTGGCCTCAAATGTTAAAGTAACCTTATGAGCAGAATCTGATATAAGAGACTATCAGTTATGGAGACAAAGATAAAGGCAAAAAAAAAACAAACTGTATTTAAATTAAATAAGCAAACTGATATGAATGAACCTTACATTTAGATAATACAAATCATCAGCAAGAATAATAAAAAACAAGCAAAAACAAATAATAAAAAAAACCTCAGCTAACGTGGAAGCTACACTGCAAGGTGGTCTGTTTAATAAATAAAATCTGACAGGTCACATACAGGACCATTAACATCTCTGTAAACAGAACTCAGCTCCCACAAAGCTCCAAATGAAGAAAAACTGCATCTGCATGCAGAGAACTGTTTGTGGAGACATCCAGCATGTCGACGCACAGTGAGTGAATGATGAAGAACAAACCATAACGAGGGGCAGGGCTACTACACTGCATTGTGTCCATCAGGTAAAAAAAAAAAGAAATCTGTTGGCTAATCTACACCATATCAATAACAGCTTCCTTAAGGTTTTAAAATGCACTGCAGCTGCATTTTAAAACATATCTACAAGCAATGCCAAAGAAACACACAGGTATGAGTACAGAGGTACTATGAAGGTAGCTCACTTCTTACTGGAGTATATCACCATAGTGACTTAAACTGTAGAGCAAACCTGCTTCAGAGCAGGTTGTGTTTGAGATTACGGATCAACAAGTATGAAATCACCACTTAGCTACCAATCAGTTCTCTGGAAAACTGCTTTACAACAAGTACCTGAAAGATCCCTTTGGACTGCTGTGCCATGGATAGTGGGAGGATCTTTCCATTGATGAGCATCAGTAGTCTAATCAGTTTAGATTCTTAAATTCAACTTCATTCTTTGACTTTTCCCATTTGTCTGCAGAACAATTTCACAACATTTTGAATTCCTCTATAAACATTAATCTCGTTTTTTTCTTTTGTCTGCAACGCTTGTCCCTAGCATGTCCTCGTCCATGAAAGCATTTAATCTTATCTGAGCGATTCCTCTTGGTCTCCTGTATCACTGCTCATCATTCGACATGCTTTTCCCAGTATATCCACGGCCATTTTTGTATTTATGCTTGTATTTTCTCCCAGACTGGTAAACATCAACAGAGCTCAGCAAAATAACTTTTAGTTCCTATTTGAACTTTATTAATACAAGTGTTTAACCTTTTCATGTTTATAGTTTTATCTTTCTTTGTAAAGTCAGCTGTTCTGCTGCTCTGTATGTGATTGGTCAGATGCCCCCAACGCCACCCCTTTCATGTAAACAGGCTAGTAGGTAAAATGGGAAACCCTGGTTTACCTTATAGAGTTGATAACTAGCGTCATGTGATCACTTAGTCTGATTGACAATGTTGGGATAAGTTAATCAAGATAACAGAAAGATTTCTTGAATATGATGAACAATGAATTTAACTCCTAAATATGACTTCCTAACACAGAATGTGATGACGTCATACGCTTTGTACTTTGATGTGTGGTGATTGGAAGTGTCTGTGTGGTGCAGCCTGGACAGACCAGACCAGCTGCACCACACAGACACTTCAAACCTCACCCGAGGACAAAAAGCACAAGAACAACAACAAAAAAAGAAAGAAAACAAACCTTAGAAACATGCAGGGTTACAGGAGAAGCCAGTCGTGCAGAGGTGAGCCTGTGCGAGTCTGAATTTAACTCCTATTTATGACTTCCTACCAAAGAATGATGATGGGAGAATTTGGATTTATTTATTAACAGATTTATTACGCATTAGTTTTATGGGTCTGTTCCACTTAAGGTCAGATTGGTGTCTATGAACCAAAATGAGTTTCACACCAAGACTAAACTCGTGTCATGGTTTGCATTATGCAGTGGTTACAGTGGTGACACTTATTAGACTCTGAAGTCTGTGCACCAGTTTTTCAGGGTCCTATAGGTGCAATTGTTGCGACCACTGTAAATGTGACACCATCACAGAAAAATTGTATAAAATCAGAAGAAGAAAGAGAACTCTAATATGATGGCTGCACACCAGCTGGATCATTATAACAACATCACATCACATGAGTAACTTCAACATGACGAGACTTCAAGGACTCCAACAATGTTCATACAGTGAGGATAAATAATGTTTTTTATTATTTATTATAAAAAGGACACAATATAGATATATAAAATGCAGCCAGAACTCCAATAACTAACATGTCCATTAATTTGACACGTTGGTTTATATATAATTTCTTTTTCTCTCTTAGCTTTTCAGCTCCACATTTTTGCCATTTCTTCCACACTCAACTCTTTTCTACAAGCTGAGCACACAGTGAAGGTAGGGGAGGGCTGGTGGCATTAAGAGATTTGATTGGGCAATCTAGGGGCCAGTTAGTTCTTTCCTTTGGTGAAAGTTGGGCTCTTCAATTCAGCATGGTACAACTCCAAAGATTCTGCAACATCAAACCCTCTGTCTGCTAATATTACATCCAGTTACAAGATGAGCTTCCCGACCCCCTGAACTACGGATGCCCTACATGACTGTTAGGACAACTTATGTATTGCAAGTATGCAGTACTAAGAATAACTTGATGTTTCTGACTTTGCATTATGAATTGTTTACCCACTGACAAACATTTCAAGTTCTACTAAATTAAAAAACAATTTGTGGTAACCTGATTATGATTCAAAAAGAATAATTAACAACACTTCTTGTAATGGTGTTAAAATCAGCCCAGCTTTTATTTTCATATGCAAAAAGTAAAAGAAAATCAGCCAACATACTGGACACACATAATTGTCAATATAATTGTTTATTGTTCAACACAATAAACAATTATACTGTCACCATGGTTACTGGTATTGAAAGCTTATTGATAATTTGTCCAAGTAAAGAATGCCCTCTCACAAATGTCATGTGACCACCTCATTGGCTTACAGAATCGTGATGTCACACACATTTAGAATCTTACCACCACTGTGATCCTTTGATCCTTTGATCCTAAAACCCTTAAATAGGGGTGAGACGCAAGAACTTTCAGTCCGTTATTCGCAGCATTTATGTGTGCAGCATTTAAACGTTCGCCAGAGAAGCCTTTTTTGGGATCCTTTTCAGAGTCACTGTTAACAGATTCCAACATGTCTCCAAGAAAACAGAAAAAAAGAGAAAACGTAAAGCCCAGTGCTCCTCTTTGCAATCGAGAAGACGATACTCAACTGCAGAAGATGTGCTCGGAAGAAATGCATGAGCAAAATCTCATGAGCAATCACAATACGCGACACCCGCCCCAGCCAGAGTACACCAGTTACATCTGGGAAAGTTTTTTTAAACAACGAGCGGAGATTATCAAACTGAGAGAGCACTGTGAGAGAAGGACCGCTGAAGTAGATAGACTGTTCAAACAGCTTCTTGATAAGGAGGATATTCAAAAGGAGAAAGAAATGGAACTCCTAGATATGCGGGGGAGGAACTTTGAGCTCCAAGCGAAGCTTAATAAAGTACAAGAAAAACCAACAGAAGAAATCCTCCAACAGAAGAAAAACGAGAAAGAGAGGGAAAAAAAGATTCAGGAGCTGCAAGTAAAGCTGGATGAAGCTCTGCAAAAAAATCAAGAACTCCTCCAAGAGAAGAAACAACTGGTCATAAAACTCCAAGGCACTGAGATAAACCAAAAAGTGCTGAAAGGAAGGGTTGAGTTTCTTCAAAAGAAAGCGCAACAGACCATGAAAAAGGAAGATATGGATTGCAAGCTTCAGGACAGCGAGAAACACAAGGAAGCCTTGCAAATAAAGCTTGATGAAGCTCTGCAAAAAAATCAAGAACTCCTCCAAGAAAAAGAACAAATGGACATAAAGAAGCGCAAACTGCAAGGCATGGAGGAAAAGCACAAAGGACTTCAGGCAAAGCTTGAAAAAACACTGAACAAAAATAAAGAGTTGCTTCAAGAAAAAAAGCAACTAGAAATTAAACAGAAAGAAACGGACTCCAAGCTTGAAGGCGTGGAGGAAAAATACACCGCGCTGAAAATAAAGCTTGATAAAACAGTGCAAAGAAATAAGGATTTCCTACAAGACAAAGAACAGCATGACACGAAACAGAAAGATCTGGATTGTGAGCTTCAGAACATCAAGAAACACAACCAAGGTTTGCAAGTAATGCTTGATGAAGCTCTGCAAAAAAATAAAGAAATCCTTGAAGAGAAAGAAAAACTGGACATAAACCAGAGAGGCATGCAGGAAAAATACGGAGTGCAGCAGGTAAAGCTTGATGAAACGCTGCACAAATATCAAGAGCTGCTTCAAGACAAAGAACAACGGGAAATAAAGCAGAAAAAAGATAAACAAATTCTCCAGAACTTTGAGAGGAAAAACCAACAACTGCAAGACCGTTATAACAAACTGAACTCCAAAACAACTGAGCTGGAGGGGGAAAAGAAAAAAGTGCAAAAACAATGCTCAGAGATGCAGAGTAAGCTCAGTGACATGCTGAGAAAAAACACAGAACTGGAGAAACTTTCCAACAACTTGAAGTGCAAAAACACTGAGGTGCAGATGTTAAAGCAGCAACTAGAGAAAACAAGCAAAGACCTGCAGTGTACACTTCAAGAACTCGAGAGAAGTCAGCAGCTACAAGACGCACACAACAAATTACAACACAGTTATACAGAGATGCACGAGGCAAAGCTTATGCAGGAGGCCAAATGTAAAGAACTGAAAGAAAGGCTCGAAGAAAAACAAGCCAAATTAGAAGAAGTGGAGACAACATGCAGGAAACTCGAGAAGGAAAATACACAAACAATCGATGAGTTACGAACCCTCATCCTAGAGAAAAAAGTGCTCGTGGAAAAGATGATGGAAAAGAAGAAAAAACGCTTCCGCTTCTTCTGGAGAAAGAGCACTCCTGCTTTTTCTACTTTTTCTACTTTTCCTTCTGCTGATGTCACCCCGTCTTCCTCCTCCACCGTTGCATCGTAATTTTCACCTTAACTCCTAACACCTGTCCCATCCCCCCCCCCACCCCCCCCTTTCTCTTTCACCCTCACCCCCCAACCAGTCCCGACAGTTGACTGCCCCCTCTAGAGCCTGGTTCTGTCATAGGTTTCTTCCTTTAAAGGGAGTTGTTCCTATCCACTGTCGCACCCAGTGCTTGCTCAGAGGGCATAGTTGGGGTTCTCTCTCCTCTATCTCTTTCCTCCTTTCTATCCCTTTCCTTTACCCTCTTCTTTACCCCCCACCCCTCCCCCCTTTTCTATTCCCCCGCTTTTCTATTTCCTTAATAATTTAATAATAAACACAATTGGCTACATTTTAAATGTGTCTGATCAACGTCTTCATTCAAGAATGAATTGTCTTTCTCACGGAGTCATGTGTATTTTGTGTTTTCCTCGGGCTGGTGATCCCCGCGGTGGTTCAGCCCCGGAGTCCAGAGTTTTAGTGTTTTAATCACATTTAGTGTTACATTTCAGATCACCACAATAGGATATCCATAATTTAGGATTCAGGCATTTGTTTTAGTTCAATATCGTAATCATTCTATGACTGAGTAGTTTACAGAACCTTCAGTCTGCAGCAATAACTTCTGTTGGAGCTATTTGTTCTTATTTTTTATTATTTTGAAATTAGTTAAAGTTTGTTGTTAGTTTACTTATATTTTGGGGTTTATTTACAAGTTTATTTGTAGGTTAATATTTCTTTCAATGTTTTGTTTGTTTGATGTTACCTTGTTAAATTAGTCAGTAAAAGCTGTAGGGCCATTTTGTTTCTATAAATAAAGAGACTGGTATAGGACCAGCATGCACTGGGGTGAGCCTATGGTTTTTTACTAGAGCAGGAGAAGCAGCAGGAAGTAACTAAAAATGGATCTTGTTATTGCTTGCCAAACTGGATAAAATAAACCATAAAAACGCAACTTTAAAGTTTGGACAGTGGACTTCTTTTGCCTGCGTACGAAATATTATCTCAGTGCAGCAGTGGCTTGTGGACTTTTAATTGTGGGATGTTTGGTTTGTCAAACAAAAGGAATTGCCACTACAAAAAGTAAAAAACCTGCCCGTGGACAAAGGAATAATCCTTCATTAATGGATATGTTGGATATATGGATTTCAAGGATCACCGTCGAACTCGAATAAAAGTTACTGGATCGTCTGTAAGTACTCCAGACGGATTTGATGTTGAAGCCTGGATCAACATGTCACTCGTTCATCAAAGCTGGTGAGTGACAATATTGTTTAAGCCGTAAAGGAAAACGGTGAAGCTATTGGAGTTTAAAGACATTATTTCACTACAAAGACTGATGAACTGAGTTTTGATGTACTAAATTTGTGCATAATAGGATCACTAATTGAAACATGCCAACGCCCTCTGTGGAAATGTTTGTTCACTGCAATCATGTTTGCGCTTTATGCTATGGATTCTCAGTGTGCTGTGCATCTTTATAATGTTTGACATAATCCAAGAGGACAATAAAAATGTCGGATATTAAGAGTAAACAAGAGAGTAAACAAGAGGATGACACTCAGATGCAAGCAGAGAAAAGAAGCATCAAATTTACGCCAAAAGGTTTGGATTTGTATATAAAGACATGCCAAGAAAAGCGGAGTTCAATGTGTAAGCAAGCATCTAAGTACATGGGGAAAATTTCTGCTTTAATGACCTCACATGAGAAGGTTAAGGAAGTGTCTTCTGAATTTGGGAAGTTTATTAAATGCTATCAAGATGCAAACGCTTTGCAAGAATCCTTTTAAAGTTTGCCACTGCCAGAAGATGAAGTGAAAAGGCAAAGCGCACATTTTCAGTCTAAGGTGACAGCATTCTCTGTTTTTATGGACAAAGTAAAGGTTTGGTTGCAGCAAGCAGGCGAGCCGTATACTGAACAAAGCAATACTGCTCTTAATGATCAAGCTGTTGAAAGTTTGGATGAAATAAATCCTGAAGACAGTGTCTCTAATATCTCAAGTGTAAAGCCACCTTCGAAAACATTGTCACAGCAAAGTCGAATTTCATCAACATCTTCCGCACGCATTAAAGCTGCGGCTGACAAGGCAGCGCTCATGGAGCGACTCGCTGCATTAAAGAAAAACATTCTATTGAAGCGCAAGAGGAAAAACTGAGAAAAGAAAAGGAGAAATTATCCTTGGAAACAGAGTTGGCAGCAACTAAGGCAAAGCTTCGTGTCTTAAAAATAAACTCAGTTTGTAGCTCTGAGCGTTCTGATGGAATGAACTCTTATTTTGAAAGAGGGCACGTACAAGAAGCGCCTAATTTAAATCCTTGTGCTGATACATTTGTTCCGGCAGAAAGAGATTACTCTGGTACAAATTCTGCATCTGAATCACAAGTAATCATACCTAGACAAAGTCAAAACCAACATCAGGTGGATGAGGTGATGGTAAAAGTTGATGATTCAGCTCAAGTGACGCAGCAAACACAGCCTCAGTCTCCTACTTTGACTGAGAATTGCACGAAGGAGATTGTCAATATTATGCAAAAACAAAATGACATCACTACTTTGCTTGTAAAACAAAACTTATCTTCTGTCCTTCCAGCTAGAAACATCCCTATGTTTGATGGAGACCCTTTACAGTACAGATCATTTATGAATGCCTTTGAAAATGGAGTGGAAGCTAAAACTGATAACTGGAGCGACTGTTTGCATTTTTTAGAGCAGTTCACTAGGGGGCAGCCTAAAGACTTGGTGCATAGTTGTCAGCATTTACCTCCTGAGCAGGGCTATTCCACAGCCAAATATCTTCTTGAAGAACATTTTGGGAACGGAAATAAAATTGCCTCTGCATAGATGGAGAGGATTGTGAGTTGGGCACCTATTAAAAGTGAGGATGTGAAAGGTCTACAGTCATTCTCTCTTTTTCTTCAAGGATGTTCGAATCTAACACAGCAAGTTGTTTATATGAAGGAGTTGGATTTGCCCTCAAATATGAGAATGATTGTTATGAAACTTCCATACAAATTGAGGGAAAAATGGAGAGTTGTTGCCTATGAACTGCAGGAACAAAATGGTCACAGAGCAGTGTTCACTGATCTGGTTGCCTTCATAATAAAACAGGTGAAAGTAGCATAAGATCCAGTGTTTGGCAACATCCAAGACTCACAATCTGGAAGCAGCTTTAAAGTTTCAAGTTCCACCAAGCAAAGAAAAAAGGGAAGTAGTTTTGCCACTAATGTCAGTACGGTTCCAGGAGTCAAAACTCAATCAACTGGAAGCAGAACAAATTCCACTGTTCTGCATAGTTGTTTGTTTTGTTCACACAGCAGTCATTTACTAGAGAATTGTAAGCAGTTTAAAGCTAAAATGCATCGAGATAAGCTGACTTTTATCAAGGAAAGGGGAATTTGTTTTGGTTGTTTAAAAGTTGGTCACATAAGCAAAGACTGTAGGAGTCGTTTGAGACACAGCAGCTGAGCAAATGATCATTTCATGCTGAAGACATCCTCAGACAGAATTAAATACATACATAAACACAGCCTGGTGCCAATAACACAGCTAATGACACTGCTGTATCACTGGCTTTACTGATTAAAGACCATATCTGAAGGAAATCTTTGAACACAACAGAAAGTGACCTTTTAAACCTGCGACACTGATGCTGCATTCAAGGACCATTACAAACATTTTAAAGGACTTAAGAACATCAAGAAAATGTGACTTGTTTCTCTGTAATGAAGCTGTTTTAGAGAAGAAAGTTGAAAGGTCACAGAGCGACTGCTGAATCTTCTGCTCTAAACATGAACTCTGAACTTTGTGATGCTTCAGGAGGAAAACTGCTTCAGTTATTCTCTCAGATTAGTTTCATATTTTCTGCATCAGATTTGAGTGAGATCCTGGAATGAAGACAGAAGAAAAGACTTTGTTCAAAGTTTGATTTATAGTCAAACCTTCCAGTTTATTCACACAATAAAACATCAACACAATATATGAATTCATTCATTAAAATCACAGTTTTTCCTCATTTGTTTGATGATTTTGACAAAAACAAACACAAACACACACACATGGTCTGCCATACTCATGAAGAGAAATGTCGACATTTTTCAATACAAATATTCCAGAAACATTTAGAGGATAGAGAAGTTTACATTTTCATGTGGAGAAATATTTTAGTAAATCAAAATGATGATGAGCAGTGATAGCCTCCATAAACAGTCACAGGAAAGATCTCCTTTAAAAACTCAGAAACATCAAGAGAACAACTAGAAGATGTGGAGGTACCACCCATAATGTTTGACTGACAGCTGATCTCTGTGCAGAAATGATGGAGAGTAAATAAAATGAAACTAAAACACAGATTTAAACCCACAATATGAAAGACTTCAGTCTATTTCACTTTAATCAACTCAGCGGTGGCTCCATAGTAATAAGGCAAAAGTCCAGCATAGAGCGGCTGAGTGAATGTGGTCTGGACTCTGTGGAGGAGAGTCATGGTTTCAGAGACGCTGTAGAAGGACAAAATACCTGCTCTGTGATCCAGGTACACTCCTACTCTGGAGGAACGAGGACCTGAGAAGGGAGTTTCAATGTTGTTGTACCGAAATGTATAACTGTTGTTGTAAAAATTTAATGACCAAGATTTGTCATTCCATCCAAATCCACATTCATCTCCTTTTCTGCTGATATTCTTGTATGCAACTGCCACACGAACTCCTTCCCCTCTCCACTCCACCTCCCAGTAACAACGTCCAGTCAGACTCTCTCTACTCAGGACCTGAAACCAATAAGTGAATCTGTCTGGATGATCAGAATAAGACTGTTGTTGATTCATTAATGTTACTTTTCTGTTCCCCTCTGATAATAACAGCTGTTTGTGTGCTGTGTTTGGATCCAGTGTGATTTCACGTGAATATTTTAAGAATCCAGCTCTGGTCTTTGGCTCTGCTGGTGGATCTGAAAGTAAAACATCCACTTCAGTGACTGTCAGTGAGATGTTTGTCCATTCCTCTCTCAGAATGTCCTGTAGTTTATCTCTGACCTCTGACACAGCTGCTGTCACATCCTCAAAGTAGCTCAGAGGACGGATATTGATGCTGGATGAGTCTGTAGACTCACTGAGTGCTGACAGTGAGGGGTAGTTGTGTAGAAACTGGATGTGATCCTCTGTGTGTGAGAGCTGCTTCAGCTCAGCATCTTTCCTCTTCAGCTCAGTGATCTCCTGCTCCAGCTTCTCCTGAAGCTCTTTGACTCGACTCACTTCAGTTTCCTGCTGGGATCTGATCTGCTGTTTCACATCAGAGCTTCTTTTCTGGATGAGATGGATCAGCTCAGTGAAGATCTTCTCACTGTGCTCCACTGTTTGATCAGCAGACTGATTGATGGCCTCCACCTCCTGTTGAAGCAGCTTCACATCTTTCTCTCTGTCCTGGATTCTCTGCTGGATGTTTTGTCGACTCACCTCCAGCTCTCTCTGCCTCTCAGTCCTTTCTGCTGCAGCTGAGACTGTGTCGTGGCCTTTATGTTCATCCACAGGGCAGAGATAACAGATACTCTGCTGATCAGTACGACAGAACATCTTCATCACCTCATCATGACGAGAGCAGATGTTCTCCTGGAGCTTCTTGGAGGGCTCCACCAGCTTGTGTTTCTTTAATGGAGCCACATCATAATGAGTCTGAAGGTGTTTCTCACAGTAAGATGCCAGACAGACTAAACAGGACTTGAAGGCTTTCATTTTTCTTCCAGTGCAGAAATCACAGGCCACATCTTCAGGTCCAGCATAGCAGTGATCAGCAGGAGCAGCTTGGAGTCCAGTCTTCTTCAGCTCCTCCACTAAATCTGCTAACATGGTGTTTTTCTCCAGGACAGGCCTCGCTGTGAAAGTCTGTCTGCACTGAGGGCAGCTGTAGATTTTCTTCTTTTCCTCTTCATCCCAGAAGCTTTTAATACAGTTCATGCAGTAGCTGTGTCCACAGGGAATAGCCACCGGATCCTTCAGTAGATCCAAACAGACTGAACAGCAGAATTTTGTTTGGTCCATTTGATTCATGTGCTGTGCTGTTTCACCGTCTCTCAGTGACTGTCAGACAGTTTCACTTCCTCTGAACAGAAACAACCTTTGTGCTCTGAAGGGAAACAGATCTCTGCTCTTGTTCACCTCCTACAGGAAATGAGGCTCACCAGCAACTGCATTTACACCATGTTGTTTAGACCCATCCTGATACAGACACATCTGTGAAGGGAGGCACTAAAGAAATATTCTTACAGAGCGACCAAGAGCCAATCACATGATGCAGGGTGTGGTATGTTTGGTTACAGCATGCAGTAACAAGTCTGACCCAGATAAACTAGTTTAACTGGTTTAAACTGTTAAAATTAGTTTCAACTGGGTCAGCCCAGTTTAAGTTTTCTTGAGTTATGACAGTCAACACTCAGCAAGTTCATTTTATATTTCAAAAAGTTCAGCAAAGTTTAGGATGCTGTGATGAATAAAAATAAATAAAACTTTATATTTTGACATTTTCTAATCTTAGTTCATTCTCACACTTACAGAATGATGCATGGGAACAACTGACTCCACTAAATCAAACAGAAAATCGCAGATTGCTGGATCGAAGATGGCGCCGATGTGTATGTCTTGCCGTCTGTTCCTCCAAATTTCTGTTTTAATGTTTTTATTCTGCTATGATGTAGACTCCCTGCTGGTCTATGATCTTCGACTATCCCCCAATACGCCGGTGTGTAGACCGGGAAATGCACACAAAATACCGCCTCCGCTCCTGTCGTTGGTTCTTACTCACCTGCTCCGTGTACCTGTGCCGTCTCTGCGGAAGCGAGGTCGCCGTCGCGGCAAACGGAGTGGGAGATTAGTGAAACTGAAGGCCTGTCTGGCGTTTGGTTTTGCTGTCCCTGGCGTTGCCTGTCGCCCCCCTTTTCCCTGGCATCTTCGTAAGCCATCCTATACGTATCTGGTGCCGCTCGCTGGCTCTGAGCTGTTCCCGCCCGGCCACCCCCTGCCTCCCTGTCCATGGCAGCGCAGAGTGAATCTGCAAAACCTGCGTTATGTTGCACGAGCTTCTAAGTCTGGTGACTATTCAACTCCGGCCAAATTTGGCCTGGTAAACGCCGGTATCGAATAAGACTTTTATCCTTAAGGAATATTTTTTGTCACAGTACTTGGACTTTCTCTGCCTAACTGAGACGTGGATAACTGCTGGTGATTCCAGCGCCTTTGCAGAACTTTTGCTGCTATTTTAATGTTCCACGCAGATCTGGTCGAGGTGGAGGAGTAGCTACTATCTTCAGAGATCGCTACAAGTGTAAACAGCTTTCATTGGAATTTTATTTTTCCAGTTTTTAACTGTTACTGTTTGAAATAGAGATTGACAGACCACGTGACTTTCGTGCATTGCATGCCGGGTACGAGTGGCAACAACATCAAGACACTGCATCAAACACTAGCATTTCCAGCACCGGTAATCATTAATTCTGCGGTTTTAATCCCTACTTGCATTTTATTTACCCCCAAAACAGTTATGTACAAAACGACGAAGAACTCGGCAGGTCCGTACGAAGACAGACTTGACGAAAAGGCCAAAAAAAAAAAGTACGAGGAAAAAATCAAAGGAGTGAAAGGGTCAGACCCATACGAGCATACAGAGTGGAGTAAGCACGTTAGCATGCTGCCCAACTTTCATCATGCACATATTTAATATTATATGATCCTGAGTGAAGTGTGAGTGCATACACTCACAAAATGTTTAGTAACTTTAGATCCCTGCAACAAGCCCAGGTCCAGTTTACTTTGGTGATTTGGACTATTCCATTTCACTGCTGTTGTTACATTTTTGTTCTTTATCTCCTGTACAGGCCAACACAATCTATTTGTTGTTTCAGGTTGTAGTGTTACACAACATTTTCAGATCTAATAGAAAAAAAGTGTTTTGTAATTCATTCATTTTTTCTTTATTTATAAATGGCATTATTGTTTCATTCTATTATAGAATCTTACAAGAAAGAGGCAAACTTGTATTCCATCATGCTTTATTAGCTGCTTCGGTGAAAAACAAATCAACAATGAGAAAAAAAACCAACATACTGGAAAACAGTTATTCATCACTTGCTTGCTTCAATACAACACTTGGGCACATATATGCAGACTTTTTGTGGCTGTTTTGATATCGCTCTCTCTCTTAACCGATCAAATCTCGCTGTGGTAGCAGCTTTACACTCGGTATGACCCAGGTTGATAGAGGGTGCCCAGTCTGGATCGCATTCCAGCATTTTGTAGGCTGATTTTTCTATAAAACACATCAAAAATTGGCAAAAATTAGCCCGCAAAGCCACAGCGAACAAAGCAGCAACGAATTCAATTCAAATCAATATAAGACTTATTTGTAACCTACATCAACAATGATGTTATGATAAATTACGTAATAACTACAACAGAAGACTTACCTTTGTGGAAATGCTTGGAGCAGACTAACATGTGAGCTGGAGTGTTCTGAAACGTTATATTTGGTCTGCAATCCAGGCCATCCGTCGCCTCTTTGTTACTTCGGAAACGTTAAACAATTTCTCTTCCACGACGTAATCCGATAACAACCGATCTCTTTACCGTCGGCTTCCCGTGGCTGTCATGCGACCAGCTATTGCAGTTAATAATACAACAGCTTTTTGTCATTTTTTGTGTTTCTTTTTATCGCTGTGTGACTGTTTTCATGTGAAAGCCTGCGTGCGCTAGTACCGCTTGCCACTCGTTCCCAGAATCCTTTGCGGTTTTGCCCCTGAATGACGTCACATTTTCAATCTCTATAGCCTGTTCTCCCCCTGTACTGTGCACAATAATATACAGGGCCCCAAAATTCAGTAAGGACTTTATAAAGGAATTTGCTGCATTTCTAACTGAAGTCACGATAAAATATGACTCCTTTCTTATTGTTGGGGATTTTAATATTCATGTGTGCTGTCCAGATAAGCCGATGGTTTAAGACTTTTTGAATCTTACTGATTCTTTTAATTTAGTTCGATGTGTGTCTGCACCCACGCAACAGTGTGGCCACACTCTCGATCTGGTTGTAGCGCACTTATTGCCTGTTTTTAATCTGAAAGTCTCTGATCCTGTTTTCTCTGATCATATGCCGGTTCTGTTTGACATCTCTTTATCTAGAAATGAATTCAGGGGGCATGTCCCTGCTAAGACATTTCGTTTGTTAAATTCTTCCACTGCAGCACGGTTCTCCACCTACTATAATCAGTTCTCCATTCCTGAGACCAGGGGCGATTCGTGGATCAGAGCTTTGAGGGGGCTGAGCACCTAGAGAGCTGCCCAGCCAGGCAAGATAAACTTTACTCATCACGATGAGACTTCTTCCCTGTCTCTGTCAGTCCCTGCATCCTTAAATGTCTCCAGTTGTCCTGAGTTTCCTCTGAGTGTCTCCTTGGTGCATTTAAACCCCTGTTCCTCCCTGTCCTTGTCGTCTGTTGTCTTCATCTCCGTTATTAGTCATCATAATTTTACCATCTCTGTGCAAGTCTCTAAATTTCTTTATTAAATCATAAGATTCTTAAATTCATCAAGTTTCTCTGTGTCTGGGTCCTCGTCACAAAACATGACATCACTGTTTTGTACATTTTAACACAATTTAATCCCCACATTTGTGAAAGAAAAGCAAAACACGTTTTTAAAGTATATAACAAAACCATCAAATCAGATAAAGGTTATTTAAATGCTGCAAATGAAGAATGGATTGAAATAAAAAAAAAAACATATCCTAACCGTAATTACTGAGGGAGAATGATGCTCACAGTAAATGAGAAGTAAACTGAGTGCATTTTTTGGACAGAGGTTCACTTTTAATGTGTGTGTATAATACAATACAGATATATAAAAATACACTCCAAAAATAGAGTCCTTGAAATGTACAAATGTACAAAATATTGATATAAAATTACAAAAATGGAGGCAACTTTGCCTGTGGTACGGTGTATACTATGTATGAAAAAGATCTTTACTGCAGATACTACTATGGCTCTGCAGATGTTTTCTTTTATTTTAACCTATGTCGCCTCACCTTGAAGTTGGCAAATCTGTCTGTCACTTTTGGTGGTCAACTCTCTCAAGCAGGTTAACAGTTTCTCTTGTGCCTGTCACTGTTCCCTGTCTGGTTCCTTACCTGGTTCTTCCTGACCTTGTACTTTCTCCTCACGTTCCCCTCTTTCCTCCTCTCTCCCTCTTTGGACTGACAATCATACACAAATAGATTGTATTCAATTAGATGAAAAAATTACATTAATATGAAAAAATTTAATATGAAATTTTTTTTTTATTAAGATCACTAATAAAAGTCCTCTCTCAGTGTACTTTCAACAAAAGGCAAATAACCAAACCACATGTACATCTAATAAAAGATATAAATATTGAAACACTGATCCAACATTATCCTTTATTGATGGATCATTTGTTCTTACACTTTTACCTGAATGTGGCTCCTGGGTTTAATTTCGGCACATATGACAAAATAACCAGCTTCTCTCATTCCATTTCAAACAGGACAGTGGTAACAGCAGCAGGCTACTGACAATTTTAAGTTTTAGATTTTAAATAGGCTGTATAACTTTCAATGGGAGCAACAGGGCGGTCAAATGTGGCTGATTTTACTACAGAGCAGGACGGATTGTAGGGTAGCAAATATCGTCGGAAAACACATTTTTAACACTGCAGGTTACCTGGTGTAATGTTTTTCAGCTAAAAAGAAACATGGTCTGACTCCTACCTAACTATATAAAGAGTAACTGAAGGTTAAATGCAGCTAATATGTCCTGTTTTAAGCCAGGCACTTACACCTCCGCTCCGCTGCGTCTCAGCCACCATAGCTCTGGCACCAAGGGTGCTAGAGCCAGAGTAGGGGAGAGGCGAGCTGGAACAAACCATTTTGGGAGGGGGGAGGGGTTATCTATACTTTTGTTGTTAAAATGTTACGTCTCAACCAAGTACTGTGTGCTTTTTACATTTTTAGTAGTGTGTCACACAAACAGCAAATATTGTCAGAGAAGTAAGAAATCTTTGGGGGGCTTTGATTCATTCAAAAATGGGCTAAAATCAACCCTGCCTGAGACGCTCCAATACGTAGAGGAACTCAGTTTTTGGTTTCATACCACTTGTCAGACTGTCTTGGATATTGTTGCCCCTCTAAAAATCAGGCATCCTAAGACTACGTTTGAACATTGGTTGAATGATGAAACCCGTGCTGCGAGGCGTGAATGTCGTAGGACTGAGCGGAGATGGAAAAAAGATAACTTACTGGTCTCCTTACAAAATTTAAGAGAGCACTGGGCCTTATATCAGCTTACAATAAAGAAGCAAAGCGGAAATACTTTGCAAACATTATTATGGTGAATTATCAGAAACCACATATATTGTTTAAGTCAATTGAGACTATTTTAAGCCCTCCCTCTGCTCTTAGTTTTGAGCCTTCACATGAAATGTGTGAAAAGTTTCTGCACTTCTTTATAAACAAGGTAGCCTCGGCTAGGGCGCGGATTATTTTTCCCACATCTGACCCCTCTGATCTTCCAATTTTCTCAGCTGTCTTGCAACAGTTTGAGTTGGTTACTCTTGCTCAGCTACAGGAGGTGGTGGATCATTTAAAGCCTGTAGGCTCACCTTACGATGCTATCCCTCCCCGTTTTCTGAAAGAAGTTTTTTCTACCATAGGTCCAACTATTTTAACCATTTTAAATATCAGCCTTACCTCAGGTGTGGTTCCAAAGGATTTCAAAGATGTAATTGTGCAGCCACTTCTTAAGAAACCTGGGCTAGATACAAACGCTGTTGAAAATTTTAGACCAATATCTAAGCTGCCCTTTTTATCTAAAGTCTTGGAAAAAATTGTATATGACCAATTGATCCCATACTTGAATGCACAAAATGTTCAGGAGATTTTTCAATCTAGTTTTAAAGCAATGCATAGCACTGAATCAGCACTTTTAAGAATTTTTAATGATAGATTTTCATCATGTGATTCTGGTGAAAGTGTCATTCTTATTTTACTCGATTTAACTGCTGCATTTGACACTGTAGACCATGAAATTTTAATCTCACATTTGGAGCAGTGTGTCGGTGTAACAGGTGTGGCTCTGAAATGGTTCAGGTCTTACTTAACAAATCGAACCTTTTCAGTTCGCTTAGGAAACTGTGAGTCCTCCCGTGCTCCGTTGTCTCATGGAGTACCACAGGGTTCCATTCTGGGCCTTGTTTTCGCTTTATTTACTTCCATTGGGCTCAATTCTTAGGAAACACGGACTCTCTTTTCACTGTTATGCAGATGACTGCCAGATTTATGTTCCTCTTAAAAAGAAAGATGGGTCGTCTGTAAATCGTTTGCAAACATGTCTGGAGGACGTCAAGTCGTGGTTGGCGCTAAACTTTCTTTGTTTTAATGATTCTAAAACTGAAGTAATGGTGTTCAGACCTGCCTCTACTGCTGTTCCGTGTGTTGATTTGCAATCCCTGAAATCATTCTGTAAACCAGAGATTGTTAATCTGGGTTTTAAAATGGATTCTGAGCTTAAGCTTGAAAGCCAGATCGGGTTGGTTGTAACGTCTAGTTTCTTTCATCTGAGGCCAAAATTAAGCACTTACTTGCGAGACAACAATTTGAAACAGTAATCCATGCTTTTGTAACCGTTCGGCTGGATTACTGTAATTCTCTTTATTTTGGGGTGAGTGGATCTTCTGTTTTTCGACTACAGCTAGTTCAGAATGCTGCTGCACGCCTTTTAACTGGCACTCGTAGATGCGAGCATATCACCCCAGTTTTATATTCACTTCATTGGCTGCCCGTGCATTTTAGGATCCATTTTAAGCTGCTTTTATTTGTTTTTAAATGTTTGTCCAATGCTGCCCCTCTGTACCTCTCTGAGCTTCTTCATACCTTCCCGGTCCCTCAGGTCGGTAGACCAGCTCCTCTTGAGTGTGCCTAGGACTAATCGTAAGCTCAGAGGGGATCGGGCGTTTGATGTGGCAGCACCAAAATTGTGGAATGAGTTGCCTTTACATGTTAGACAGGCACCTTCCTTATCTGTTTTTAAATCACGTCTTAAAACATATTAGATTAGAAGGGCCAGCTCTGTTCTAGGATGCCCTCTGGACCCAGTGGAGGTGGTGAGTGACAGGAGAATGGTGGCTAAGCTGTCGTCCCTGATGGACAACATCTCCCACCCCATGCAGGAGACTGTGACAGCACTGAGCAGCTCCTTCAGTGGCTGCGGCACCCACGGTGTGGGACGGAGAGATTTCGCAGGTCTTTCCTCCCCACTGCTGTCAGACTCCACAACAAAGACTCCAACTGATCAAACACACACATCCACACATGTGCAATAACACTAAGTGCAATACTCTTTTTCTGACAAAGTTGTATTTTTACTCAGTTGTATAAAGCATTTGCATTCTATTTTTATCCTATTGTATATTTTATTCTATTTATTCTACTGTATATAGTATTTTATTTTGTTCTATTCTGTACAATTGTGTACAGTATTTTATTCTTATTGTATTCTAATTTTGCTATATAACTTTTGCACTGTCCACTTCCTGCTGTGACAAAACAAATTTCCCACGTGTGGGACTAATAAAGGTTATCTTATCTTATCTTATCTTAAATTTATTTACCTTGGCTTTCAGCACAGCAGGACTTGTTGATGTCTCTTAATATGTTTTCTTATTAATTATATTATTTTTAATTTTAAGATATTTTATATGTAATTTAAACTGTTTTCTCTCTGTTTTATATTTGTAGCACTTTGGTCAACATTGTTGGATGTAAAGTGCATTATAAATAAAGATGCTATGCTATGTTCATATGACATTACTGCCATCATGATCATTTAATAGACACAAATATTTAAATTTAGCAATAACAAATGCAGATCGCTCCACAATGTTTACAAAAACAAACAAACAAAACATTATTTTGTAGTCTTTCCTGTGTACACAGTCACAGTGGATTTTAAATTAAAACATCAAGATGTGCTTGAAATGTAAACTTTAAAGTTTAATTCAAGGTTTTAGTAAAATTTTGCCTGAACTGTTTAGTAATTTTTCACAAAGTGTCCATGTCAGTAATTCATTCAAATGTATTTTGGTCTTAAACTGATCCAGTAAATGTAACTTTTTCTCACCTACTTAATCGAGTATTTTAGTTGTTTAACTGTCATTATAACTAAACTGAACATCCAAAGCTTTACTCACTGCAGTTTTGTTGTGCAGTTATAGCAGCACTTTGAATCATCCACAGTTTTATAGAACTGTCTGTTGAATTGTTGTTTTGTTTGTTGCAATGCTTGCTTTTATTTAAACATTGATGATAATTTGATGTATTTGATTATTTATTACTGTCTGTCTGATTATATGTCTTTAATCAGTAAAGTCTCGCTTTGCTAGAAATAAATCAATAAATAATAAAATTGTAAACATGCAGCTGTATGTTAGAAGTCAAAGGGTCCTTAAGTCTTCTGTAAATTGACGGGGATCAAATGAAGGACACAAGTATCTGTTCTTACTCTAATAAATGCTGCTTTAATATCCAACAGACTATTTTCCTTCCTCATCAGCAGTAAACAGCTCGACTGCGTCTGTGCATTTGTGTCCTCCATACTTGTTTACACAGACATCTCAGGCTTGATGCCACGATGCAGTGTAGAAACCTGACAACCCTCTGACTCATGTTCAAATGTTCAAGGACATTTCTCAGGATCATGTATGACCCCTTTTTGACATTTGGACTTTCATTAATAATATTTGTGTTTCTGAGTCATTTTTGTGGAGACTTCTGTCCAACGTAGTGTCCAAATGAAGCCTGAAGCTTTTCTTCACCCTCTTGTCAGATGGTCAGCAACAAAACTCTGTTCCAACCAATGTCTGATAAGAGATGAGACACAGCAGCTGAGCAAATGATCATTTCATGCTGAAGACATCCTCAGACAGAATTAAATACATACATAAACACAGCCTGGTGCCAATAACACAGCTAATGACACTGCTGTATCACTGGCTTTACTGATTAAAGACCATATCTGAAGGAAATCTTTCAACACAACAGAAAGTGACCTTTTAAACCTGCGACACTGATGCTGCATTCAAGGACCATTAAAAACATTGTAAAGGACTTAAGAACATCAAGAAAATGTGACTTGTTTCTCTGTAATGAAGCTGTTTTAGTGAAGAAAGTTGAAAGGTCACAGAGCGACTGCTGAATCTTCTGCTCTAAACATGAACTCTGAACTTTGTGATGCTTCAGGAGGAAAACTGCTTCAGTTATTCTCTCAGATTAGTTTCATATTTTCTGCATCAGGTTTGAGTGAGATCCTGGAATGAAGACAGAAGAAAAGACTTTGTTCAAAGTTTGATTTATAGTCAAACCTTCCAGTTTATTCACACAATAAAACATCAACACAATATATGAAGTCATTCATTAAAATCACAGTTTTTCCTCATTTGTTTGATGATTTTGACAAAAACAAACACAAACACACACACATGGTCTGCCATACTCATAAAGAGAAATGTCGACATTTTTCAATACAAATATTCCAGAAACATTTAGAGGATAGAGAAGTTTACATTTTCATGTGGAGAAATATTTTAGTAAATCAAAATGATGATGAGCAGTGATAGCCTCCATAAACAGTCACAGGAAAGATCTCCTTTAAAAACTCAGAAACATCAAGAGAACAACTAGAAGATGTGGAGGTACCACCCATAATGTTTGACTGACAGCTGATCTCTGTGCAGAAATGATGGAGAGAAAATAAAATGAAACTAAAATACAGATTTAAACCCACAATATGAAAGACTTCAGTCTATTTCAGTTTGATCAACTCAGCATAGTCTCCAGGATAAATTAAATTATCGTAAAGCCTCAGTCCAGCATAGAGCGGCTGAGTGAATGTGGTCTGGACTCTGTGGAGGAGAGTCATGGTTTCAGAGACGCTGTAGAAGGACAAAATACCTGCTCTGTGATCCAGGTACACTCCTACTCTGGAGGAACGAGGACCTGAGACAGGAGTTTGGATGTTGTTGAACCAAAATGTATAACTGTTGTTGATACAATCTAATGCCCAAGATTTGTCATTACGTCCAAATACACATTCACTCCCTGCTCTGCTGATACTCTTGTATGCAACTGCTACATAAACTCTCCCTCTCCACTCCATCTCCCAGTAACAACGTCCAGTCAGACTCTCTCTGCTCAGGACCGACCACGATCCAGTGAATCTGTCTGGATGATCAGAATAAGACTGTTGTTGATTCATTAATGTTACTTTTCTGTTCCCCTCTGATAATAACAAATATATCCGTGCTGTGTTTGGATCCAGAGTGATGTCACGTGAATATTTTAAGAATCCAGCTCTGGTCTTTGGCTCTGGTTGTGACAGTGAAACATCCACTTCAGTGACTGTCAGTGAGATGTTTGTCCATTCCTCTCTCACAATGTCCTGTAGTTTATCTCTGACCTCTGACACAGCTGCTGTCACATCCTCAAAGTAGCTCAGAGGACGGATATTGATGCTGGATGAGTCTGTAGACTCACTGAGTGCTGACAGTGAGGGGTAGTTGTGTAGAAACTGGATGTGATCCTCTGTGTGTGAGAGCTGCTTCAGCTCAGCATCTTTCCTCTTCAGCTCAGTGATCTCCTGCTCCAGCTTCTCCTGAAGCTCTTTGACTCGACTCACTTCAGTTTCCTGCTGGGATCTGATCTGCTGCTTCACATCAGAGCTTCTTTTCTGGATGAGATGGATCAGCTCAGTGAAGATCTTCTCACTGTGCTCCACTGTTTGATCAGCAGACTGATTGATGGCCTCCACCTCCTGTTGAAGCAGCTTCACATCTTTCTCTCTGTCCTGGATTCTCTGCTGGATGTTTTGTCGACTCACCTCCAGCTCTCTCTGCCTCTCAGTCCTTTCTGCTGCAGCTGAGACTGTGTCGTGGCCTTTATGTTCATCCACAGAGCAGAGATAACAGATACTCTGCTGATCAGTACGGCAGAACATCTTCATCACCTCATCATGACGAGAGCAGATGTTCTCCTGGAGCTTCTTGGAGGGCTCCACCAGCTTGTGTTTCTTTAATGAAGCTGGAAAGAAAAGCATCTGGACTTCTTTAAGTTTCTTGAAGAGCGTTTCACCTCTCATCTGAGAAGCTTCTTCAGTTCAGAATTTCTTCAGAGAACTGAAGAAGCTTCTTGAATGAGAGGTGAAACGCTCTTCAAGAAACTTAAAGAAGTCCAGATGCTTTTCTTTCCAAGCTCCTTAGACTGTAGTTAAACTTCACACACTGGACTTGTCAGTCACACGTCCTTCGCCAGTAGGCATTCCCAGAATGATCTTTCCCCTTCTGACGCTTAGAATGACCAAATATGTGCAAAATGGACAATTCAACATGCCACCATGTCAGTCTTTTATTAAATATGACATGAAACAAATGACTGAGCCATTAAATTTGTCACAAAGGTGTTCACCTAATTCCAGGCAAATGGAATAGACTTCTATGGGACCATAAGTCTTTTTGCACTTTGACATTTGTTTTACTTTTCAGATCTGTAACCTATAACTTTTATACTGTATGTGTTTTGATCATAGGAGTCTACGGGGACTTACTTACTTTTAGCACGTTTAGCAGTTGATGTTGGCTTCTTTTTCAGTACTGGAGCTTCCTGCTCATTGAAGACTTTTCTAAAAGGAAATGCTTAATCCAAAATGGCGTTTTAAGGGCTTGGATTAATGTCAATACAGCAAATATTCTTTCTTATGTTAAAAGAACATGGATCTCTGTCAGTGATAACTTCTGACTTTATAACTCAAATTTTAAGAGAGAGCTTCACTGCTAAGCTCTCATCTGTGTGGGTGTCACGGTTCGCTTGAGGACTCACACGCAGGACTCAGAGGCACAGACAGTATTTATTACAGTTCCACCAGGTGTATATACAAACAGTGCAGGGGATAGTGCTATATACAAAGCGGTGACAGGGAAAAGGCTCCGGGGAAATCCAGGTAGGGAAAAGACACTTGCTCCTCTTCTGACTCTCTCTCCAAACACTCACACAAAAAGGGAATCCGCTCGGGGAATGCAGAGTCGGGTCCAGGGGATCTATGTACAGAAGGAAACACACGTTAGAGGTTTTGCACAGGGAAGCAAAAGAGAACTTGCTCAGAGCCGGGCTGCACTGACGCGAGTCACACACAACGATCCAGCGATGAGTAGAAGCCACTCCCTGGCTTAAATGCTGGCTGCACTGATGAGGCCCAGGTGTTTCCTCTTCAGAGGGGCGTGGGCCGAGGGCGTGAACCCACCATGAGTTCCGCCCTGGCGAGAGAGCGAGAGAGAGAGCAAGAGAGAGAGAGAGAGAGCAAGAGAGAGAACACTACTAGTCAGCGGCCTGCTGATCCCCTGGCCGTGACAGTGGGGTTCAAATCCCTTATTCAGATTAAGATTTTATGTGACATTACATTGGCAAAAATTAAATGTACTTGAATAATGTGAGTATTGGAGTAAGTACTTGAGTAATTTTTGAATAACTTTAATTTTGTAATGTGCATATTTTATGAATAATGATGTTTCAATACTTTAATCTACTGAATAAGTAAGAATTAGACTTAATAATCTTTTTACTTTAAAAAGGGAAATTGTGTACAATCTTTTATTCTCCAAAATGCACATAATAAAAATGTTTTGGGGAATGTATATGCTTTTTAAAAACCAATTGCTTCTTACCTGATGCATGCTATAACTTTCAGCAAAACTGAGCTAAAATTTGTTAACAAGCTTACCAAATAAGAAATGTTTTGTGAATTTTCTTTGCAGAGTGACTGGAAAGCCGGCTGTTATCAAAGCCCACATGCCCTAAAAAGGAGGGCGCGCTGGCCAGTAATGAGTTCATCACTAAGTTTAAGATAAGAGTTGATCAGAATAGAGGCGATGATGAAAGTCTGGAGCATCAGTTGGAGGCTGCCAACCTGTCTGATGAATCGTTCGAGGCCCAGACAGAAGTCAACGGACAAATATGATCACAGACATTTTAAAAACGCGAGTTGAGAGTTAAGGGGGAAAAATATTGTAATAAGTATATATTTGAATTGCACACTAAGATATAAAGTGATGGCAGCGAGCACAGTGTTGCAGGATTTAATTAAAAACACATCTGACTAAGACCAACTGAAATTTAGAGTTGTGTATAATAAAGTTTATTCATGATTAATAAAACAAATCTGTAATATTTTTCTTTCTCTTTTGTCCATTTGAATCTCGCTACAGCTTAAATAAAAGAAAAGAATGTGTTTTGAATAAATCAAACTCTATTCTCTCTTTTTCTTTCTTTCTTTTTTTCTTGGTGGGTTTTCTTTTGCAATCAAACGCAACATTATACAATTATATAGTATAGTAAGAAATATCCTTTAACTTAATTTAGTATTTGTTTTTTAATTTTTGTTTTTATTGTTTCCCCTTCAGTTTTGTGCTTATAACATGTTCTAATCTGACATATTATGCAGTAAATTATTTTTGCAATAACTTAACAGGCCATTGTGGGAGCCAACATTCACTTATCAAAGACATATTTGTATATTCTGTGGGCTGCTTTATGGTTGTGTCATTTAGAAACATAAGCCACAACAGACTTCCACCGGAGAGTACTTAAAAATGTATTTTTATGTAAAGATATTTTAATTAACTACTATATTAAGAGAGAACCTATTGTTACATGGATTAATTGTACAAACTGTAGAGAAATAAGTTTAAGCGTGCAACTTTTTATTCATTTTTAACTGTATTAATGTTTTTATGTTGATACAGCCGCCTCATATCTGTTTCCTCAGTGTTTTTTAAACCATGTACTCCATCTATGAGTAAGAACATGAATAAATTCCTTTCCAAATTTGTAGTTCTTTTTTCCAACTGTTTTTAGTATATATGTAACATTTCTTTACACACAAATGCAGGTATTCTTTTTCACCAAGACGTTAAAGAAATGCTAAGAAAAAATAAAAATACTACGTTGCAACCTGTGTGTGTGTGTATATATATCTGTATCTATATAGATATAGATATATATGTGTATTCGTACCCTTTTTTCATCATCTAGTTTCCTGTGCCAGATCTTCTACTGATCCACTGAGGCAGACATGTAAAAAAACATGAACTAAAGCATATTTCTGTATATAAACAGGACTTTAAATCTTTATCAACAGCTACTTTAGAGGAAATTCTTCAATAAACTGCAACCAAAGGCTCAACTCAGAGGACAAAATCCAACCTGTTATAAATAGTGTGACAGCAAACTTTCTCTTGTGTAAAGTTACAAATAGGAGTAATTATCCACAGGAGCTTTTATACATAATGAAGTTATAATTCGTCCTGTAGAAATTGTACATTTAAGCTATATAGTTCCCGCTGTGATAACTCTGCTATGAATGCCTCTTATTAACTTTTATGCTTTTACAACCCACTATGAGCAAACACTCAGCAACAGTGGGAAGGAAAAACTCCCTTCTTGAAGGAAAAAACCTCTGGTAGAACCAGGAAATCTGTCTAAACTAGTTGGGGGTTAGAGCAACAGATGCAAGTCTTCAGATCATTTGCAGTGTGACTGTCTTTGTGCACACTTTAACCTGATTCAGTTTTCTTATTTGTCAAAATGCACCATGGGTAAAAAAAAACAAAACAAAATAGTAATGAAGGAGAATCCTCAGCAAAGATGAATTAAACAAGTTTTATTTTGATCAAATTTTACTTTAAGTAAAACACATCTTTATTTGATGACATTAAAGTCATCAAATAAAGACAGTTTTGATGGAGCTCCTGACCCAGCCCAAGCTCTCTATGAAGACGAGGAAAAACTCCCCAGGGGGCCAGATCGATGGGAAGAAACCTCGGGAAAGCCCATTCAAAGAGAGATCCCCTTTCCTGGGATGGCTGGGGGGGTTACAGGAACTCCAAAAAAGCTACATTTTTATTTATTTATTTTTTAAGATTGACCCATTCTATCTATTCCTGTCCAACAGAAAAAAGAAAGGAAGTTACTACAATGTATCATACTTATATGATAAGGTGTGAATTGTGTGTTTGTGTGTGTTATCTTAGCCAGGGGTGAAGCTGGAGCTCCTCCAGTGTTGGGCGCTTCTCCGGGACTATAGCTAAACATGCGTCCAAGAAATTCCGGCATTCTTGAAAGAAAGAAAAGATCAAAAAGATGAAGATGATAGTTCTAGTGATCCAAGGCATCAGTGAATCTGGAAGTGTGAAGTTTTCTTACCTGTGGACAGACGCTTTTTGATGCTCAGTTTCTTTGTGAGGAACCTCTCGGTACTAAAGTCCCGTGCATGAAGCGCTTCATACAACACCACTCCCATTTGCCACACCGTGGTGGGTCCACACCTGTAGCAGCTCCTCCTGTACCACTCGGGAGGGGTGTGAAGAGGAGTGCCTAACAAACAGACACAATTACAATTTCTTCTAAAACAAAAGACACAAATTGTTACATCTGTGAAAAGCAGGAGCAGAATATGTTACCATAGAAGATGCGATACAGAGATCGCTGCTTAACAAAGCAGCTCAGTCCAAAGTCAATGATGCGAACTCGAGGCACATCTGAGCCGGTCTCAATCAGAATGTTTTCTCCCTTGATGTCCCGATGAAAGATGTGTTTATCCTCAAGTTCCTTTACAGCATCAACTAGTTGCTTCAGAATGACCTGGAAAAGATGAAAAACACAATAATGAGTTAATGCTTTTCTGCCTTGATTGAATGCTGTACAGTCTAAGGCTCTCCCAGTCAACCTACCTTGGCCTTGTCCTCTGGTAAAGTTCTTCCA
Organism: Perissodus microlepis; assembly: GCF_051167445.1. Lineage (NCBI taxonomy): Eukaryota > Metazoa > Chordata > Actinopteri > Cichliformes > Cichlidae > Perissodus > Perissodus microlepis. The sequence goes on from NC_140478.1 coordinate 36,648,628, forward strand.
TTTTCTGCTTTGTATTTTTGCAGGTCCACAGCGGGGACAGGTCTCTCCAGCACCAGGATCAGCTCTTTGCCAAGGTCGAACCACTCCAGCAAGGACACAGGTGCTGATATTCCCACTGACCCTTCTGCTTCACCTGCAAGTTTAACCATAATGGCCACTTCCACTGAGAGCTTCTTCCCGCTTTCATCCTGAAATATTACAACAAAGTGGATGATGAGGAACGCCGCATTCAATCCAGTAATGTAAAACTGATTCAAGTGTTGGACGCTTACCGCCACTTTGCAGTAGACTTTATTTTTGGGAATGTGTTTGATGGCAACCTAGAAGACAGAGCATTGGTGAGCATTTCCTCAGTATGACATAATGAAAGGTGGAAACACAGCAGACGTCTCAGTTTACGATATTATCCATTATCTGCGTTACTGCCTGTCTTACTACCATCATCTGAACACTTACTGGAAAACGATCTTCTATCCGGTAGCCAGCAAACACTGCTCCGCAGCCTCCTTCTCCGAGCTGGTGCTCCTCCACATATCTGGCTTGGAATTCACCTGAACAGACAAAACAACAAATCTTGTTTTATTACAGCTGTGACACAAATTACTCTCCTCTGTAGCCTAAATGTTCCTTTTGCCCTTCCCCTGAATATAAAACCCAAGCTGCTTGCTACTTACGTTTTTGGTCTGCCACTGATTTTTTGTCCTGGTCCACATTCCTTTTTTTTTTCTTGGGTGACTCTCTGTTGTCTCCCGCGGCCTTTCTTTTGCCATTTTTTGCGCACACCTGTTTGTTGTTCAAGTCTGGAGATGTGGAAAACACCAAAAGCACATCAGCTCACTGGATGATAGACACAAACACTAAACACTAATATCTTAAACCTAGCAACCACACTTAATCTACCCCCTTATTCAACTAATTAGCCTACCTTTACCAGAGTCCAACGAGGAGGATGCTTGCTCCTTGTCACCGCTCATATGGTCGAGAAGTTTAGCCTTCTTTGCTTTCTTTGTTGTGCCCTCTTCATCTTGCACAACCTTGCGCTTCACTCCTCTGACCACATCTGAGCTGGTGGAAGGACCAGCCTGCTCAGCGACCCTCCTCCTTTTTATTGGGGTCTTCTTTTCAGGACTGGCCTTTCTTTTAGCAGTCCTGCTCTTACAATCTATAAACGACAACAACACAGTGGTGAAAAAGAGTCCCCGACATCAGGACTGGAAGCAGTTTGATGGCAAAGAATTTGAAATTGCTTTTGCTTAAATTATCACAAGTTTATTCTTGGGATAAAAAAACTGACCAGTGCGAATTGATACTAGGTTTACTAAGTCTTAGATCTTGATGACACTTGTTGGTCTGTTTTTACTGTTGAGTCCAAGAATAAACTTATTACATTATTTTACCAAAAGACCGGTAACCTTTCTTTGATTAGACATCTTGTATTAAAGCTATTTTCAATCAAACATATGATTCAATTGCTCCAAAAATGATTCACACAGTGTCAACATTTCTAGGATTTGGATTTTACCAGGATTTGATTTTATTATTTTACTTACCTTGATCTCCTGAATCTTTCTTATCGGCTGGAGTGGTAATTTTTCTTGTTTCCTTTTTCATTGTAATTTCGGAGAACTTTTAAACTCGAAAATGTAAACCGTAATGAGTTAATATTGAGTTAATATTCCTTCAAATGTGCGCCCTTCAAATGCTTGACTTTTCTAACTGAATTCTGTTAGTGAGCTTTATAAGTAAACTCTGGAAACTACGGCAACACAACATAGAATCTTGCCTTTCAGTGACTTCACTGACTGCCAGTAGTTCAAAGTAGTTTACAGAAAAACACTGGCAGACAAAGCCATAATATTTCATATAATTCAATCATTTCATATCAATTAAACAGTTTCTTTCATTATCTTTCATCGTTTGTATAAAGACCTCATGTATGGATGACAGTATGAAGATTTGTGGTTGACCACACACTAATAAACACAGTGTCAGCTACATTGTCATCTGATTTAAAGTATTTATTATGTACATTTAACTGTCATGGTACTGAGTCTGTGACCCAGTGTTTTGTGTTTGTTCATTTATATTCATTGATTATTCTTAAGTATGTTTTTGGTTCTCTTTATTGTTTTCTTCTTGTGTTATATTCTTAGGCTTTAGGTTTCTGTTACTTTGCCTTGCCCCTGTGTCCCACGTGTCATGTCTAGTCACTCTTGTTTCCATGTTCCCCAATTTCTCCCCAGTCAGTCATGTCTCTGTGTCAACTCTGTGTCTTTGTAAAAGTCTCTTGTTTGCTGTTTTACTTTGATGGTCTTGTGTGCTATGTTAGTGTTTTCATGTCTGTGAAGGTTCTCAGTCATCTAGGTCATCGTAGTCTAAGGAGTTTGGAAAGAAAGCGTCTGGACTTGAAGTTGCTTGAAGATGTTTCACCTTCTCGGATGAAAAGAACTTAAACTTTGCTTGAACGTCTTCAAGCAACTTAAAGAAGTCCAGACGTTTTCTTTCTAAGCTCCTTAGACTATGTTAGTGTTTTCAGTTTTCCTTCCCCATGGTCTTGTTGTTTGTGATTTCTCGCAGCTGTGCTCTCATCCTGTGTCTTATTCCCTCATTTATCCCTCTGTGTATTTAAGCCCATTGTTTCCCTCTGTTTGCTGTTGGGTTGTCTGTGTATCATCCATGACAATTAAATTAAATAGCAAATGCAACTACAATTTCAATGAGATTCATTCCTGGCATTCTACTGCGGTGGCTGAAAGTAGACACCAAGCATTATCACTGTAACTGATGTAAATATTGGACTTGGAGGGGATTCATCTGATAGACTGATGCAAACATTACTGTGAGGAAAATTTTGAATCTCCCAATTTTCTTTTTTTCTGAAAGAAAGAAAGTTGGTTACTGTATCACATTTGTATGGCAAGATGTGAATTCAGTATGCGTGTGTGTTTGTGTCAGAGAGGAGTTTATCTGAGCCAGGGGTAAAGCAGGAGGTCCTCCAGCATTGGGCACTTCTCCAGGACTTTGTTAAAACTTGTTTTCAAGACGTCTGAAATGAAAGAAGGACAAGAGATATCGAGATGATAATTCCAGTGATCCAAGCAATCACATTGATTTTCTGCAAAGTTTTCTTTTTGAGAGTCATTCGGCTGGGCAGGGGGTATAACACATCTGCAATGCAGCAACATCTGCTCTCTGGGCCTGTGTGAGAGTGTTATCTCAATGGCGGGAATGAGGATGTTGGAATTTGGCATCTCAGGCACCAACTCATCTCTTTCCTTAACCGGGCTCACCAGAGATTGGTTTCAGCCTCTCTCCATGCTTTAAGGAGGTTGAGTTGATAAATCTGACTGGCCCCTCCCCTGTCTGACCATATCTCTTCATAGTCAACACCAATGTTCTCACCGTGTGACCATGAACGGTCCTTACCACTTGGCAAGTAATTTCGAGCTAGAAGAAGGGAGTAAGACAAGCACTTTATGTCCCTGTTAAAATACAATTACATTTTATCAAATATCACTAAGCAGTCCTTACCTTTAAATACAGCCTGGTTTCTTTCTCTTTCTTTCTATATCTCTGAGTGAAGTTAGCTCTCACTCTTTCTCTTCCTGTGAAATACAGCAAGTGGAGCTTTAGCTAGCAACACACTGTGACACAGTTAGTGTTTGTTGAGGTGATAGAAATGCTGCATTTGAAATTACCTGACACAACATTTTACTCCCTTTTATGTTCACTCCTTTTTTTCTGAAGTACCGCAAATTATGGGCACGTGGGGTTGTTCTGGTGTTGTGCTAAAAATAAATAAATCAAAACTACGGTACATGGTTTGCTCTTTCATCTCTACTGATTAAAACGCGACTGCCTTTCATGTGTCACTGTCACTTTTTTTCTTTAGGTCACGAGCAGTTGTCTAAGCATTTCACTGCATATCGTACTGTGTGTGACTGTGTACGTGACAAATAAAATTTGAATTTGAATTTGAGCTGCAGAAAACGGTTCACTGTCAGCCGGTGGTGTTTGTCACCTCCCTGGCTGCTGTGGAGAGACTCAACCAAGAAAACCCCAAAGTAAGTGCCAGATAAATGTCTGGAAAAAGGACAATAACTGCAGGTCCTGCCTTCTTAAATGTGGCCATTTTATCTTTTTAATAAAAATAAAAAAATACTGCTACAGTAATATTAATTTATATTTAAAATGTGCGCACATTATGTATGAAGGTGTGGATGAATGATGCTTGTTGTAAGAAAGCATTTTGAGCACCCAGTAGAAGAGCATCTTTCAAATGCAAAGTTTCTCATTTCAACTTTAATTACTGCACCTGATTAAGGCGATAGAGTAAATAAGGCTTCCAACAGTGGTTATTTCTTATTATCACATCTTGTTTTTATTGTTTTTATCAGTAGATTGTTGTTTCACTCCCACCAAAAACACCACGTAAATAATCTTCTGATTCTGAATGACCATTTAAAAAAATAAACAAATTGTTCTGAGTTAATTTCAGTTACGGATGTATCAGTGACATAAATGATATATCGGTCATAATCGGGAGGCTGTTACATTTTTATTTTTATTTTTTTTGACTTGTTTCCTGCTGTACACAGGCCATTGAGATGTGTGTCGCTGCTGCAGGTTTCAGTGTCGGAGAATTTGCTGCTCTTGTCTTTTCTGGGGCGATGAACTTTGCAGAAGGTAGAAAGACTTCTTTTTTGGGTTTTTTTGTGCATTTGTAAAAGGTGTTTTAATCACAACTTTGGTTAATATTCTGTATTTACTCCTTATGCTGCATAAGGAGTAAATGCAGCTCAACTCCCAGTCCTACTGGGACTGGACTCAACTCCCAGTCCTACTGCCAGTTTCTGGAAGACACCTTCTTCAAGCAGTGGTACAGGAAGAAGTCTGCATCCTTCAAGAAAAACATGATTTTCATGCAGGACAATGCTCCATCACACGCGTCCAAGTACTCCACAGCGTGGCTGGCAAGAAAGGGTATAAAAGAAGAAAAACTAATGACATGGCCTCCTTGTTCACCTGATCTGAACCCCATTGAGAACCTGTGGTCCATCATCAAATGTGAGATTTACAAGGAGGGAAAACAGTACACCTCTCTGAACAGTGTCTGGGAGGCTGTGGTTGCTGCTGCACGCAATGTTGATGGTGAACAGATCAAAACACTGACAGAATCCATGGATGGCAGGCTTTTGAGTGTCCTTGCAAAGAAAGGTGGCTATATTGGTCGCTGATTTGTTTTTGTTTTTGAATGTCAGAAATGTATATTTGTGAATGTGGAGATGTTATATTGGTTTCACTGGTAAAAATAAATAATTGAAATGGGTATATATTTGTTTTTTGTTAAGTTGCCTAATAATTATGCACAGTAATAGTCACCTGCACACACAGATATCCCCCTAAAATAGCTAAAACTAAAAACAAACTAAAAACTACTTCCAAAAACATTCAGCTTTGATATTAATGAGTTTTTTGGGTTCATTGAGAACATGGTTGTTGTTCAATAATAAAATTATTCCTCAAAAATACAACTTTCCTAATAATTCTGCACTCCCTATATGCAGGAACAGTTGTCATAACTGTTACAACCACCAGATGGCGAAAGAGTCCCACTGCAACTTTAAGCCATGAAGGATGTGTCTTGATGTTTGCTTGTGATAAATCTGCTTTATGTGAGTCTTTTTCAGAAAGTAACAGTAATATGTCTGATTATATGTCTTTAATCAGTAAAGTCTCGCTTTGCTAGAAATCAATAAAAAAATAATAAAATTGTAAACATGCAGCTGTATGTTAGAAGTCAAAGGGTCCTTAAGTCTTCTGTAAATTGACGGGGATCAAATGAAGGACACAAGTATCTGTTCTTACTCTAATAAATGCTGCTTTAATATCCAATAGACTATTTTCCTTCCTCATCAGCAGTAAACAGCTCGACTGCGTCTGTGCATTTGTGTCCTCCATACTTGTTTACACAGACATCTCAGGCTTGATGCCACGATGCAGTGTAGAAACCTGACAACCCTCTGACTCATGTTCAAATGTTCAAGGACATTTCTCAGGTTCATGTATGACCCCTTTTTGACATTTGGACTTTCATTAATAATATTTGTGTTTCTGAGTCATTTTTGTGGAGACTTCTGTCCAACGTAGTGTCCAAATGAAGCCTGAAGCTTTTCTTCACCCTCTTGTCAGATGGTCAGCAACAAAACTCTGTTCCAACCAATGTCTGATAAGAGATGAGACACAGCAGCTGAGCAAATGATCATTTCATGCTGAAGACATCCTCAGACAGAATTAAACACATACATAAACACAGCCTGGTGCCAATAACACAGCTAATGACACTGCTGTATCACTGGCTTTACTGATTAAAGACCATATCTGAAGGAAATCTTTGAACACAACAGAAAGTGACCTTTTAAACCTGCGGCACTGATGCTGCATTCAAGGACCATTAAACACATTTTAAAGGACTTAAGAACATCAAGAAAATGTGACTTGTTTCTCTGTAATGAAGCTGTTTTAGTGAAGAAAGTTGAAAGGTCACAGAGCGACTGCTGAATCTTCTGCTCTAAACATGAACTCTGAACTTTGTGATGCTTCAGGAGGAAAACTGCTTCAGTTATTCTCTCAGATTAGTTTCATATTTTCTGCATCAGATTTGAGTGAGATCCTGGAATGAAGACAGAAGAAAAGACTTTGTTCAAAGTTTGATTTATAGTCAAACCTTCCAGTTTATTCACACAATAAAACATCAACACAATATATGAATTCATTCATTAAAATCACAGTTTTTCCTCATTTGTTTGATGATTTTGACAAAAACAAACACAAACACACACACATGGTCTGCCATACTCATAAAGAGAAATGTCAAAATTTTTCAATACAAATATTCCAGAAACATTTAGAGGATAGAGAAGTTTACATTTTCATGTGGAGAAATATTTTAGTAAATCAAAATGATGATGAGCAGTGATAGCCTCCATAAACAGTCACAGGAAAGATCTCCTTTAAAATCTCAGAAACACCAAGAGAACAACTAGAAGATGTGGAGGTACCACCCATAATGTTTGACTGACAGCTGATCTCTGTGCAGAAATGATGGAGAGAAAATAAAATGAAACTAAAATACAGATTTAAACCCACAATATGAAAGACTTCAGTCTACTTCAGTTTCGTCAACTCAGCAGAGTTTTCAACCCACATCCCAGAAGAGATTATAAATACATTATTGTAAAGCCTCAGTCCAGCATAGAGCGGCTGAGTGAATGTAGACCACATTCAGGTCCAGACCGGACTCTGTGGAGGAGAGTCATGGTTTCAGAGACGCTGTAGAAGGACAAAATACCTGCTCTGTGATCCAGGTACACTCCTACTCTGGAGGAACGAGGACCTGAGACACGAGTTTGGATGTTGTTGTACCAAAATGTATAACTGTTGTTGTGATAATCTAATGCCCAAGATTTTTCATTACGTCCAAATCCACATTCATTACCCCGTCCTCCTCTGCTGATATTCTTGTATGAGACTGCTACATAAACTCCTCTCCCTCTCCACTCCACCTCCCAGTAACAACGTCCAGTCAGACTCTCTCTACTCAGGACCTGAGACCTTTCAGTGAATCTGTCTGGATGATCAGAATAAGACTGTTGTTCCATCCTTGTTGCTTTTCTGTTCCCCTTTGATAATAACAGATATGTATTTGCTGTGTTTGGATCCAGTGTGATTTCACGTGAATATTTTAAGAATCCAGCTCTGGTCTTTGGCTCTGGTGGATCTGACAGTAAAACATCCACTTCAGTGACTGTCAGTGAGATGTTTGTCCATTCCTCTCTCAGAATGTCCTGTAGTTTATCTCTGACCTCTGACACAGCTGCTGTCACATCCTCAAAGTAGCTCAGAGGACGGATATTGATGCTGGATGAGTCTGTAGACTCACTGAGTGCTGACAGTGAGGGGTAGTTGTGTAGAAACTGGATGTGATCCTCTGTGTGTGAGAGCTGCTTCAGCTCAGCATCTTTCCTCTTCAGCTCAGTGATCTCCTGCTCCAGCTTCTCCTGAAGCTCTTTGACTCGACTCACTTCAGTTTCCTGCTGGGATCTGATCTGCTGCTTCACATCAGAGCTTCTTTTCTGGATGAGATGGATCAGCTCAGTGAAGATCTTCTCACTGTGCTCCACTGTTTGAGCAGCAGACTGATTGATGGCCTCCACCTCCTGTTGAAGCAGCTTCACATCTTTCTCTCTGTCCTGGATTCTCTGCTGGATGTTTTGTCGACTCACCTCCAGCTCTCTCTGCCTCTCAGTCCTTTCTGCTGCAGCTGAGACTGTGTCGTGGCCTTTATGTTCATCCACAGGGCAGAGATAACAGATACTCTGCTGATCAGTACGGCAGAACATCTTCATCACCTCATCATGACGAAAGCAGATGTTCTCCTGGAGCTTCTTGGAGGGCTCCACCAGCTTGTGTTTCTTTAATGGAGCCACATCATAATGACGCTGAAGGTGTTTCTCACAGTAAGATGCCAGACAGACTAAACAGGACTTGAAGGCTTTCATTTTTCTTCCAGTGCAGACATCACAGGCCACATCTTCAGGTCCAGCATAGCAGTGATCAGCAGGAGCAGCTTGGAGTCCAGTCTTCTTCAGCTCCTCCACTAAATCTGCTAACATGGTGTTTTTCACCAGGACAGGCCTCGCTGTGAAAGTCTGTCTGCACTGAGGGCAGCTGTAGATTTTCTTCTCTTCCTCTTCATCCCAGAAGCTTTTAATACAGTTCATGCAGTAGCTGTGTCCACAGGGAATAGTCACCGGATCCTTCAGTAGATCCAAACAGACTGAACAGCAGAATTTTGTTTGATCCATTTGATTCATGTGCTGTGCCGTTTCACCGTCTCTCAGTGACTGTCAGACAGTTTCACTTCCTCTGAACAGAAACAACCTCTGTGCTCTGAAGGGAAACAGATCTCTGCTCTTGTTCACCTCCTACAGGAAATGAGGCTCACCAGCAACTGCATTTACACCATGTTGTTTAGACCCATCCTGATAAAGACACATCTGTGAAGGGAGGCACTAAAGAAATATCCTGGCAGTGACAAGAGCCAGGGTGTGGTCTGTTTATTAAAAAGTATTAGAGCCTCCTTAAGATAAAACTACTTATTTTGAGGTTAAAGTTCACTTTTTTTTCCAGGAAATAGTTGAAATATATGGAGATTACAGTTGTTGTTTCAAGATAAACTACCACGGCTGCTGTACCCTCAACAAAATGCTTTGTATAGATGAGTTGATGAAAGCGTACTTCTCGATCTATTTTAGTTTTAAGAAAATCATTTTTCTTTCGCCAGATGAACATGTAAAGAGTTTAAAATAGCTTCTTTCAAAATACAATATTGAAAATAATCAGAGAAAAACAGTCACCTTCAAGAAATTTTTCATTATGTTTGTATTTGTTAACCTGTCATTTAAACATTCTTGTTGAATTATGGCAGTTTGAGGTAATGCTATTACACATGCGAACACTAGAGGGCGTACAGCGCACTGGTTGTATCGAGCAGTGTTTTGGGGCACAGAGGAAGAATAAACCTTCCTGTTGTGAAGCTAACTCTAGTTTAACATTCATGTCTTTTCTGTTCTTTACCACAGGTTAGTAAATATGCATTAAAATAAATGTTTACTGCACCCCTTACAAATAGAAAAATGTTGTTTATTTGGAAAATTGTGAGTTAAAGCTGCAGGTGATGCTAATGCTAGCTTAGTGGCTAATGTGGAATAGGGTTTGTGTGCGTGTGTTTGTGTGTGTGTGTGGCAGTTAACCTAAACCACACGAGAGACTGTGTTTGTTTTATACCATTGAAACCATTAAAAAAGAAGTTACATTGTCAGTACATTAGAAACACGTCACATAAATAATTTAGTGCTGTAACAAGTATTAAAATGATTAAAACAGATTCATTTAATATGCTTTATAAATGTATTTAAAAAGGAAGTACAGGGAGCACAAGTGTGTTTTGTGTCTGTCTTTATAAAGAATGCTATATTTTTATATATGATAAAGTTTAATGTTAGATATTGTAGTTGTAATATTTTGAATCGACTCGAGCAGCATGTTTTGTCAGAGTTGTGCTGAGAGATTTATATAGACTCTAGCAAAGGAAACTGTGGCCATGTATTGTAAATGGGACTGAAGCAGAAGGTCTTTCCTTTGCATTGAATGTAATGATTCCTGAAGCTGTTCAAAGACACTATTGTGAAGAACAAACCTTCCTGTGAAGATAACAGCAGCTCAATCTGTGTGCCTTCTCTATTCTTTACCACAGCACCACACGTTGTTGGCACAGGAAACCAGTTGCATCTGGTCAAAAGGAAAAATAAAAACAAACAATCTTGGCTGACAATGCACAGATTCAAGGATAACAATGGTTACACGCTTGTAGATTACAGAGGATGTATTTTGTATCACAAGACAGGATAAGACGGCTGATCAGTTTGTTTCACTAACTTTTCTAAACATGGCATTTTGTAGAGGGTCACAGTGTCACAGTGCCTTCGCCCTGCAACTCCCTCGTTCCCCAAGTCTGTCTCATTGTTGATTACCTGTTTGCCACAGACCAAGTATTTCCTGTTTGCAAATAAAGTTTGTGAAATTCAAGAGAGTGCTTCACATTGTGTCTGCATCTGGGTTCACGTTATCACAAAATGATCAATACTTTTTTTTTTTTTGTCCTGTCTGGCACTGTAGCAATCAGAATTATTGTCTGAAGGCCAAGAAAAATGCCCAACAGATTTACTTTCCCAAGTGGGCCTTTTGCTATACTGGTCCACTTGATTGTCATAGTTTATTTGATCTTTATTAGTTATTTTTATTCTAAAGTATTGTAATCAGGCCAGACTGGACTCGGGGACGGGAAAGAAAACAAGAAGAAAAGTTAGGAAGAAAGTTAACAGAAGGAGAGGGAAAGAAAAAGGAGAAAAGAGATATGAGTAGTTTTGTCACGTTTACTGTCTAAGGACAGCGCAGCGAGCACGCTCTGCTTATGAGCAAAAAAAAACAGCCTGGTCGTGTTGGTGTAAAAATGCACCATGTCGACCAATCAAAAATGATATGGCAACATGATGTTTGGTTGTTTAGGAAGAGGGGGAAGTTTTAAGAGTGACGGCGAGAGAGAGAGAGAGAGAGAGCAGAAAATGCGATAGAGCGAGTTTTGAGATGTGAGAGATTTGTGAGGTTTAGTGTGTTTGGAGTGTGTAGTTAATGTGTTGTCTTGTGTAGTTAGTGTGTAGTGTTGTGGATAGTTTTGTGTTGTGTGTCAGAACAATGAGGCGACTGCTGTCTCCAGGTAGAAACAGGAGTGATACCCCTGCTGCTGTCAGACCTGCAGCTATCAGGCTGTGATGTTCTCCTTTATAGCGGACAGAAATGATTTTTTTGGAGTGGGACAAATAATTTGTGTGGCATCTTGCTGAATGCAGAACAGCTGATTGTTCTGTAAATAGTCTGAAATGGTTATTTTAAAAAAAGGTAAATGGCTGCAAATAACTTTGTTGTTTGCAAAACTTGTGCATAGGATTTTAAAATTGACAACTTTTAATGTCATGAAAGTTATGAAATATGATTCAATAAACATGTTTGTGGTTGTTACAGTAAAAAATATAACCTTTTCTACTCAGATTTTATGTTTTCTGTCTGATTTTAGGTCAATTGTGCTAATACCGTTTGTCAAAATGAAAACATAACTGTAAATTCAGACATGTGAGGTTGTGCTGAAAAGAATGAAACCAAACAAGGCAAAGCAAATAGTTTTTAAAGGTAAAATGTGGAGGGAAAAACAAAAGTAGTAAAAAATGGCCAATTAAACCCTGGACCCCAGAGGGTTAAATGTTTTTTTTTAAGTAACACAATAGTTACTTTTCAAGCAATTAATTATTTTTAGAATATTGTAACTCAGTTACTAACTCAGTTACTTTTTTGAAGAAGTAACTAGTAACTATAATTAATTACTTTTTCAAACTTGCCCAACACTGGGTAACAGTAAATAATAAATGCTGAATCTTTTTAAGCAGTACACAAAATCGATAATGCTTGATATGTTGAGGCAGCAGCCACCCAAGATAGTGTGAGTCTGTAAGTACCTGCGTGCACACGTGAGTGTGTGAGCGCTGGTATTCATAAGGTTTCTCCATGCAAGTGTCTGATAGTACGTATTCTGTCTCACGGGTATTTCTGAGGCATGTTTTTTATAAGTTTGTTATATGACAGGTCAGAGTCATTTGTTCTGTAAGTAATGGGATCAACGTTTCAATGAATGGGTCTATTCCTGATCTTCTAATGGCAAACCTGCCATCTAGTGGGTTAACGGGGAAGCGCCAAGTGAGGGGATGAGCAGGAGTTTTTCTCCCAGCGCTCGACAGGGAAGGTCCATTTCTCTGTGTCTCTGAGAGTTCCTGCATCTGTTGCTCTTGAAAAGGCATCTGTAAGTGTCATCATCTGTAAGTGTCATCATCTGTAAGCGCCATGGGCCTGGCTCTGCCAACCAGGGATCATGTGTTGTTTTTGGGTTTGATGAATATTTATTAGTTTCATTTGTCTTCTGGAATGCTTTTGGTTGTTGGTTGGTGTGATCTTCTCCTGGTCCCTCGTTTCCCTGTGTACGAGTTGGAGTGAGTGTGTGTTTGTGCTTGTGCTGTGATATGTTGGTTTTTCTGCCACACCAGGCCTGGAGAGTCTCCCGTCTTTGAGCCAGCCACACCTGGGATTAATCACTCACATGTTGCCGATGTGCCTAATCAAGGAGCCCTACTTAACAGAGCAGTGGAGCAGCAGTCGGCGTGGGATTGTTATGCTAGGATCATATTTAGTTCTTCTGCTCTATGGTCGTGGTTTCTGTTATCTCCTGTGGAAGTTTTTTGTTGGACGGTGGATAGGACTGTATTAAATGTGACGTCTCTCGTTCCTAGGTCAAATGCAGAAACGTGTGGAAGGAGCAGCACACTGTGTACATAGGCACCAAGGAGGACAAAACTTCACCACATATCAAGGAGAGGAATCACGGCCTGGGAATTGGGAACACTGTGGATTGTTGGCACTGTTTCATAGCTTCTTGTAAATAAACACACTTTTTCCATTCAGAACGTTTCGCATTTGGGTCCTCCTTCAACCAACCCTGACACTGTGGCGAAATGATTGATCTGACGTGGTTTGACGTGGGGTCACCCAGCAGCCATGGTGCAGAAGCCTGAAAGCCAATGATGGCGCATAGAAGCAGAACTGAGTCGTACATGTAGACAGACAGCGAGGTGGAATTATTCCTCAATATCACACTGGAACATAAAACAGCAAAAACACAAGAAAACGTGGACTGGGAGACTTGTCAGGGGAAATACGCCGACATTCACCATCTTTTTTTAGAGCCATACCCGTTTGAAATGTCACAAGAATTTTCTCATCGCAAGGAGGACATAACCAGGGCCATCATCACCACCAAGCTGAAGGCTAAAAATGGGGAAATATAGGCAAGCGTAGACTCCGGTCGAAAACGCTAGTTGGCAGAGTGGTCCTACTGTACTTCCAGCTGTGTGAACAGATATGGGGTGGCTCGCCACCGATGACTGCCATTCAGTCAGCTATAGAAACAGCAGATGTTGACACAGCTTCTCATCATTTGGATTCTGCATCCACTTCATCTGCACCTGACATCTCGACTGTGGAAGTGTCAGATGTGTCTGATCAACCACAGTCTGAGGACAGCGATTTGTCCACTTCTGTGGTGAAGGAGCGAAGACATCATGTAAGTATGGCGTAAATATCGCTTTTTAAAAGTGATTATGATAATAAGGTTAGCCCACCATACATGTATAAATGAATGTCCTACTTTATTTCAGTAGCTCAATTATAGATGCCTTTATCACCTTTAAGTTTGACCTGGTAAAGACGCAGCTCAGCTTCATTTCTTTAACTACTGTGTAGCTTAACCTATGCAAAGTCATCATAATGACAGATTAATATTCATCTGAATCTGCAGTATAACTGTGTTGGTGTTGAGTCCCTCCCTCAAAAATGTTGTAGAGTTGAACGTATAGGGAAAGAGAACACTTAAAATATTTAAGTACAACACTTCAGTAAATAATAATCTTGGTATTCCACCACTGATCTATTTTAACATTTATTGTGGTTAATTTGTTTTTCATTATTTTATTCTACCACAGACAGGACAGCCTTAAAAGAAGACTTTCAACTGAGACACAGCTGCTGAATGTTGCAGAGGTGGACACACAGATGAAGAAAAGAATTCAGGATATAATGGAGACATCTGAGAGGCGAGTTTCTGAACATTGCAGTAAATTATCAGTCAGTCTTGATCGACTTACAAGTTCAATTGCAGATGGATTTTTAATGCTAAGACGAGTCATCCACCACCACAGCCTTTCAACCTGCCACCATACCATGGTGGGCACATGTGGTGTACACACTGTACCTGGCACATTTCCACCCAACATATTATAATAACTGAGCGGCCAAGCAGCACACCTAGCCCAACCTTACCTCTGCAGGGAACAGGGCAGTTTTCCTTCACATGAGCACGAGCAGGATGATATTTGAAATAATCTGCATCATTACTTATGCTGGGAAATAAATAACTTATGTTGGAGGCTGTTTGGGCCGCATCTGTACGTTTTATTTATCATTTGAATTTATTTTCATTATGCTCCATGTTAAAACAGTGAAAATGTTGTTTTTTTGTTTCTTTTTTTGCATTTTAAGATTTCCTACTTCTGAGAAGTTTGTTTCTTTTTTTGAAAGGCAGCTACTTTTGTGTAAGTTTTCAAGTGGCTTCTTCTTTAAAAATGTTAACTAAAGACAGTATTTTGGATTTTGTCTCACTGGCTCTCTCCAGAGTTTATTCAGTAAAGAAATGAACTGAATTTTTTTACATGGGTGACAAAATGCATACAACATGTTAATAAAAGGTCTTATTCTCTGTAAACAACATTTAACTTAAGGTAAGGAGCCACTTGCTTTTTGAACATGTTCAGGATCACAGTGCACAGATTGTGAAGTGTCACACTCCCTGACTTCTAGTTTCTGTAGATATGACGGTGTCCTACAATAGAAGAGAAATCCTTTTTATGGATCGAGGAATTCAGTAAGGACTCTCCTGACCCTCTTCCCTTCTGATGTCATGCAGTCAGCTCTGTGGTAAGTCTGTGTGGCTGCTTGTCCTTGTCCTGCTGAATTACTTCAGTGACTATATTCTCATCCATCATGTCCTTGTTGGCCTCACAGTAGTTATGGAGCACAAAACAGGCATATACGGAGTATATGGGGACAAGGAGAAGTTCATTTAGATTAATGTCCATTGACCTTTGCAATGCTCCAAGCCGTGCTTTCAGTCTGCCAAAAGCACATTCAATGACCATTCGAGCTCGACATAAGCATAGTCAAACATACTGTTCCTGAGCAGTGCTTCCCCCGTTTGCGTGCTCTTTCAGTAGGTAAGGAAGAAATGGGTATGCTGGATCCCCAATAAGAAAAACTGGAATCACCTCATATTCCACAATTTTTTTATTTATTTTTTTATTTTTTATTTTTTTTTTTGGAAGAAGGAATCATGCCACTTTTCAAATGTGTGTTCAGCATGGAATTTGCAAAAATAGGTGCGTCGTGTACACTGCCTGGTTATTTCACCACAACATTAATAAATTAACTACCTGTAGTCACTGTTGGCTTGCATGTTAATAGAAAACCTCCCCTTCCTGTTAATATAGTCCATAGAATTTGTGGATGGTTGCTTTTTTTCCACATGGGTCCCATCCACAGCACCAATACACTGAAGAATTCCATAGGCTCGGTAAAACCCGCTACAAGTTCCTCGACTTTGGACTCTGTGAGTGGTAACTGTATAAACACAGGGCCCAAGTGAACAGTAACTGCCGTACATACTTCTCTTACTATTTTTGACACCACTTGCCTTGATAGACCGAAAGCGTTTGCAGTCTTTCGTAACCTCCCCTCATCAGCTAAATAATAAAGTGTGCATTCACCTTTTTTTACAACACTAACGGGCAAACTCATTTTGTTTGTTTGGCCTTCGATGTGTGGATGAAGTGGCTGACAGAGAGCCAAAAGTGAAGTGCTCGACATGCAAAAATGTTCTCTCGCCATTCTTCTGGAAGAACCGTCTCGCTTTCAAAGTTGTCCCACCTAGCGGTGGTCCGACCCGGTCTAGTCCAAAACCGACGACGTGGTTGGCGTCGGGATTTAGGTTGTGAGAGCGTCTGTGTAGAATTTAGAAGCCACGTCCAGAGTTCACTGTGACAACTGTCTTTTGAAATGGAGGGACAGTAACTGTGTGTATATGTAAGCCTGTTAAAACTTCAGAGAGTAAAATTATCAGTAACTTTTGTCTAAGTCCGCCATTGTACAAATTCATCTTCCCGAAACAATAACGTGGCGCACAGCGTGATGTCAAAAAAAGGCGCACACATTTAACGTTGCGTTTCCTCAGTTTTTCTCGTCCACACCTAAACGCTAAAACGGAGTTTTTGAAAATCTCCACTCTGGCAGGACTTTTTAAAAATCTCCTTTTTCAGTGACCCAAAACGCAGTTTAGTGTGGACGAAAGGCCCAAACGCACAGAAAAATCGGTGTTTTCAAAAATACCCATGTACGTGTGGACGTAGCCTGTGATATTTGGCAGGCAACACCCAGGAATTTCAAACACTTCAGTAAAATATATGGAGTTATAATGAAGAAACTTTGTACTTAATATCACAATATTTTGTAATCTTACTTCCTTCTGACACTTTTGGAATAAGACATGGGAACAACTGTCTCCAATAAATCAGACTAATTACCAAGTAACTTATTCATAATGGAAACTCCAATTTAAGAATTTAAAAGATGACATCATCAAAACCAAACAAACAGTCCATTTAAATTACTAACGTTTTTGTAAGTGTGTAAGAAATCTTCTAAAAAACCCTTTTTGACATATAAATGGAAATATAAGTGCAGACATTTTCTTTGCAAAATGATAAATAAAGTCTGTGTGATAAAGGAAGGTCTGTGAAGTGTAAGAGAAACAACACACAAATACATCAAAACAAATCTTTAACAAACATTTCGAGCTTACAGAAGTTTACAGTTTCATGTAAACTTCAGTCGTGGCCTTTATGTTCATCCACAGAGCAGAGATAACTGATACTCTGCTGATCAGTACAGCAGAACATCTTCATCACCTCATCATAACAGGACTTGAAAGCTTCAGTTTTTGTTAAGTGAAATTATTATACGTGTTGAAGCCCTTACTCTTCATGTCACAGGGGGAACTTTGGTTGAGACTTTACAGTACAACTTGTTGTGACATCATTACTATGTTTGTTATGGGCTCTCACCATGATGGTGGGGCGCTGTATGTAGATGAAGATGGACTCTGCTCTTTATGTTAAATAAATATGCCCAAAGGCTAAAGAGTAGTGATGGGCAAAGCCAGGCTTCAAAACAATCTGACACCATCTCCACAGCGACACCTGCTGGACAATTTGGTTATCGCCACATCTTGATGATGCTGTTCTGTGAAACAGTGACACAGACGAGCCGTGCACAATTAAAACAAAGCTACTTATTATATCAGACAGTCAATAACTGCGATCAACACGTTATTCTGGAGAAATTCTCACAGAACGAAGGAAAGAAAAATGATGAGACTGTTAAAGACAGCAATCTGTGAATGTAGTGATCAGTGTGCTTCAGCAAAGATCTCCATCTGTTAACATTCGTGTTGCTCACATTAAATCTATTTATAAAGTAACACATACAGAGAAAAGACTGCAGTGTTTACTATAATAACCACACAGGTTTACGGCTGTTTTTGGGCTCAAAGTTTGGATGTGTTTGGTTGACTTTTAACTTTTCTGGGAGTTCGTGTCAATCATCAGGTTTTTTCTACACCTGTCAAGCAAAGCTAGAAGCTGGCATAGTGTTAGCTTTGATTTTTAATCAACTTAATATTTATATATTTTAATGAAAAGACTAAATGTGTTGTCTTTCTTTATAAAAAGTTAACATTCATCACATTTTCTGACCAATCGTAACACTCCATTTCACACACATCTTTAAATCATCCTCTGCTGAGCAGCCTGTGAAGCATGAAGAAACCTTCCTGAACTTTCCCTGCTGTGGATTTTCCATTTTCTAACATCATGTTTTGCTGTCAGTCTGGAGTTTTGGTTATAATGAACCTGCATTACTTCAGTTGTTTTTGAGTTATTCACAATGAAGCATCAGTGAGAATAAAAAAAGGAAAAAACTCTGTCGTGAAAAGAAGAAACAGATCACGTGTAATTAATGAAAGTGTTTTTCTAGCTTTTCTTTTTTACAGTATAAATATATTCTTCACGGTGACACAGTGAGTAACAGATTATAGTGAGGATGACGTCACTTAATACTGAAAATAACATTTTCTGTTGAAAGTAGAAAAAAGATCGAGTCAGAGCTGAAATTCCCGCCTGTTTTATTTTCTCACTGTATTACCCTTCAAGGACCTGCAGCTCAGTAAAGCGTCTGACAGCCAAACCCATCTGTTCTCTGATTGGATAGTTAAATTTGTGATTGACATGACATTGACCAATCAGCTGAAAGGAAGAAAAATCGGGTCAAAATTCGTACTTGTAAGTTGAAACTTGAGTGCAGAGTTTCACACGTGTTTTTTTGCTTTGTATCTGTAACCAGACCTTAACAAATAGAAATTCTAACGTGTAAATATTTTTACACACACATATTTTTTACGCACACACAAATTCTTATCTACAGATGCACAAATATATGCATTCTGATTTACAAGTACAAAATATTTAAGACCACAATTTGAGCCCATACAGGAGGAGGCTCCACCTCTACACACACAGACACACAGAGGAAAGAAATAAAGAGCAAAAGGTGGAGAAACAGATAAAATGGTAGCTTGGTACATGAGGACAAGAAGACCACAACAGCTTCTGTTCCACTGCTATACATATACTGTACTTATTGATGAAAACTTCCCACAGGACCTTCAGTCATTTCTGACAGGAAGTTTATGTCCATCCTTTAATACTTATGGATGAGGTAACATCCAGGCAGCAGTCACATGCAGGTTTGTGCTCCACTTGCATAAGGTGATCTCTGCACATCCAGAATATGCTCACCTCATGGACCTGAAACTTTCCTGTCCATAATGCTCTCCAAGGCATATGATCTCACATGTGAGGTAAACCTAAGCAGCTCCTTAGACTACCATGAGCTGGATGACTAAGAACCTGCACAGACATCTGTGAGGTAAACATATTTTTCTGTGAGCATCATTAAGTCAATTCTAGGTTTCATGTGCTGATTCGGATGCTTTACATTTATTCTGTTTTAGAGCAGGTGGAGAGGGGGAACCAGATGGGAGCAGGTTCCACTTTGGGTGATGAAGTGGAATAAGTGATCACCTTTTTGTCTCAGCTTGTCATCACAACTAAATTCATGTTCAAATGAAGCTTTTTACTGTGACGCTGATATCTGTATTTGTAATTGTACCTGCCTTGCTTTGTCACTCCAGATTTCAGCACAGTTCTCTGCACTTGTTTATATGACAAAGTTTGACAGCAGCAGGGCTTTATGTTTGTGGGTTGTTTAATAATGTGAGGCCTTCCTCAAACCGCTGCCTCAGTTCATGCTGAAGCCATCTGCCATTATCTACTAGAAATGCTGTCAAACCTAAAGTGAGGATGTGGTCCCAGCTCGCATAATTAGAGAGACTAAACCAAAGTGGTCTTCTCTGCTGAATATGGTGCCATGGTAGAAGCAGCAGACAGATGGATGTCTTCACTGACAGTCATGTTTTCCTGTGGCAGTTACTCTTTGATGATATGCTTTACATTACCTTTGTTTTAGGTAAGTGTGTTATCATTAAGAATCATTAAAGATAATTTAAGGTATGGTTGGCATCGTCTCCAAAAATAAGTCTTTTGATGTGATGGCTGTAAGGAGCCATAATCTTTATTAATCTTAATCTTATTGATATATAAACCCTCTAGTTTCAGCAGCATTCTTCAGGTTTTTAAAAGCTTCTCTGTTGCAGTGCTGCCATTTAAAAAGTAATTAGTAAGATTCCTGACTGACCTGCTCTGTTGTGTGTAACCTAAAGGGTCTGATTCAGGTCTGTGGTGTATATTGAGTCAGAAGCTAAACACACTGCAGAAACACCTGAGGGTGGTCTATGAGGAATACATCCCAGGAATCATGGAGATCATGCTGACAGAGCTTGATAATTGAAGATGATGCAGGACGAGCGGTTCAGGAATCAGTTCTCATGATGACGATGTGCAACTGCATCTCACCATTATTCTCTACAGAGTTGGTAACATTTCCCATATTTAACAGAATAGTAATTTTGATTTGCATTTTCTGTTAACAACAGTAGAGGCAACAGAAGATTCACACTGATGGATGAAGCCCATCAGTGTGAATCTTCTCTTCTGCTACAACGTCACCTGCTGTCTTCAATCCTCCATACCCGACAGTAACAGCTGACTGTTGTGTTGAGCTTCTTTGTGAGATCTGTTAAATGTAAAGTTCATAAATCCACTACACTTTTTGTCAATGTTTGTTTTTCTGTTCTCATTCCTGGAGCTACCAAAAAGCAGAGGTGGCAAAAGTTCAGACATTCTGTATTTAAGTAGAAGTACAGATACTCGTGTTACTCAACTAAGAGTAAAAAAGTTCAGGCTCTGAAATAAAGCTTCTGTGTAAGTTCAATAACAAAGATCTATGGTCTCACATCTGTCCGCTCCCAGGTGCTGCCGGCTGAATCTAAGCTTTATCACTTCCACTGTCAAGCTGTTTGTGTCATCACTGGTCTGGTCCAATCACATTCTCCCGGCCTTCTCCAGGCCAATCACCATTCATGCTGCGTACTTCAAATCTCACTGTGCATCTGTCATTCTCCTTCATAGACGCCTTTGTGCAAAGCACCTCCTCCCCAGTTCCACCTCTCATCACTCAAGCTTCATTCAAGTCACCTTCATCTCCATCACCAGCATCTAGGCTCTGAGGGGTCCTGCTCTAATCTGTTTCACAGCTGGAGCTCCGTTCTGCAGAGAGACAGACCACCAAACACCTTTGTACATTCTGTTCATCAATAAATCATCTTCATTCTTTCTGACGATCTCTCCTTATTGAAATGTACTTAAAGTAAAAAAGTAAAAAGTTGCTCCTTGAAGGAAAATTCTACCATCAAATTTTAAGTAAAGGTAACTGAACCTGGTGCTATATTAATATTATAATAACAAATATTAGTACATAAAAATTCAAATGTTCAAATCTAAATTCCAATTCTAATGACTGTTAAATATCTCATCTGTAAAAAGCCTGTATTGAAAACAGTACAGCACTTAGGGTCCAGCATAGCAGTGATATCAGTTTTACAGCAGGAGCAGTTTGGAGTCCAGTCTTCTTCAGCTGACTGAAGAAATCTGCAAACGTCATGTTTGTCATATTTGTACACAAAACTGAGGTTGTCGTGTAAATTATCAGCTAAACTAAATGTGAATGTTTTATGTGTTTCTAATGAATGAATGGCCTGTAACTAAACAGAGAAACAGTTTAATACAGAAAAAGTCATTTTAATACAATATTATGCAAAGTGTTTCTAAAATTATAAAACTCAATGAAGGACACAGTTCTATGTAAAAATGATCTATGACACAGTGTACTTTATGATAAAGGCTTTATTCAGCCTAAAAACATGGCAGAATGTAAAACATGTGGACAAACTGAGCTGAGGTGCTTTAACCTCCTCTACATCCCTGTTAGCAGGATGAAGGCGCCCTCTTGTGTTGTGCATCACTTTCAGATTTCACTTGTTAACCTGCAGGAAGACAAAACTTCACTGAGCCTTCAGCAGCTTCAACATCATCAGTAAAGACAGATTTAAATATGTGTAATATCACACTGTGTCAGT
This sequence comes from Perissodus microlepis, assembly GCF_051167445.1. Taxonomy (NCBI): domain Eukaryota; kingdom Metazoa; phylum Chordata; class Actinopteri; order Cichliformes; family Cichlidae; genus Perissodus; species Perissodus microlepis. The sequence continues at coordinate 36,670,610 of NC_140478.1, forward strand.
TTGTTCACAGGAGTCACAACCTGTAACACTGATGCTGCATTCAAGGACCATTACAAACATCTGAAAGGACTTATAACATCAAGAAAATGTGACTTGTTTCTCTGTAATGAAGCTGTTTTAGTGAAGAAAGTTGAAAGGTCACAGAGCGACTGCTGAATCTTCTGCTCTAAACATGAACTCTGAACTTTGTGATGCTTCAGGAGGAAAACTGCTTCAGTTATTCTCTCAGATTAGTTTCATATTTTCTGCATCAGATTTGAGTGAGATCCTGGAATGAAGACAGAAGAAAAGACTTTGTTCAAAGTTTGATTTATAGTCAAACCTTCCAGTTTATTCACACAATAAAACATCAACACAATATATGAATTCATTCATTAAAATCACAGTTTTTCCTCATTTGTTTGATGATTTTGACAAAAACAAACACAAACACACACACATGGTCTGCCATACTCATAAAGAGAAATGTCGACATTGTTCAATACAAATATTCCAGAAACATTTAGAGGATAGAGAAGTTTACATTTTCATGTGGAGAAATATTTTAGTAAATCAAAATGATGATGAGCAGTGATAGCCTCCATAAACAGTCACAGGAAAGATCTCCTTTAAAAACTCAGAAACATCAAGAGAACAACTAGAAGATGTGGAGGTACCACCCATAATGTTTGACTGACAGCTGATCTCTGTGCAGAAATGATGGAGAGAAAATAAAATGAAACTAAAATACAGATTTAAACCCACAATATGAAAGACTTCAGTCTAATTCACTTTAGTCAACTCAGCAGTGTCTCCATAATAATAAGGCAAAAGTCCAGCATAGAGCGGCTGAGTGAATGTGGTCTGGACTCTGTGGAGGAGAGTCATGGTTTCAGAGACGCTGTAGAAGGACAAAATACCTGCTCTGTGATCCAGGTACACTCCTACTCTGGAGGAACGAGGACCTGAGACATAAGTTTCGATGTTGTTGTACCAAAATGAATAAAAGTTGTGAAAATAGAAAGCAAAAGATTTGTCATTACGTCCAAATCCACACAGTCATTTCCTTTCCCTGCTCTGCTGATACTCTTGTATGAGACTGCTACTTCAACTCCTGTTCCTCTCCCCTCCACCTCCCAGTAACAATGTCCAGTCAGACTCTCTCTACTCAGGACCTGAAACCACCAAGTGAATCTGTCTGGATGATCAGAATAAGACTGTTGGTCTTCCATTGACTGACAGAATGTTACTTTTCTGTTCCCCTCTGATAATAACAGCTCTTTGTGTGCTGTGTTTTGATCCAGTGTGATTTCACATGAATATTTTAAGAATCCAGCTCTGGTCTTTGGCTCTGGTGGATCTGACAGTAAAACATCCACTTCAGTGACTGTCAGTGAGATGTTTGTCCATTCCTCTCTCAGAATGTCCTGTAGTTTATCTCTGACCTCTGACACAGCTGCTGTCACATCCTCAAAGTAGCTCAGAGGACGGATATTGATGCTGGATGAGTCTGTAGACTCACTGAGTGCTGACAGTGAGGGGTAGTTGTGTAGAAACTGGATGTGATCCTCTGTGTGTGAGAGCTGCTTCAGCTCAGCATCTTTCCTCTTCAGCTCAGTGATCTCCTGCTCCAGCTTCTCCTGAAGCTCTTTGACTCGACTCACTTCAGTTTCCTGCTGGGATCTGATCTGCTGCTTCACATCAGAGCTTCTTTTCTGGATGAGATGGATCAGCTCAGTGAAGATCTTCTCACTGTGCTCCACTGTTTGATCAGCAGACTGATTGATGGCCTCCACCTCCTGTTGAAGCAGCTTCACATCTTTCTCTCTGTCCTGGATTCTCTGCTGGATGTTTTGTCGACTCACCTCCAGCTCTCTCTGCCTCTCAGTCCTTTCTGCTGCAGCTGAGACTGTGTCGTGGCCTTTATGTTCATCCACAGAGCAGAGATAACAGATACTCTGCTGATCAGTACGGCAGAACATCTTCATCACCTCATCATGACGAGAGCAGATGTTCTCCTGGAGCTTCTTGGAGGGCTCCACCAGCTTGTGTTTCTTGAATGTAGGTGAATCATAATGAGTCTGAAGGTGTTTCTCACAGTAAGATGCCAGACAGAATAAACAGGACTTGAAGGCTTTCATTTTTCTTCCAGTGCAGACATCACAGGCCACATCTTCAGGTCCAGCATAGCAGTGATCAGCAGGAGCAGCTTGGAGTCCAGTCTTCTTCAGCTCCTCCACTAAATCTGCTAACATGGTGTTTTTCTCCAGGACAGGCCTCGCTTTGAAAGTCCTCCGGCACTGAGGGCAGCTGTAGATTTTCTTCTTTTCCTCTTCATCCCAGAAGCTTTTAATACAGTTCATGCAGTAGCTGTGTCCACAGGGAATAGTCACAGGATCCTTCAGTAGATCCAAACAGACTGAACAGCAGAATTTTGTTTGGTCCATTTGATTCATGTGCTGTGCCGTTTCACCGTCTCTCAGTGACTATCAGACAGTTTCACTTCCTCTGAACAGAAACAACCTCTGTGCTCTGAAGGGAAACAGATCTCTGCTCTTGTTCACCTTCAGACCCATCCTGATACAGACACATCTGTGAAGGGAGATATATTCTTACAGAGCGACCAAGAGCCAATCACATGATGCAGGGTGTGGTATGTGTGATTACATCATGCAGTAACAAGTCTGACCCAGTTAATGTTTAATAGTTTATCTTTACTTGGTGCTTTGAAATGTGACAGTCAACACCCAGTGAGTTCATTTTATATTTTAGAAAGTTCAGCAAAGTTTAGGATGCTGTGATGAATAAAAATAAATCAAACTTTATATTTTGACATTTTCTAATCTTAGTTCATTCTCACACTTACAGAATGATGCATGGGAACAACTGACTCCACTAAATCAAACCTATGTTCAAATGAAATTACTGTACAAGACAGGCAGCAAGCTTGATTTCTTGATTATTTTTTTAAATAGTAAAATATATGTAAAACTATTTAAAAAACAAATACAGATAGTGTTCTAATTCTACATTCTTTAGTAATGTTTCCTGTGTACCACCATGGATTTCGAAACAATACATTAATATGTGCTTTAAATGCAGACACTCAAATTTAACTCAACATTCACACTGAAGATACACAGTAGACATAAGAATCAGTTTTCATGCCCTTTATTTTTTCTTTCATTTAAAATCTTTTTGGTAAAAATCATCATAATTACCCATTAACTTTCATGTACAGCTTAAATGTTTCACTACACTGTTGGCAGCAAACTAGAAGCTAAATGACTCTTCAGTCCAAGGGCGTAGATTTGGCATTAACGGAAGGGACATGTCCCCACCAATATCCAGCGATTATTGAATTGTCCCCACCAATAATTTGAAAGAAAAACAAACCCGATAGAAAGAAAAAAACGATCTGTCAACGTCTCATTCGCCTAGCGGTGCAGAAAGAGTTAAATTACGTTCTCTACTGGAGTCCTACGTCATGTGACAAATATGGCCAATGTGATTGGAGCTCTGTTTAGTTTTAGCAGCAGCAAGCCTGCGCTGAACCACTGGATGAGAGACTCACTGAAAAGGCAGCTGGTTTTATTACTCAATGATTTGTTGTTACAAAGATAAAAATTGGGAACAGGAAGAAGTAATGGTATTACTTCTCCCTTGTCACAAGAAGTCACCACAGCAGGTAGATGCCTTTCCTGAACCAAACCCAATGGGATAAGCGTCTCCTTCTGGGATCTTTCACCTGGTAGGCGAACCACTGTAAACCACGATACCAACTAAACCACTTGATAGCTTAGTTAAGAAAAAGTCTGTACAGATAAGGAACGTGCATTCTTCACCAGCTTTAAACCTTTGTTCACATGTAATGCCATATTCCACACTTTGCTATCAGTTGTGTACAAATCGGTGGCTACTCATGAGTTCCTCTGAACTTTCATACAACTGAGCTCAACAAACAATAACTGTCAGTCAGCAGAGGAAACTCATTTTTCCTCCAAAGTGATTCAGTGCATCAGAAATCTACGGTGTGTTTATTTTTGTTATTCAGTTCAGTTGTGCGTCAAGCTGACTGCTGTTAATCGTACCGATCAGGCACAAAAGTAAAAGCAGATAGGAATGATACTGTCAATCCGAAAGTCCACCACAAGCTGAAAGAAACAACTCGAAATGCTCTAAAACATAGGTGTCAAACTCTGGCCCGCGGGCCAAATTTGGCCCGCAGCCTACTTACATTTGGCCCGCGAAGCCATACCAAATTACTATCAGAGCTGGCCTACTGGTATTATACAGCTAATATATATATTGTTTAGTATTAAGCTTTGCTTGTTCCATATTCAGTTTTCAGCAAAACGTGTTTGAGTCCATAAGAAAAGATTCATTCTTATATCTGGAGGAATAAATATATTTCAATAAATATTAACGTTAGCCCGCGACTTTGTTCCAGTTTTGAATTTTGGCCCACTGTGTATTTGAGTTTGACACCCCTGCTCTAAAAGAACAATAAATGTTTTTCCACAAAAAAGCAAAACCAAAGGCTCTGAGCCTGGCCTTTTAACGGCTTCACCTACTTTGGAGTTTTTTAAAAACTTCAACACTTTTAAATAACCCTTTAATCTCTGGGAAATAATAAAATCATCTTCAGTTTTAGTTTTTTCTTGAGCAAAATACATAGAAGACAGCAGATGCATCCAATAAATTTCTCCCGAGTAGGCTGACTCAGTCAAAAAGGCTCACTGTCTGGTGATATATCTTAATCTCGTGTGGTTTTACATTGCTGTAAAAACTTTATTACTACAGATATCTAATAAAAAAACAAAACTGCTGTCACAGCCACTACAAACACAGACTTACATTGAGTTCTATGATCCAGAGCATGGTGATGAACAAGAGGTCAAAGGTGACAAAGAGGCAGAAAGTCCTCCTCACATCCGAGATGCATTTCTTCTCTCCGATGTCGTACGCCTCCAATCTCACAGAAACGGCCGGGGAGTTGACAGACCCCATGCCTGTTCTGACAGGGATCTGTGAGTAGCTACCGCTGCTGCTGCCTCCACCACGTCGGCCTTCCATCGCTGGCCACCCCACCTGGGCAGGGCTGGCCCCACCTACTGGTCAATTTTAGGAAAGAGTCAGAGGTGGAAGATCATTGGAGCTGGAAGCGAGGCTGGTGTTGGTGATGTGGAGTCACTGTGTGGAGGTTAAAAGCATCACTGCATCTGTAGAAAAGAAGATGAAGAAGGTAAAGAAATGGCAATCTCCTCTCAGGGAGTAAACCTCAGCGATTTTCTAAAGCATCTAAGTCTTTGTAGACATAATAAAAATTCTGACAATCGTCTGCTTCTTTTTTTGAACAACATAGTAAAGCAGAATAAGCTCCATCAGGCTGTGGATTTACATTGTTGAGTTAGATTTTATAACGATTTGTTCATAATACAAAGCTTTTAGAGATCTTTGGGCTTTGCAGTGCTAAGAGTGTTTATGTTTCTGGTTTCTGAGAGCAGAGCTAAAAACAAAACAAAACAAAACACAAAACAAACAAAAAAACAAGCACAACACAACCCCCCCCCAAAATCTAATTCAAACCACTAGTCATGCACAAAACCAACCATATATATGCAAAGTTGTTGATGCTCTCTGTATGGTTGCCACTCAAACTCTTCACCGTATCTCAAAGACTGAACCCTTCAGGAGAAACTCATTTCTGCTGCTTGCGTCTGTGATTTCTTCACTACTCAACGTTTCTGAGATCTGGAATGCAGATCGACTAGTAAATCAAAACGTTCACCTTCTGGCTCAGTTCTCCCGTCACCACCACAGTCTAGTGCAACACCTGAGGTGTCGGATGTCATCCCAGCCTGTTCACATCCAGCAGTAAACTCTCTACTACATGGTGATTGTTCGGATGAAGCCAACAGAAACACAATGTCTGAAAAAAACGTTGTATTACATCTTTTTCTTCATGTAAACGAACGAAACTTCTCTCAAATCCATCAGTCTTTTCACTTACTCTTGAGTTAATTAATCAATGTTTGCATTTCTTACCATTTCCTGCATGAAGAGATTACAACAGCTGCAACTCATTATTTTACAGTACTGAAGTGAGCGGCTTCAAATTGCTCTTTCACTTATAACTGAGCTTAAATTGGACTTTTCTACTAAAAAAACCCTGTAAAAATCACTGTCACATGACCCAGAAAAAGATTTCCGTTATCATCTAGCTTCAATGACTTTTGGACCTCATACCATTAAACACTGTTTACACTGTCTTTGTTTTAAGGAACTGAAACCAGTTGTGCTTTTGCTTTAACTGTCAGCTGCTCTGATACACAGAAAAAAAAGGCAGGATGGAAACGTGATTTGTACAGTCTGGTCCCAGCAGGTTTTCTCTGGTGATGTGGTTTCACAGTCTTGTGACTTTCATGTTTTACATGAATTAGTCTTTTTGGTTCACAAAATGCATCTATTTTAGGGCTTTAGTCAGGTTTAAATGACTGTTAATTACCTGAAAAATAAATCTGTTAAAAGAACCATTCAGTCACTTTGTAATGGGACGTATCTTCAGCACAATCGTATGTACTGTGCACCTGAAACTAATATCGTTCACCATTTGGCGCTTCCTTCTCACATGCCAGAGAGCTATTACAGTTACACCGCAGATGGTGTCTAAAACAATTTAACCCTCAACTTCCTAGCAGTTGCATCATTACATTATTTCAGCATTTGCAGTTATTCCAACTGTTTTATTAATCCTTAACATACTTTTCATTTACTTGTTCAACTTTACAAAATGCCAGTCAAAAAAAAAAAAAACCCAGAAAGTATACGGGACATTGACTGTCATTCAAACCTGAACTTTACCCAGTATTTTCCACATAAATCAGCTAGCACCAACATTAAAACCAATTACATTTGCCACGCTGCAATGGATCCTGGTTTTTATGTGGATGTTGTTTTCACACAGACTGCCCTACTTAAACATTATTACAGCCAAATTACACCTCCCATATGGCAATGGCACTCCCTGACGGCTGCAGCTTCCCTTGGAAGTCTAATGCGTCAGACCGGAGCTTAATTACTCAGGAACAACAACAACAACAACAACAACAACAACAACAAAAGATAAATCCACATATATATTAGCGTCTGAGTTGCAAGGGCCAGCAGTCAAAGCAATTTTAAATGACATTTTATTTAAACATATGGGATCCCAGCACCACCCTCTCCCCAGCCACCTACTCCACCTCTTCCAAAGTGAAGGTGTGGTATCAGGGTGCTCAGCCCTGCCGTGAGATGTAATGTCTCCAGCACGTCCTGGGTCTGCACCAGCTTACAAAACAAAGAAACAGATTAGAGCTGGGGACCTGTCGCTGTTCTAAATGTCTTTGAGTGGTTACAATTTCCACTGCTTCAAATCTGTTAACTAACAAGTTTTCATTTAAATATGTGTATGAGACTCCAACGTATTTACAAGTAGTAACCTCCAGGTCTGAAAAATTAATCCAGAATGGAAGTGCAAACAACTAACAGGAGCAGTTCCTCTGAAAGACACCAAGGCTGGTGCCAATTCCCGCAGTTAGAGCAACAAATACTGAGGCAGCAGTTTGAACAGGCTTGCCAAAGCTGGACACAGCGGAAGACTGAAAAGATGTTGCTGGTCTGATGACTGCTGTGACATTCAAATGGTAGGGTCAGAATTTGGTGTAAACGACATAAAAGAATGAACATCTTGCCTTGTATTAACATTTCAAGTTGCTGATAGCGGTGTGAGAGTGTGGAGAATATTTTCTAGGCATACTTTGAGCCAATTAGTACCAGCTTAGCATTGTTTAACCACCACAGCCCAGCTAATGCTGACCATGTCTATCACTTTATAACCACACTGTACCCATTTTTTGATGGCTGCTTCCAGCTCAAATCATCTCAAACTGGTTTCTTGAACATGAAGATGAGTTCACTGTACTCCAATAGAGCATCTTTGGGATGAGGTGGAACGGCAGATTCAAGTCAACAATTAATGAACATGACTTCATGACGCAGTTCTGTCAGCAACAGGGGTCATACCTGCTATAAACAAGCTGTACCTAACAAAGTGACCAGTAATTGCATATATGCTGTTATGATGGATGTTTATAATAAATATTAACTGAGAGAGAAAAGATACACCAAAGCTACTCTAGGGTAATAACAAAACGAGGGAAATTAACAAACTACATCTAACTGTTTTGGATTCAGAACAATTATTTTCAGCCTTTTATAAGGATTAAAATTTATTTCTGGATTAATTTTGGCAGCTTGAACTAGTTAAAGAAGATGCTGCCTATCCTGACATTTACATGAAAAGTCAAAACTAATATTTAAACACAATGACGACAGACTCTAGGCAGACAATCCTGTAAAACATGGAAATATGAAGCATCTCTGATGGCTCAACACAGTAAGAAGAAGGGATGGAAATGATGTATAACTAGTTGAATACTGGAATCAGTGTTTTAAGCTGTGATGTAATAAACTAGTGGTGGGAAAATGAAAAAGAAAGAAGACAAATGTTTCCCTTTTGTGTTTTCCCGATTATTTGTCCGATATTTAAAAAAAACAACAACTATCTATCATGTACAAACTCTTAACAGGAATAAACCTGAAACCAATTGTTCTGCTGGGGAAGTTTCGTAAGCGGCACGAAGTTTAAAAAACAACATTCACCTGAGGGAGGCCCCCAGGAGCTCAGGTCTGACTGGTTTCAGCGACCAGAAACTGGAATGTACGGTGAGCAAACTGTGTTAAAATGCAGTGACTGATAAAAGACGGATGAGCACCATCACCATCACAATTAGTTGATCAATATTCTCAATAATATAACAAAAGGCTTTCTTACAGACTGTATTATAATACAAATACAAACCACACATGGATTATTGCATGGTCCTGAAGCCAGCAGCGCCCTTGGTCATGAGATTTGTTTTAAATGTTTGCTGTATTATTGTTTTTAAATCATTGGAGTATACAGATTTTAAAAGTGTTTTATGATTACAATAGTTCGTAAAGTAGCAGAAGTATTCACACATCACAGTGACGCAGGTTAAAGGTTAATTATCAACCTTCTGTGGAGGAAATAAGGTGCTTGTTGTGCATTACGTTCAACATTTTCCTAATGTACCTTCAAACAGCTAATACCGCTTGAGCATTCCTGTCTGTGCCTAATGTCAAGTCATAGTCATGTAGTTTCTCTTTTCAAGTTCTTCTTGATGAAAATCACACTTTAACCTTTGACTTTCATAAATGATGTGACAGACTTAACACCATGTTAAGTCTATTTGGCAAATTCTGATCAATTATGAAGGATTATCCAGAATATTCTGACCGGCTACCTTTGATAACGCAGAAACAGAAATCTTGAGTTGTGGTATCAGGGTGCTCAGCCCACAGATATTGAACTTCACATACCCCATCTGCCTCCATTTGGGACTGCAATGGCCTTAAAAACCCTACACATATCTTCCCTACTTAAGTGCAGCCTTTTTTCTAATGGAATTACAATATCGGCATCTGGTCTCTGACTTCTCATCAATTGTGTGGGCGTCCTTTAGAGGACATTTCATCGGAATAAAGGCAAATACGGTGGTGCCTTTATCTGCAGAAATATGTGGCCTGTAGCCAGTGGGTGGGGCACCACATGCTCGCTCTCACTGTTAGATTGGATAGAAAAGTCTGCAGCAGGACAAGCGAATATTAATGACGTTTCTGAGTGTTTCGATTCCATCAAGAACAAAAACAAATCTTAGCTAACCAACACTCACTGGGTTTTAGTGGATTACTATATTTCACAGAAATATTACAGAAACAGTTTCTTTGGTACAATAATCCAGCTGTGCAGAAATCAGGGAGTCGGGAAGAAGCAGCTCATTAAATTCTGTGCTTGTTTAAGACTGAAGCACATATTATATTATCATAATACCAGAGCTGAACTGGATGACTCATTCCTCATTAAATTACTTCAGATGTTATTTAAAAAATATATATATTTTATGCAAGTGAAGCTGCTTGTGCTGCCACCTAAACCAATCATAACGTGGCCTCAAATGTTAAAGTAACCTTATGAGCAGAATCTGATATAAGAGACTATCAGTTATGGAGACAAAGATAAAGGCAAAAAAAAAAAAAACTGTATTTAAATTAAATAAGCAAACTGATATGAATGAACCTTACATTTAGATAATACAAATCATCAGCAAGAATAATAAAAAACAAGCAAAAACAAATAATAAAAAAAACCTCAGCTAACGTGGAAGCTACACTGCAAGGTGGTCTGTTTAATAAATAAAATCTGACAGGTCACATACAGGACCATTAACATCTCTGTAAACAGAACTCAGCTCCCACAAAGCTCCAAATGAAGAAAAACTGCCTCTGCATGCAGAGAACTGTTTGTGGAGACATCCAGCATGTCGACGCACAGTGAGTGAATGATGAAGAACAAACCATAACGAGGGGCAGGGCTACTACACTGCATTGTGTCCATCAGGTAAAAAAAAAAAGAAATCTGTTGGCTAATCTACACCATATCAATAACAGCTTCCTTAAGGTTTTAAAATGCACTGCAGCTGCATTTTAAAACATATCTACAAGCAATGCCAAAGAAACACACAGGTATGAGTACAGAGGTACTATGAAGGTAGCTCACTTCTTACTGGAGTATATCACCATAGTGACTTAAACTGTAGAGCAAACCTGCTTCAGAGCAGGTTGTGTTTGAGATTACGGATCAACAAGTATGAAATCACCACTTAGCTACCAATCAGTTCTCTGGAAAACTGCTTTACAACAAGTACCTGAAAGATCCCTTTGGACTGCTGTGCCATGGATAGTGGGAGGATCTTTCCATTGATGAGCATCAGTAGTCTAATCAGTTTAGATTCTTAAATTCAACTTCATTCTTTGACTTTTCCCATTTGTCTGCAGAACAATTTCACAACATTTTGAATTCCTCTATAAACATTAATCTCGTTTTTTTCTTTTGTCTGCAACGCTTGTCCCTAGCATGTCCTCGTCCATGAAAGCATTTAATCTTATCTGAGCAATTCCTCTTGGTCTCCTGTATCACTGCTCATCATTCGACATGCTTTTCCCAGTATATCCACGGCCATTTTTGTATTTATGCTTGTATTTTCTCCCAGACTGGTAAACATCAACAGAGCTCAGCAAAAGAACTTTTAGTTCCTATTTGAACTTTATTAATACAAGTGTTTAACCTTTTCATGTTTATAGTTTTATCTTTCTTTGTAAAGTCAGCTGTTCTGCTGCTCTGTATGTGATTGGTCAGATGCCCCCAACGCCACCCCTTTCATGTAAACAGGCTAGTAGGTAAAATGGGAAACCCTGGTTTACCTTATAGAGTTGATAACTAGCGTCATGTGATCACTTAGTCTGATTGACAATGTTGGGATAAGTTAATCAAGATAACAAAAAGATTTCTTGAGTATGATGAACAATGAATTTAACTCCTAAATATGACTTCCTAACACAGAATGTGATGACGTCATACGCTTTGTACTTTGATGTGTGGTGATTGGAAGTGTCTGTGTGGTGCAGCCTGGACAGACCAGACCAGCTGCACCACACAGACACTTCAAACCTCACCCGAGGACAAAAAGCACAAGAACAACAACAAAAAAAGAAAGAAAACAAACCTTAGAAACATGCAGGGTTACAGGAGAAGCCAGTCGTGCAGAGGTGAGCCTGTGCGAGTCTGAATTTAACTCCTATTTATGACTTCCTACCAAAGAATGATGATGGGAGAATTTGGATTTATTTATTAACAGATTTATTACGCATTAGTTTTATGGGTCTGTTCCACTTAAGGTCAGATTGGTGTCTATGAACCAAAATGAGTTTCACACCAAGACTAAACTCGTGTCATGGTTTGCATTATGCAGTGGTTACAGTGGTGACACTTATTAGACTCTGAAGTCTGTGCACCAGTTTTTCAGGGTCCTGTAGGTGCAATTGTTGCGACCACTGTAAATGTGACACCATCACAGAAAAATTGTATAAAATCAGAAGAAGAAAGAGAACTCTAATATGATGGCTGCACACCAGCTGGATCATTATAACAACATCACATCACATGAGTAACTTCAACATGACGAGACTTCAAGGACTCCAACAATGTTCATACAGTGAGGATAAATAATGTTTTTTATTATTTATTATAAAAAGGACACAATATAGATATATAAAATGCAGCCAGAACTCCAATAACTAACATGTCCATTAATTTGACACGTTGGTTTATATATAATTTCTTTTTCTCTCTTAGCTTTTCAGCTCCACATTTTTGCCATTTCTTCCACACTCAACTCTTTTCTACAAGCTGAGCACACAGTGAAGGTAGGGGAGGGCTGGTGGCATTAAGAGATTTGATTGGGCAATCTAGGGGCCAGTTAGTTCTTTCCTTTGGTGAAAGTTGGGCTCTTCAATTCAGCATGGTACAACTCCAAAGATTCTGCAACATCAAACCCTCTGTCTGCTAATATTACATCCAGTTACAAGATGAGCTTCCCGACCCCCTGAACTACGGATGCCCTACATGACTGTTAGGACAACTTATGTATTGCAAGTATGCAGTACTAAGAATAACTTGATGTTTCTGACTTTGCATTATGAATTGTTTACCCACTGACAAACATTTCAAGTTCTACTAAATTAAAAAACAATTTGTGGTAACCTGATTATGATTCAAAAAGAATAATTAACAACACTTCTTGTAATGGTGTTAAAATCAGCCCAGCTTTTATTTTCATATGCAAAAAGTAAAAGAAAATCAGCCAACATACTGGACACACATAATTGTCAATATAATTGTTTATTGTTCAACACAATAAACAATTATACTGTCACCATGGTTACTGGTATTGAAAGCTTATTGATAATTTGTCCAAGTAAAGAATGCCCTCTCACAAATGTCATGTGACCACCTCATTGGCTTACAGAATCGTGATGTCACACACATTTAGAATCTTACCACCACTGTGATCCTTTGATCCTTTGATCCTAAAACCCTTAAATAGGGGTGAGACGCAAGAACTTTCAGTCCGTTATTCGCAGCATTTATGTGTGCAGCATTTAAACGTTCGCCAGAGAAGCCTTTTTTTTGGATCCTTTTCAGAGTCACTGTTAACAGATTCCAACATGTCTCCAAGAAAACAGAAAAAAAGAGAAAACGTAAAGCCCAGCGCTCCTCTTTGCAATCGAGAAGACGATACTCAACTGCAGAAGATGTGCTCGGAAGAAATGCATGAGCAAAATCTCATGAGCAATCACAATACGCGACACCCGCCCCAGTCAGAGTACACCAGTTACATCTGGGAAAGTTTTTTTAAACAACGAGCGGAGATTATCAAACTGAGAGAGCACTGTGAGAGAAGGACCGCCGAAGTAGATAGACTGTTCAAACAGCTTCTTGATAAGGAGGATATTCAAAAGGAGAAAGAAATGGAACTCCTAGATATGCGGGGGAGGAACTTTGAGCTCCAAGCAAAGCTTAATAAAGTACAAGAAAAACCAACAGAAGAAATCCTCCAACAGAAGAAAAACGAGAAAGAGAGGGAAAAAAAGATTCAGGAGCTGCAAGTAAAGCTGGATGAAGCTCTGCAAAAAAATCAAGAACTCCTCCAAGAGAAGAAACAACTGGTCATAAAACTCCAAGGCACTGAGATAAATCAAAAAGTGCTGAAAGGAAGGGTTGAGTTTCTTCAAAAGAAAGCGCAACAGACCATGAAAAAGGAAGATATGGATTGCAAGCTTCAGGACAGCGAGAAACACAAGGAAGCCTTGCAAATAAAGCTTGATGAAGCTCTGCAAAAAAATCAAGAACTCCTCCAAGAAAAAGAACAAATGGACATAAAGCAGCGCAAACTGCAAGGCATGGAGGAAAAGTACAAAGGACTTCAGGCAAAGCTTGAAAAAACACTGAACAAAAATAAAGAGTTGCTTCAAGAAAAAAAGCAACTAGAAATTAAACAGAAAGAAACGGACTCCAAGCTTGAAGGCGTGGAGGAAAAATACACCGCGCTGAAAATAAAGCTTGATAAAACAGTGCAAAGAAATAAGGATTTCCTACAAGACAAAGAACAGCATGACACGAAACAGAAAGATCTGGATTGTGAGCTTCAGAACATCAAGAAACACAACCAAGGTTTGCAAGTAATGCTTGATGAAGCTCTGCAAAAAAATAAAGAAATCCTTGAAGAGAAAGAAAAACTGGACATAAACCAGAGAGGCATGCAGGAAAAATACGGAGCGCAGCAGGTAAAGCTTGATGAAACGCTGCACAAATATCAAGAGCTGCTTCAAGACAAAGAACAACGGGAAATAAAGCAGAAAAAAGATAAACAAATTCTCCAGAACTTTGAGAGGAAAAACCAACAACTGCAAGACCGTTATAACAAACTGAACTCCAAAACAACTGAGCTGGAGGGGGAAAAGAAAAAAGTGCAAAAACAATGCTCAGAGATGCAGAGTAAGCTCAGTGACATGCTGAGAAAAAACACAGAACTGGAGAAACTTTCCAACAACTTGAAGTGCAAAAACACTGAGGTGCAGATGTTAAAGCAGCAACTAGAGAAAACAAGCAAAGACCTGCAGTGTACACTTCAAGAACTCGAGAGAAGTCAGCAGCTACAAGACGCACACAACAAATTACAACACAGTTATACAGAGATGCACGAGGCAAAGCTTATGCAGGAGGCCAAATGTAAAGAACTGAAAGAAAGGCTCGAAGAAAAACAAGCCAAATTAGAAGAAGTGGAGACAACATGCAGGAAACTCGAGAAGGAAAATACACAAACAATTGATGAGTTACGAACCCTCATCCTAGAGAAAAAAGTGCTCGTGGAAAAGATGATGGAAAAGAAGAAAAAACGCTTCCGCTTCTTCTGGAGAAAGAGCACTCCTGCTTTTTCTACTTTTTCTACTTTTCCTTCTGCTGATGTCACCCCGTCTTCCTCCTCCACCGTTGCATCGTAATTTTCACCATAACTCCTAACACCTGTCCCATCTCTCCCCCCCCCCCCCCTTTCTCTTTCACCCTCACCCCCCAACCAGTCCCGACAGTTGACTGCCCCCTCTAGAGCCTGGTTCTGTCATAGGTTTCTTCCTTTAAAGGGAGTTGTTCCTATCCACTGTCGCACCCAGTGCTTGCTCAGAGGGCATAGTTGGGGTTCTCTCTCCTCTATCTCTTTCCTCCTTTCTATCCCTTTCCTTTACCCTCTTCTTTACCCCCCACCCCTCCCCCCTTTTCTATTCCCCCGCTTTTCTATTTCCTTAATAATTTAATAATAAACACAATTGGCTACATTTTAAATGTGTCTGATCAACGTCTTCATTCAAGAATGAATTGTCTTTCTCACGGAGTCATGTGTATTTTGTGTTTTCCTCGGGCTGGTGATCCCCGCGGTCGTTCAGCCCCGGAGTCCAGAGTTTTAGTGTTTTAATCACATTTAGTGTTACATTTCAGATCACCACAATAGGATATCCATAATTTAGGATTCAGGCATTTGTTTTAGTTCAATATCGTAATCATTCTATGACTGAGTAGTTTACAGAACCTTCAGTCTGCAGCAATAACTTCTGTTGGAGCTATTTGTTCTTATTTTTTATTATTTTGAAATTAGTTAAAGTTTGTTGTTAGTTTACTTATATTTTGGGGTTTATTTACAAGTTTATTTGTAGGTTAATATTTCTTTCAATGTTTTGTTTGTTTGATGTTACCTTGTTAAATTAGTCAGTAAAAGCTGTAGGGCCATTTTGTTTCTATAAATAAAGACACTGGTATAGGACCAGCATGCACTGGGGTGAGCCTATGGTTTTTTACTAGAGCAGGAGAAGCAGCAGGAAGTAACTAAAAATGGATCTTGTTATTGCTTGCCAAACTGGATAAAATAAACCATAAAAACGCAACTTTAAAGTTTTGACAGTGGACTTCTTTTGCCTGCGTACGAAATATTATCTCAGTGCAGCAGTGGCTTGTGGACCTTTAACTGTGGGATGTTTGGTTTGTCAAACAAAAGGAATTGCCACTACAAAAAGTAAAAAACCTGCCCGTGGACAAAGGAATAATCCTTCATTAATGGATATGTTGGATATAAGGATTTCAAGGATCACCGTCGAACTCGAATAAAAGTTACTGGATCGTCTGTAAGTACTCCAGACGGATTTGATGTTGAAGCCTGGATCAACATGTCACTCGTTCATCAAAGCTGGTGAGTGATAATATTGTTTAAGCCGTAAAGGAAAACGGTGAAGCTATTGGAGTTTAAAGACATTATTTCACTACAAAGACTGATGAACTGAGTTTTGATGTACTAAATTTGTGCATAATAGGATCACTAATTGAAACATGCCAACGCCCTCTGTGGAAATGTTTCTTCACTGCAATCATGTTTGCGCTTTATGCTATGGATTCTCAGTGTGCTGTGCATCTTTATAATGTTTGAAATAATCCAAGAGGACAATAAAAATGTCGGATATTAAGAGTAAACAAGAGAGTAAACAAGAGGATGACACTCAGATGCAAGCAGAGAAAAGAAGCATCAAATTTACGCCAAAAGGTTTGGATTTGTATATAAAGACGTGCCAAGAAAAGCGGAGTTCAATGTGTAAGCAAGCATCTAAGTACATGGGGAAAATTTCTGCTTTAATGACCTCACATGAGAAGGTTAAGGAAGTGTCTTCTGAATTTGGGAAGTTTATTAAATGCTATCAAGATGCAAACGCTTTGCAAGAATCCTTTTTAAGTTTGCCACTGCCAGAAGATGAAGTGAAAAGGCAAAGCGCACATTTTCAGTCTAAGGTGACAGCATTCTCTGTTTTTATGGACAAAGTAAAGGTTTGGTTGCAGCAAGCAGGCGAGCCGTATACTGAACAAAGCAATACTGCTCTTAATGATCAAGCTGTTGAAAGTTTGGATGAAATAAATCCTGAAGACAGTGTCTCTAATATCTCAAGTGTAAAGCCACCTTCGAAAACATTGTCACAGCAAAGTCGAATTTCATCAACATCTTCCGCACGCATTAAAGCTGCGGCTGACAAGGCAGCGCTCATGGAGCGACTCGCTGCATTAAAGAAAAACATTCTATTGAAGCGCAAGAGGAAAAACTGAGAAAAGAAAAGGAGAAATTATCCTTGGAAACAGAGTTGGCAGCAACTAAGGCAAAGCTTCGTGTCTTAAAAATAAACTCAGTTTGTAGCTCTGAGCGTTCTGATGGAATGAACTCTTATTTTGAAAGAGGGCACGTACAAGAAGCGCCTAATTTAAATCCTTGTGCTGATACATTTGTTCCGGCAGAAAGAGATTACTCTGGTACAAATTCTGCATCTGAATCACAAGTAATCATACCTAGACAAAGTCAAAACCAACATCAGGTGGATGAGGTGATGGTAAAAGTTGATGATTCAGCTCAAGTGACGCAGCAAACACAGCCTCAGTCTCCTACTTTGACTGAGAATTGCACGAAGGAGATTGTCAATATTATGCAAAAACAAAATGACATCACTACTTTGCTTGTAAAACAAAACTTATCTTCTGTCCTTCCAGCTAGAAACATCCCTATGTTTGATGGAGACCCTTTACAGTACAGATCATTTATGAATGCCTTTGAAAATGGAGTGGAAGCTAAAACTGATAACTGGAGCGACTGTTTGCATTTTTTAGAGCAGTTCACTAGGGGGCAGCCTAAAGACTTGGTGCATAGTTGTCAGCATTTACCTCCTGAGCAGGGCTATTCCACAGACAAATATCTTCTTGGAGAACATTTTGGGAACGGAAATAAAATTTCCTCTGCATAGATGGAGAGGATTGTGAGTTGGGCACCTATTAAAAGTGAGGATGTGAAAGGTCTACAGTCATTCTCTCTTTTTCTTCAAGGATGTTCGAATCTAACACAGCAAGTTGTTTATATGAAGGAGTTGGATTTGCCCTCAAATATGAGAATGATTGTTATGAAACTTCCATACAAATTGAGGGAAAAACGGAGAGTTGTTGCCTATGAACTGCAGGAACAAAATGGTCACAGAGCAGTGTTCACTGATCTGGTTGCCTTCATAATAAAACAGGTGAAAGTAGCATAAGATCCAGTGTTTGGCAACATCCAAGACTCACAATCTGGAAGCAGCTTTAAAGTTTCAAGTTCCACCAAGCAAAGAAAAAAGGGAAGTAGTTTTGCCACTAATGTCAGTACGGTTCCAGGAGTCAAAACTCAATCAACTGGAAGCAGAACAAATTCCACTGTTCTGCATAGTTGTTTGTTTTGTTCACACAGCAGTCATTTACTAGAGAATTGTAAGCAGTTTAAAGCTAAAATGCATCGAGATAAGCTGACTTTTATCAAGGAAAGGGGAATTTGTTTTGGTTGTTTAAAAGTTGGTCACATAAGCAAAGACTGTAGGAGTCGTTTGAGACACAGCAGCTGAGCAAATGATCATTTCATGCTGAAGACATCCTCAGACAGAATTAAATACATACATAAACACAGCCTGGTGCCAATAACACAGCTAATGACACTGCTGTATCACTGGCTTTACTGATTAAAGACCATATCTGAAGGAAATCTTTGAACACAACAGAAAGTGACCTTTTAAACCTGCGACACTGATGCTGCATTCAAGGACCATTACAAACATCTGAAAGGACTTAAGAACATCAAGAAAATGTGACTTGTTTCTCTGTAATGAAGCTGTTTTAGTGAAGAAAGTTGAAAGGTCACAGAGCGACTGCTGAATCTTCTGCTCTAAACATGAACTCTGAACTTTGTGATGCTTCAGGAGGAAAACTGCTTCAGTTATTCTCTCAGATTAGTTTCATATTTTCTGCATCAGATTTGAGTGAGATCACTGCATATCCACCGGATTCCAGCCAGAGTGGATTCTGGAGTCTTCCACGCTCCTGTTAGTGATCCTCCATCTGGATGGATGATAACAACATTCTGAACAATCTAGTAGGAGATGGCCCATATCTATGGGACTGATTTGTGCTAATAACGCCCACTGTATGGACTGATAACAGCCGAAGCGGGTGAATAAAGTCACCCAGTAGCTAGCTGTGCCATTACCCAGCATACACCACTCCCTCCATAAATGCAATAAACGATACAAAAGTATCGTTCTACCTGTTTTTCAGGTAGTTGTTTACATTATATAATTTATTGTGTTCTGTATACGTCACTACAATGTGATTTGGAAAATGTCTAAATATACCGACAACAGACAACAATGCAGAAGGCCTCAGAACTGGTTCCCAGTGGGATGCTGTCAGTCATTGGTAGACCTCAGGCTCAGTATAATTATGCCTGTCTGCAGGCAAAAGAGCACTGCAAGAGTCTGGGGATGGAGAATCCTGTGTGCTCTGTGGCCAACTACCTGTTTCCAGATGGCAGGGTTATTGCAGGGCACCAGCAGGTAATACATTCATATATTCTTGCTGCTTTAATATACCGTGAATCTATTGTGTTCTCTTTTCTGTCTTCTCTCAACCATCAAAAAAGTTGTTAGAGCTGCTCTTGTCATTTCTGCTGTCTTCTTTGACTTCTCAGGCTCTGGATTTCCTCCAGGAAAACTCTCGGCGCCTAAAGTTCATGCGGACCAAAACTCTCCCAGTCAGTGGTGCGTTCCACACTGAGCTGATGGCATCGGCTACTGAACCCCTCAGAGAGGTGCTCCGGCAGGTGGAGGTCAGTCAGCCACTTTATCCAAAAGGGATTAACATATTTTCTGAAACATGCATTCAATTACTCTGTAAAGCTACACCAGTCCTCATTTTTTTAAGATAACCCATCCTATTCAGTCTGACTCGGAAAGTTAAATGGAAAGTACACCCAAGATTTTACATCTGGTATTCAGCCATTCAAACTGCCCTCCGTCTTCAGAGTGAGGGAAAGTCTTCCCTTCACCATGAACTCAAACTGAAGAGAGGGATCCAGCGGGAAAACAGTCAGCGGGAACGCAGCCGGAGCGCCCGCAGCAGCTGCAGCAGC
Source organism: Perissodus microlepis (assembly GCF_051167445.1). Lineage (NCBI taxonomy): Eukaryota > Metazoa > Chordata > Actinopteri > Cichliformes > Cichlidae > Perissodus > Perissodus microlepis. The sequence continues at coordinate 36,690,619 of NC_140478.1, forward strand.
AGGGGCAGCCAATCTGATGACTTGACTATCCATGAGACGGAGAAGACAGAAAAAGAGAAAGACAAACAGGACTTAGAGATTGAAAACATTATCAAGGTAAGTGAGGGCTATAAGAATCTTTTTTTGTAATATTTATTTAATTACATCATGCACCAAACTATCCATGGTAGTGCTTATTTAACTAATTCATAGTGGCACTGGGCAGCTGCCAGTGCAGTTCATTTTGTCCATTTAAAAAGTACCATGTACACTCACTGGCCACATTTTTGTTAGATACACCTGTTGAGCTGCTCATTAGGTCAAATACCTAATCAGCCTATCACATGGCAGCAGCTCAGTGCATTTAGGCATGTATACGTTAATAAGACGACCTGCTGAAGGTCAAAGGTCAAAGGGGATTTAAATGACTTTGAACATGCATTGTTGTTTGTGTCGGACAGGCTTGTCTGAGTATTTCAGAAACTGTACAACCATCTAACCAGTTTATAGAAAATGGTCTGAAATGGAGGAAATCTCCTGTGAGCAGCACTTCTTTGGGAAAAAGTCACTTGTTGGTGCCAAAGATCAAAAGCGGAATGAGCAGATTATTTACAGCTGTAAGGAAAGCAACATGAACTCAAATACCCACTTACTTCAACCAAGTTATCAAGAAGAGCACCGCTGAAAGCACAATACGTTGAACCTCGAAGCTGATGGCCTAGTGTCACCTGCTGGATAGAGGTGAAAACACAAACCAAACAATGGCTCTTTCATCTGTTTCACAGCATGCACGGGAACTGGAAACTCGCCGAAGGGAGGCAGAGGAGAGAGAGCGGAGGAAGCAGAGGGAGGTGCAGATGGAACTGGAAAGACAGCTGAAAGAGGCTGAGATGGTAAAAAAAAAGTTTTCCACTTGACACCAATTATGTACAGAGTCTTTTCTCCTTGACTTTGATCTTTGAGAACTGCAGCAAAATGTTGACTGTCATTATAAAATTCACACCTAGTCTTTAATGATTTGGAAAAATGGTTATGACAGTCCAGGAAAAGGTGATTCAGGAATAGGTCAGTTTATACCGCTCTGTTGGTGCATCTGTTTATGTAGCTGTGTGTGTGCATAGATAAAAGACAGCATGCAGGCTGAGATGCAGGTGAAGGAAAAGGAGGCTGAACAACAGAAGAAGAGGATCAGGGAGCTGGAGCTGACACAGCAGCAGCTGGAAGTTGCCCTTAATATGGAGATCCAGGCTCGGCTGGAGGAGGAGAGGGCCAGACTGGAGCTTGAGCGGTAACAATGGATTTCTAACTCTTATTATGGCCCTTTATTATTTTATTTGTGATGGAGATCTGATATATCCATGAGAAGTATTAACTGTCATGCGGCGGCTGTGTGAAGGCAAGAGAGGACCAAAATGCACGGCTCTAGACACACGGGAATGAACTCAAAGGCAGGTCTTTATTAACAGGAACATAAGAAGTCATACAAAACTATACTGGGAGAAACTAAAGCTGAGGCGCTGGGAAGACACGGGAAATGCACACAACCTAGAGGGACGACGCAACACAGAACAAAGGGACACTCTGACATAAATACACAGAAGGTAATGAGGGAAGTGGGAGTTGTTACAGGATGCAAACATGTTTTATACTGCTTTGAAGTCTGGGACAGCATCATAAGAGGCATAACTGATCTCACCGTAGTCCCATGAAGACTCAAGATGAGTGTTTTCACGACTGCCATCTTGGTGTTTTGAAATCAGGCATGATGAATGAAGGGAAGAACTGTCTGTTAAGGTTCTCAGTCGTTCAGGTCATCGTAGTCTAAGGAGCTTGGAAAGAAAAGCATCTGGACTTCTTTAAGTTTCTTGAAGAGCGTTTCACCTCTCATTCAAGAAGCTTCTTCAGTTCTCTGAAGAAATTCTGAACTGAAGAAGCTTCTCAGATGAGAGGTGAAACATCAAACAAATTTGCTGCAAAAATTGGGTCTCCCTGGACTTGTATGAAAACCATATCAGGGTTTCAAAAGAGCAGCAGTCAGATCATTGTAGACGGTTTTAAGTCAGACAGAGATGTGAATATGCTTTATGCTCGTTTTAGTTCTTCTGAACTGAAACAGAAACTGAAAGATACTCAACACTTCATCACTGAACTCAGCGATGTCCAAAAGGCCTATCATACAGTTAATGTGAACAAGAGCCAGGGCCCTGATAACATTAGTGCCACCTAATTAAATCTTGCGATAAAGAACTCAGTCCTAAATTTCAGGTTATTTTTAATAAATCCTTTCAAATACAAAATGTGCCCTCGCTTTGGAAGGAAGCTGTCGTCGTTCATGTCCCTAAATCTAGTCGTCCAAACGTCCTGAATGACTTCAGGCCTGTTGCCTCACCTGAGTTGTCATGAAAGTCTTTGAAAACATCATCAGAAATGTGATTATGGAAGAGATTAAATATCAGCTGGATCCAATGCAATTTGCGTACAGGCCCAACAGAGGAGTGCAGGACGCGCTTTGGACTCGACTAAATCTGATTCTTAAACATGCAGAGAGTAAAGGGACTTTTGCAAGACTTCTTTTCATTGATTTTTCTTCAGCTTTTAATACAATACAGCCCCATATTTTAATGAAAAGACTTTTAGAAGAGTTTGAAATCAGGAAAAACCTGGTTTGCTGGATTTTAGATCTTTTAACTGACAGGTCACAAAGAGTGAGAATAAATGGGGTTCTGTCTGACCCAGTGTTCTCCTCCACAGCTTCTCCTCCAGGGTGTCTCTTATCGCCCTTATTATTCATTCTCTTTACAAACATGTGTCAGAGCAGATATGAAAACAGGGCCATCATTAAATTTACAGATGACTTTGTTATTGTCAGCTTACTGAAAGAGGGTGAAACTCACCACGGTCCAATCATTGATGACTTTGTTCAGTGGTGGGAGGAGTCTTATCTCCAATTGAACATATCTAAAACAAAAGATATGGTTATTGATTTTAGGAAACAACAAAATGGGCACAGAGTCACTTTAATTAAAGGTCAGAAAATAGAGCAAGTGCAATCATATAAATATCTTGGGACCATAATCAATGAAAAACTGAACTTTTATTGCAAATCGGTCTGTAAAAAGGGTCACCAGTGCCTTTACTGCCTCAGGAAACTTGCTCATTTCCACATTGAGCGAAAGATTTTAACTTTGTTTTCTTGTTCTTTTATTGAGTCTGTTTTATCTTTTTGTTTGGTGGCATGGTTCAGTCAGACCTCTGTCACAGAGAAAAATTGACTGAATTAGTTAGTGAGATGCTCCAGTCGTCTGATAGATGAGTCACAGGCCTGTTTAGACTCCCTGTACTCTAAACAGGTACCACAGATGGCTTAATCAATCCTTAAAAATGGTTCCCATCCTCTACGGGGTGGATTTAGCTTCTTTCTTCAGGACGGAGGTTTCTAGTTCCAAGATGCAGGACAAAGCATTATAAAAACAGCTTTGTCCCTGCTGCTGTCACTGAACTCAATAAGAATTGTTTTTGATTTGATTCATTTTGTTTAATTACTAAATATGTGTTTTGTCAGGTTTCATTAGGTGTGTGTGTTTGTGAAGGGAGGCCAAATGCTATCATTGTTCTGTAAAGCACAGTGGGTACCTGTGGGTATAAATAAAGTAACCTTAACTTAAAGCTTATAGGAGGTTGTGAGGTCACTGCCTCCACCTGATTATGTAATTAACCAGCAGACTGGTACATTTATATATAATATACTATAAGTTATATCATTATAATTATGTGTATATCATATTTCTTATGTACATTTTAGACCTGGGAGCAGAAATGCTGATGAACTGGTTTTTATTCAGGAACAGGCAGAGCGTCCTCTCTTCCTGGCTCCATGTCTATAATTATGTCACACACTGATTCGCTCTCACAAAATCACCAAAACACAGCACAAATCCCACCAATGATTCAATTCCTTATAAATCATTGAATCAGGTACTGAAGCAGTGACGTGCTGAATGAAGCTTCAGACGTCATTGATCACGTGACTCTGTTCAGACAAACCAAGCCTCAGCACAGCGTTTCTGAAGCAGTGTGTTGATTTTTTGACACATGTGCCGGAGCTTCAGCTTCAAACGGGCCGTCACCATCAGAGTTGCTGGAACCATGTCCCACTACTGGCTACTCTGTTTATATCCTCCACATTTCAAACACACAAGCTGGTGGAGCCCTCCAAGAAGCTTCAGGAGAACATCTGCTCTCGTCATGATGAGGTGATGAAGATGTTCTGCCGTACTGATCAGCAGAGTATCTGTTATCTCTGCTCTGTGGATGAACATAAAGGCCACGACACAGTCTCAGCTGCAGCAGAAAGGACTGAGAGGCAGAGAGAGCTGGAGGTGAGTCGACAAAACATCCAGCAGAGAATCCAGGACAGAGAGAAAGATGTGAAGCTGCTTCAACAGGAGGTGGAGGCCATCAATCAGTCTGCTGATCAAACAGTGGAGCACAGTGAGAAGATCTTCACTGAGCTGATCCATCTCATCCAGAAAAGAAGCTCTGATGTGAAGCAGCAGATCAGATCCCAGCAGGAAACTGAAGTGAGTCGAGTCAAAGAGCTTCAGGAGAAGCTGGAGCAGGAGATCACTGAGCTGAAGAGGAAAGATGCTGAGCTGAAGCAGCTCTCACACACAGAGGATCACATCCAGTTTCTACACAACTACCCCTCACTGTCAGCACTCAGTGAGTCTACAGACTCATCCAGCATCAATATCCGTCCTCTGAGCTACTTTGAGGATGTGACAGCAGCTGTGTCAGAGGTCAGAGATAAACTACAGGACATTCTGAGAGAGGAATGGACAAACATCTCACTGACAGTCACTGAAGTGGATGTTTTACTGTCAGATCCACCAGAGCCAAAGACCAGAGCTGGATTCTTAAAATATTCATGTGAAATCACACTGGATCCAAACACAGCAAACAAACAGCTGTTATTATCAGAGGGGAACAGAAAAGTAACAGTAATGGAAGAACATCGGTCTTATTCTGATCATCCAGACAGATTCACTGGATTGTGGCAGATCCTGAGTAGAGAGAGTCTGACTGGACGTTGTTACTGGGAGGTGGAGTGGAGAGAGGGAGGAGTTTATGTAGCAGTCGCATACAAGAATATCAGCAGAAAAGGAGGGGGTAATGAATGTTTATTTGGACGTAATGACAAATCTTGGTCATTAAATTGTATCAACAACAGTTATACATTTTTGTACAGCAACATCCAAACTCCTGTCTCAGGTCCTCGTTCCTCCAGAGTAGGAGTGTACCTGGATCACAGAGCAGGTATTTTGTCCTTCTACAGCGTCTCTGAAACCATGACTCTCCTCCACAGAGTCCAGACCACATTCACTCAGCCGCTCTATGCTGGACTTTTGTTTTATGATTATGGAGTCACTGCTGAGTTGATTAAAGTGAAATAGACTAAAGTCTTTCATATTGTGGGTTTAAATCTGTGTTTTAGTTTCATTTTATTTTCTCTCCATCATTTCTGCACAGAGATCAGCTGTCAGTCAAACATTATGGGTGGTACCTCCACATCTTCTAGTTGTTCTCTTGATGTTTCTGAGTTTTTAAAGGAGATCTTTCCTGTGACTGTTTATGGAGGCTATCACTGCTCATCATCATTTTGATTTACTAAAATATTTCTCCACATGAAAATGTAAACTTCTCTATCCTCTAAATGTTTCTGGAATATTTGTATTGAAAAATGTCGACATTTCTCTTTATGAGTATGGCAGACCATGTGTGTGTGTTTGTGTTTGTTTTTGTCAAAATCATCAAACAAATGAGGAAAAACTGTGATTTTAATGAATGAATTCATATATTGTGTTGATGTTTTATTGTGTGAATAAACTGGAAGGTTTGACTATAAATCAAACTTTGAACAAAGTCTTTTCTTCTGTCTTCATTCCAGGATCTCACTCAAATCTGATGCAGAAAATATGAAACTAATCTGAGAGAATAACTGAAGCAGTTTTCCTCCTTTGCATCTTGATAGCATTTAATAAACTTCCCAAATTCCGAAGACACTTCCTTAACCTTCTCATGTGAGGTCATTAAAGCAGAAATTTTCCCCATGTACTTAGATGCTTGCTTACACATTGAACTCCGCTTTTCTTGGCATGTCTTTATATACAAATCCAAACCTTTTGGCGTAAATTTGATGCTTCTTTTCTCTGCTTGCATCTGAGTGTCATCCTCTTGTTTACTCTCTTGTTTACTCTTAATATCCGACATTTTTATTGTCCTCTTGGATTATTTCAAACATTATAAAGATGCACAGCACACTGAGAATCCATAGCATAAAGCGCAAACATGATTGCAGTGAACAAACATTTCCACAGAGGGCGTTGGCATGTTTCAATTAGTGATCCTATTATGCACAAATTTAGTACATCAAAACTCAGTTCATCAGTCTTTGTAGTGAAATAATGTCTTTAAACTCCAATAGCTTCACCGTTTTCCTTTACGGCTTAAACAATATTATCACTCACCAGCTTTGATGAACGAGTGACATGTTGATCCAGGCTTCAACATCAAATCCGTCTGGAGTACTTACAGACGATCCAGTAACTTTTATTCGAGTTCGACGGTGATCCTTGAAATCCATATATCCAACATATCCATTAATGAAGGATTATTCCTTTGTCCACGGGCAGGTTTTTTACTTTTTGTAGTGGCAATTCCTTTTGTTTGACAAACCAAACATCCCACAGTTAAAGGTCCACAAGCCACTGCTGCACTGAGATAATATTTCGTACGCAGGCAAAAGAAGTCCACTGTCCAAACTTTAAAGTTGCGTTTTTATGGTTTATTTTATCCAGTTTGGCAAGCAATAACAAGATCCATTTTTAGTTACTTCCTGCTGCTTCTCCTGCTCTAGTAAAAAACCATAGGCCCACCCCAGTGCATGCTGGTCCTATACCAGTCTCTTTATTTATAGAAACAAAATGGCCCTACAGCTTTTACTGACTAATTTAACAAGGTAACATCAAACAAACAAAACATTGAAAGAAATATTAACCTACAAATAAACTTGTAAATAAACCCCAAAATATAAGTAAACTAACAACAAACTTTAACTAATTTCAAAATAATAAAAAATAAGAACAAATAGCTCCAACAGAAGTTATTGCTGCAGACTGAAGGTTCTGTAAACTACTCAGTCATAGAATGATTACGATATTGAACTAAAACAAATGCCTGAATCCTAAATTATGGATATCCTATTGTGGTGATCTGAAATGTAACACTAAATGTGATTAAAACACTAAAACTCTGGACTCCGGGGCTGAACGACCGCGGGGATCACCAGCCCGAGGAAAACACAAAATACACATGACTCCGTGAGAAAGACAATTCATTCTTGAATGAAGACGTTGATCAGACACATTTAAAATGTAGCCAATTGTGTTTATTATTAAATTATTAAGGAAATAGAAAAGCGGGGGAATAGAAAAGGGGGGAGGGGTGGGGGGTAAAGAAGAGGGTAAAGGAAAGGGATAGAAAGGAGGAAAGAGATAGAGGAGAGAGAACCCCAACTATGCCCTCTGAGCAAGCACTGGGTGCGACAGTGGATAGGAACAACTCCCTTTAAAGGAAGAAACCTATGACAGAACCAGGCTCTAGAGGGGGCAGTCAACTGTCGGGACTGGTTGGGGGGTGAGGGTGAAAGAGAAAGAGGGGGGTGGGGGGGGAGATGGGACAGGTGTTAGGAGTTAAGGTGAAAATTACGATGCAACGGTGGAGGAGGAAGACGGGGTGACATCAGCAGAAGGAAAAGTAGAAAAAGTAGAAAAAGCAGGAGTGCTCTTTCTCCAGAAGAAGCGGAAGCGTTTTTTCTTCTTTTCCATCATCTTTTCCACGAGCACTTTTTTCTCTAGGATGAGGGTTCGTAACTCATCAATTGTTTGTGTATTTTCCTTCTCGAGTTTCCTGCATGTTGTCTCCACTTCTTCTAATTTGGCTTGTTTTTCTTCGAGCCTTTCTTTCAGTTCTTTACATTTGGCCTCCTGCATAAGCTTTGCCTCGTGCATCTCTGTATAACTGTGTTGTAATTTGTTGTGTGCGTCTTGTAGCTGCTGACTTCTCTCGAGTTCTTGAAGTGTACACTGCAGGTCTTTGCTTGTTTTCTCTAGTTGCTGCTTTAACATCTGCACCTCAGTGTTTTTGCACTTCAAGTTGTTGGAAAGTTTCTCCAGTTCTGTGTTTTTTCTCAGCATGTCACTGAGCTTACTCTGCATCTCTGAGCATTGTTTTTGCACTTTTTTCTTTTCCCCCTCCAGCTCAGTTGTTTTGGAGTTCAGTTTGTTATAACGGTCTTGCAGTTGTTGGTTTTTCCTCTCAAAGTTCTGGAGAATTTGTTTATCTTTTTTCTGCTTTATTTCCCGTTGTTCTTTGTCTTGAAGCAGCTCTTGATATTTGTGCAGCGTTTCATCAAGCTTTACCTGCTGCACTCCGTATTTTTCCTGCATGCCTCTCTGGTTTATGTCCAGTTTTTCTTTCTCTTCAAGGATTTCTTTATTTTTTTGCAGAGCTTCATCAAGCATTACTTGCAAACCTTGGTTGTGTTTCTTGATGTTCTGAAGCTCACAATCCAGATCTTTCTGTTTCGTGTCATGCTGTTCTTTGTCTTGTAGGAAATCCTTATTTCTTTGCACTGTTTTATCAAGCTTTATTTTCAGCGCGGTGTATTTTTCCTCCACGCCTTCAAGCTTGGAGTCCGTTTCTTTCTGTTTAATTTCTAGTTGCTTTTTTTCTTGAAGCAACTCTTTATTTTTGTTCAGTGTTTTTTCAAGCTTTGCCTGAAGTCCTTTGTGCTTTTCCTCCATGCCTTGCAGTTTGCGCTGCTTTATGTCCATTTGTTCTTTTTCTTGGAGGAGTTCTTGATTTTTTTGCAGAGCTTCATCAAGCTTTATTTGCAAGGCTTCCTTGTGTTTCTCGCTGTCCTGAAGCTTGCAATCCATATCTTCCTTTTTCATGGTCTGTTGCGCTTTCTTTCGAAGAAACTCAACCCTTCCTTTCAGCACTTTTTGATTTATCTCAGTGCCTTGGAGTTTTATGACCAGTTGTTTCTTCTCTTGGAGGAGTTCTTGATTTTTTTGCAGAGCTTCATCCAGCTTTACTTGCAGCTCCTGAATCTTTTTTCCCCTCTCTTTCTCGTTTTTCTTCTGTTGGAGGATTTCTTCTGTTGGTTTTTCTTGTACTTTATTAAGCTTTGCTTGGAGCTCAAAGTTCCTCCCCCGCATATCTAGGAGTTCCATTTCTTTCTCCTTTTGAATATCCTCCTTATCAAGAAGCTGTTTGAACAGTCTATCTACTTCGGCGGTCCTTCTCTCACAGTGCTCTCTCAGTTTGATAATCTCCGCTCGTTGTTTAAAAAAACTTTCCCAGATGTAACTGGTGTACTCTGACTGGGGCGGGTGTCGCGTATTGTGATTGCTCATGAGATTTTGCTCATGCATTTCTTCCGAGCACATCTTCTGCAGTTGAGTATCGTCTTCTCGATTGCAAAGAGGAGCGCTGGGCTTTACGTTTTCTCTTTTTTTCTGTTTTCTTGGAGACATGTTGGAATCTGTTAACAGTGACTCTGAAAAGGATCCAAAAAAAAGGCTTCTCTGGCGAACGTTTAAATGCTGCACACATAAATGCTGCGAATAACGGACTGAAAGTTCTTGCGTCTCACCCCTATTTAAGGGTTTTAGGATCAAAGGATCAAAGGATCACAGTGGTGGTAAGATTCTAAATGTGTGTGACATCACGATTCTGTAAGCCAATGAGGTGGTCACATGACATTTGTGAGAGGGCATTCTTTACTTGGACAAATTATCAATAAGCTTTCAATACCAGTAACCATGGTGACAGTATAATTGTTTATTGTGTTGAACAATAAACAATTATATTGACAATTATGTGTGTCCAGTATGTTGGCTGATTTTCTTTTACTTTTTGCATATGAAAATAAAAGCTGGGCTGATTTTAACACCATTACAAGAAGTGTTGTTAATTATTCTTTTTGAATCATAATCAGGTTACCACAAATTGTTTTTTAATTTAGTAGAACTTGAAATGTTTGTCAGTGGGTAAACAATTCATAATGCAAAGTCAGAAACATCAAGTTATTCTTAGTACTGCATACTTGCAATACATAAGTTGTCCTAACAGTCATGTAGGGCATCCGTAGTTCAGGGGGTCGGGAAGCTCATCTTGTAACTGGATGTAATATTAGCAGACAGAGGGTTTGATGTTGCAGAATCTTTGGAGTTGTACCATGCTGAATTGAAGAGCCCAACTTTCACCAAAGGAAAGAACTAACTGGCCCCTAGATTGCCCAATCAAATCTCTTAATGCCACCAGCCCTCCCCTACCTTCACTGTGTGCTCAGCTTGTAGAAAAGAGTTGAGTGTGGAAGAAATGGCAAAAATGTGGAGCTGAAAAGCTAAGAGAGAAAAAGAAATTATATATAAACCAACGTGTCAAATTAATGGACATGTTAGTTATTGGAGTTCTGGCTGCATTTTATATATCTATATTGTGTCCTTTTTATAATAAATAATAAAAAACATTATTTATCCTCACTGTATGAACATTGTTGGAGTCCTTGAAGTCTCGTCATGTTGAAGTTACTCATGTGATGTGATGTTGTTATAATGATCCAGCTGGTGTGCAGCCATCATATTAGAGTTCTCTTTCTTCTTCTGATTTTATACAATTTTTCTGTGATGGTGTCACATTTACAGTGGTCGCAACAATTGCACCTATAGGACCCTGAAAAACTGGTGCACAGACTTCAGAGTCTAATAAGTGTCACCACTGTAACCACTGCATAATGCAAACCATGACACGAGTTTAGTCTTGGTGTGAAACTCATTTTGGTTCATAGACACCAATCTGACCTTAAGTGGAACAGACCCATAAAACTAATGCGTAATAAATCTGTTAATAAATAAATCCAAATTCTCCCATCATCATTCTTTGGTAGGAAGTCATAAATAGGAGTTAAATTCAGACTCGCACAGGCTCACCTCTGCACGACTGGCTTCTCCTGTAACCCTGCATGTTTCTAAGGTTTGTTTTCTTTCTTTTTTTGTTGTTGTTCTTGTGCTTTTTGTCCTCGGGTGAGGTTTGAAGTGTCTGTGTGGTGCAGCTGGTCTGGTCTGTCCAGGCTGCACCACACAGACACTTCCAATCACCACACATCAAAGTACAAAGCGTATGACGTCATCACATTCTGTGTTAGGAAGTCATATTTAGGAGTTAAATTCATTGTTCATCATACTCAAGAAATCTTTCTGTTATCTTGATTAACTTATCCCAACATTGTCAATCAGACTAAGTGATCACATGACGCTAGTTATCAACTCTATAAGGTAACCCAGGGTTTCCCATTTTAGCTACTAGCCTGTTTACATGAAAGGGGTGGCGTTGGGGGCATCTGACCAATCACATACAGAGCAGCAGAACAGCTGACTTTACAAAGAAAGATAAAACTATAAACATGAAAAGGTTAAACACTTGTATTAATAAAGTTCAAATAGGAACTAAAAGTTCTTTTGCTGAGCTCTGTTGATGTTTACCAGTCTGGGAGAAAATACAAGCATAAATACAAAAATGGCCGTGGATATACTGGGAAAAGCATGTCGAATGATGAGCAGTGATACAGGAGACCAAGAGGAATTGCTCAGATAAGATTAAATGCTTTCATGGACGAGGACATGCTAGGGACAAGCGTTGCAGACAAAAGAAAAAAACGAGATTAATGTTTATAGAGGAATTCAAAATGTTGTGAAATTGTTCTGCAGACAAATGGGAAAAGTCAAAGAATGAAGTTGAATTTAAGAATCTAAACTGATTAGACTACTGATGCTCATCAATGGAAAGATCCTCCCACTATCCATGGCACAGCAGTCCAAAGGGATCTTTCAGGTACTTGTTGTAAAGCAGTTTTCCAGAGAACTGATTGGTAGCTAAGTGGTGATTTCATACTTGTTGATCCGTAATCTCAAACACAACCTGCTCTGAAGCAGGTTTGCTCTACAGTTTAAGTCACTATGGTGATATACTCCAGTAAGAAGTGAGCTACCTTCATAGTACCTCTGTACTCATACCTGTGTGTTTCTTTGGCATTGCTTGTAGATATGTTTTAAAATGCAGCTGCAGTGCATTTTAAAACCTTAAGGAAGCTGTTATTGATATGGTGTAGATTAGCCAACAGATTTCTTTTTTTTTTACCTGATGGACACAATGCAGTGTAGTAGCCCTGCCCCTCGTTATGGTTTGTTCTTCATCATTCACTCACTGTGCGTCGACATGCTGGATGTCTCCACAAACAGTTCTCTGCATGCAGAGGCAGTTTTTCTTCATTTGGAGCTTTGTGGGAGCTGAGTTCTGTTTACAGAGATGTTAATGGTCCTGTATGTGACCTGTCAGATTTTATTTATTAAACAGACCACCTTGCAGTGTAGCTTCCACGTTAGCTGAGGTTTCTTTTATTATTTGTTTTTGCTTGTTTTTTATTATTCTTGCTGATGATTTGTATTATCTAAATGTAAGGTTCATTCATATCAGTTTGCTTATTTAATTTAAATACAGTTTTTTTTTTTTGCCTTTATCTTTGTCTCCATAACTGATAGTCTCTTATATCAGATTCTGCTCATAAGGTTACTTTAACATTTGAGGCCACGTTATGATTGGTTTAGGTGGCAGCACAAGCAGCTTCACTTGCATAAAATATACATATTTTTTAAATAACATCTGAAGTAATTTAATGAGGAATGAGTCATCCAGTTCAGCTCTGGTATTATGATAATATAATATGTGCTTCAGTCTTAAACAAGCACAGAATTTAATGAGCTGCTTCTTCCCGACTCCCTGATTTCTGCACAGCTGGATTATTGTACCAAAGAAACTGTTTCTGTAATATTTCTGTGAAATATAGTAATCCACTAAAACCCAGTGAGTGTTGGTTAGCTAAGATTTGTTTTTGTTCTTGATGGAATCGAAACACTCAGAAACGTCATTAATATTCGCTTGTCCTGCTGCAGACTTTTCTATCCAATCTAACAGTGAGAGCGAGCATGTGGTGCCCCACCCACTGGCTACAGGCCACATATTTCTGCAGATAAAGGCACCACCGTATTTGCCTTTATTCCGATGAAATGTCCTCTAAAGGACGCCCACACAATTGATGAGAAGTCAGAGACCAGATGCCGATATTGTAATTCCATTAGAAAAAAGGCTGCACTTAAGTAGGGAAGATATGTGTAGGGTTTTTAAGGCCATTGCAGTCCCAAATGGAGGCAGATGGGGTATGTGAAGTTCAATATCTGTGGGCTGAGCACCCTGATACCACAACTCAAGATTTCTGTTTCTGCGTTATCAAAGGTAGCCGGTCAGAATATTCTGGATAATCCTTCATAATTGATCAGAATTTGCCAAATAGACTTAACATGGTGTTAAGTCTGTCACATCATTTATGAAAGTCAAAGGTTAAAGTGTGATTTTCATCAAGAAGAACTTGAAAAGAGAAACTACATGACTATGACTTGACATTAGGCACAGACAGGAATGCTCAAGCGGTATTAGCTGTTTGAAGGTACATTAGGAAAATGTTGAACGTAATGCACAACAAGCACCTTATTTCCTCCACAGAAGGTTGATAATTAACCTTTAACCTCCGTCACTGTGATGTGTGAATACTTCTGCTACTTTACGAACTATTGTAATCATAAAACACTTTTAAAATCTGTATACTCCAATGATTTAAAAACAATAATACAGCAAACATTTAAAACAAATCTCATGACCAAGGGCGCTGCTGGCTTCAGGACCATGCAATAATCCATGTGTGGTTTGTATTTGTATTATAATACAGTCTGTGAGAAAGCCTTTTTTTTTATATTATTGAGAATATTGATCAACTAATTGTGATGGTGATGGTGCTCATCCGTCTTTTATCAGTCACTGCATTTTAACACAGTTTGCTCACCGTACATTCCAGTTTCTGGTCGCTGAAACCAGTCAGACCTGAGCTCCTGGGGGCCTCCCTCAGGTGAATGTTGTTTTTTAAACTTCGTGCCGCTTACGAAACTTCCCCAGCAGAACAATTGGTTTCAGGTTTATTCCTGTTAAGAGTTTGTAGTTGTTGTTTTTTTTTAAATATCGGACACATAATCGGGAAAACACAAAAGGGAAACAATTGTCTTCTTTCTTTTTCATTTTCCCACCACTAGTTTATTACATCACAGCTTAAAACACTGATTCCAGTATTCAACGAGTTATACATCATTTCCATCCCTTCTTCTTACTGTGTTGAGCCATCAGAGATGCTTCATATTTCCATGTTTTACAGGATTGTCTGCCTAGAGTCTGTCGTCATTGTGCTTAAATAGTAGTTTTGACTTTTCATGTAAATGTCAGGATAGGCAGCATCTTCTTTAACTAGTTCAAGCTGCCAAATTTAATCCAGAATTAAATTTTAATCCTTATAAAAGGCTGAAAATAATTGTTCTGAATCCAAAACAGTTAGATGTAGTTTGTTAATTTCCCTCGTTTTGTTATTACCCTAGAGTAGCTTTGGTGTATCTTTTCTCTCTCAGTTAATATTTATTATAAACATCCATCATAACAGCATATATGCAATTACTGGTCACTTTGTTAGGTACACCTTGTTTATAGCAGGTATGACCCCTGTTGCTGACAGAACTGCGTCATGAAGTCATGTTCATTAATTGTTGACTTGAATCTGCCGTTCCACCTCATCCCAAAGATGCTCTATTGGAGTACAGTGAACTCATCTTCATGTTCAAGAAACCAGTTTGAGATGATTTGAGATGATTTTGAGATGGAGTGGTACAGTCTATGTTTTTAGGGGAAATCACTGAAAAAGAAATCATAGCTATTGTAGCAGAATCTAAAAACAAGACATCCACTGACTGTGATGGGTCAGACATGGTCATCGTAAAAAAGACCTTGGATTGTATAATCAAACCTCTCTGTTATATTTTTAATCTCTCATTTTATTCGGGTGTATTTCCTGACCGAATGAAAGTGGCAAAAGTTATCCCTCTTTATAAATCGGGAGACAGACATAGTTTTAATAATTATAGACCAGTATCATTGCTATCACAGTTTTCTAAAGTGCTTGAAAAACTCTTTGCACAAAAATTTGATAGTTTCATTGAAAAACATCAACTGTTAAGCGAAAGTCAGTACGGATTTCGACGGAACAGATCAACAGCAATAGCATTAATGAATACTATTGAAGACATTTCATCAGCAACACATCATAATAAATATACTATAGGGGTATTCATTGATTTAAGAAAAGCTTTTGACACTCTGCAACACTCCATCTTGATTTCTAAGTTAAGAACTTATGGTGTGAGAGGAATAGTATTGAACTGGTTAAGCAGCTATTTAGATAATAGGTTTCAGTATGTGCAGTGTTTAGGCAATTCATCTGATAGAATGAAAATAGAATGTGGGGTCCCTCAAGGTTCTGTTTTAGGACCAAAACTTTTTAATTTATATATAAATGACATTTGTGATGTGTCAAAAATGTTGAATTTTGTTTTGTTTGCAGACGATACAAATTTTTATTGTTCCGGAGAGAACTTGAAAGAATTGGCTAAAATTATGGTTATTGAAATGAAAAAAATTAAAAAATGGTTTGATGTAAATGAGTTATCGCTGAATTTGGAAAAAACAAAGTTTATGATATTCGGAAACCGTGTAAAGGAGGAAGAGATAGTATTATCTATAGAGGGAGTATTAATTGAAAGAGTGACAGAATTCCGTTTTCTGGGTGTAATAGTGGATGACAAGTTAACATGGAAATCACATATTGAACATGTTAAAAAAAAGTTGGCTAAAAGTATTTATATCCTGGGTAATGTTAGATATATATTAGATTACAAGACAATGAGAATATTATATTTTTCATTGTTTCTACCCTATCTGAGCTATTGTGTTGAAGTATGGGGGAATACATACGTGACTAATATGAAACCATTATATTTATTACAGAAGAGAGCGATTCGAATTATGCATATTGTTAAATATAGAGAACACACTAATAATTTGTTTATAAAATCGAAATTGTTAAAACTAGAAGACATAGTGAAATTACAGACTTTAACTATTATGTTTAGGGCGAAAAATAAAACACTACCTCTTAAGTTACAAAGTTTATTTGTATTGTGTTCAGAAAATGGGGACGGCAGAAGGAAGTTTTATTTTAAGCACCGGTTTGCTCGAACCACACAAAGGCAAATGTGTCCAACAGTCATAGGCATAAGAAACTGGAATTCTCTCAGTGATCATCTTAAGTGTTGTATAAATGTTTCTCAATTTAAAATCTGCTATAAGAATAAAATGATAAACCAATATGAAGAAGTTGAAAAGAATAGAATTTAATTGTAGAAAAATGATCCTTTTAGTTTGATATTTAGTGGTATTGCTCATTGTTGAGTATATTGTTCTGTTTGCTTTGTTTTGTTTTGTTATGTGCAGAAAATTGTCATAGTGTAATTTTGGTTGCCTACTTGTATTACCACAGATAGGGGGCAGGTATCAATAAGAATTTATTCTTCTTCCTGCTCCTTTTCATGCATGGAAACAGTGTTACTTTAATTGAAAGGAAGGTTGTGTATGGGAATGCATTACTGCTGTACCATGTGTGAAACAAAAAAATAAAATAAAAAAAATAAAAAATAAATTTGAGCTGGAAGCAGCCATCAAAAAATGGCTACAGTGTGGTTATAAAGTGATAGACATGGTCAGCATTAGCTGGGCTGTGGTGGTTAAACAATGCTAAGCTGGTACTAATTGGCTCAAAGTATGCCTAGAAAATATTCTCCACACTCTCACACCGCTATCAGCAACTTGAAATGTTAATACAAGGCAAGATGTTCATTCTTTTATGTCGTTTACACCAAATTCTAACCCTACCATTTGAATGTCACAGCAGTCATCAGACCAGCAACATCTTTTCAATCTTCCGCTGTGTCCAGCTTTGGCAAGCCTGTTCAAACTGCTGCCTCAGTATTTGTTGCTCTAACTGCGGGAATTGGCACCAGCCTTGGTGTCTTTCAGAGGAACTGCTCCTGTTAGTTGTTTGCACTTCCATTCTGGATTAATTTTTCAGACCTGGAGGTTACTACTTGTAAATACGTTGGAGTCTCATACACATATTTAAATGAAAACTTGTTAGTTAACAGATTTGAAGCAGTGGAAATTGTAACCACTCAAAGACATTTAGAACAGCGACAGGTCCCCAGCTCTAATCTGTTTCTTTGTTTTGTAAGCTGGTGCAGACCCAGGACGTGCTGCAGACATTACATCTCATGGCGGGGCTGAGCACCCCGATACCACACCTTCACTTTGGAAGAGGTGGAGTAGGTGGCTGGGGAGAGGGTGGTGCTGGGATCCCATATGTTTAAATAAAATGTAAGTTAAAATTGCTTTGACTGCTGGCCCTTGCAACTCAGACGCTAATATATATGTGGATTTATCTTTTGTTGTTGTTGTTGTTCCTGAGTAATTAAGCTCCGGTCTGACGCATTAGACTTCCAAGGGAAGCTGCAGCCGTCAGGGAGTGCCATTGCCATATGGGAGGTGTAATTTGGCTGTAATAATGTTTAAGTAGGGCAGTCTGTGTGAAAACAACATCCACATAAAAACCAGGATCCATTGCAGCGTGGCAAATGTAATTGGTTTTAATGTTGGTGCTAGCTGATTTATGTGGAAAATACTGGGTAAAGTTCAGGTTTGAATGACAGTCAATGTCCCGTATACTTTCTGGGTTTTTTTTTTTTTAACTGGCATTTTGTAAAGTTGAACAAGTAAATGAAAAGTATGTTAAGGATTAATAAAACAGTTGGAATAACTGCAAATGCTGAAATAATGTAATGATGCAACTGCTAGGAAGTTGAGGGTTAAATTGTTTTAGACACCATCTGCGGTGTAACTGTAATAGCTCTCTGGCATGTGAGAAGGAAGCGCCAAATGGTGAACGATATTAGTTTCAGGTGCACAGTACATACGATTGTGCTGAAGATACGTCCCATTACAAAGTGACTGAATGGTTCTTTAACAGATTTATTTTTCAGGTAATTAACAGTCATTTAAACCTGACTAAAGCCCTAAAATAGATGCATTTTGTGAACCAAAAAGACTAATTCATGTAAAACATGAAAGTCACAAGACTGTGAAACCACATCACCAGAGAAAACCTGCTGGGACCAGACTGTACAAATCACGTTTCCATCCTGCCTTTTTTTTCTGTGTATCAGAGCAGCTGACAGTTAAAGCAAAAGCACAACTGGTTTCAGTTCCTTAAAACAAAGACAGTGTAAACAGTGTTTAATGGTATGAGGTCCAAAAGTCATTGAAGCTAGATGATAACGGAAATCTTTTTCTGGGTCATGTGACAGTGATTTTTACAGGGTTTTTTTAGTAGAAAAGTCCAATTTAAGCTCAGTTATAAGTGAAAGAGCAATTTGAAGCTGCTCACTTCAGTACTGTAAAATAATGAGTTGCAGCTGTTGTAATCTCTTCATGCAGGAAATGGTAAGAAATGCAAACATTGATTAATTAACTCAAGAGTAAGTGAAAAGACTGATGGATTTGAGAGAAGTTTCGTTCGTTTACATGAAGAAAAAGATGTAATACAACGTTTTTTTCAGACATTGTGTTTCTGTTGGCTTCATCCGAACAATCACCATGTAGTAGAGAGTTTACTGCTGGATGTGAACAGGCTGGGATGACATCCGACACCTCAGGTGTTGCACTAGACTGTGGTGGTGACGGGAGAACTGAGCCAGAAGGTGAACGTTTTGATTTACTAGTCGATCTGCATTCCAGATCTCAGAAACGTTGAGTAGTGAAGAAATCACAGACGCAAGCAGCAGAAATGAGTTTCTCCTGAAGGGTTCAGTCTTTGAGATACGGTGAAGAGTTTGAGTGGCAACCATACAGAGAGCATCAACAACTTTGCATATGAATGAATGAATGAATGAATGAATGACAGCTTTATTTGTCGCAAGCAGGTTGCCCTGCAGCGAGATGGTAACCCCCCCCGACCTTACACACATAACACAGACATCACATGGGATTACAAGTCGGAGATCGGTAGCGTTACAAGAAAAACACTGAAATGTACACAACATCGGGAAGGTACAAGAGGAAAAAAAGAGACCTCCACTCATGCTGTGCTTCCATGGTAGGACAGCACGAGAACAGGAAACAAAAAAACTCCTCTGCACAAAAAAGCACATAAATGTCCACAGCACAACATTATGGAAGACATGACAAGCCACAGGGATGGGTAGGGGATGAGGAGTAACCCCAGGCAACACAGCAGCCATCCTGCGACGGCGCCGTCATCTCTTCGACAGCACGGGCCCGGACCCGCCTCGTGTTCCCAGGGGGCAACAAGCATCGAAGGCGTTGGAAAGGGAGGGGGGATGAGTGAGTGCTTATCAGTGTAAGTGTATGTGTGTGCGTGTCCATAGTTCAGCTGAGACAGTGTCCTTCGGCCTATCAGGCTAAGAAAACAGTCCTCCAGCCAATCCAGGTGACCTTGCATGGGACGGGAAGAATAGCCGTAACACAGTCGTTATCAGGGAGTGATTGTTCGGCTCCAGCCTTGGGCCTGCAGCTGGCGCCGTGATGGGGGTCCGCAATGTTGATGTTGATTTTGTAAATTTCCATGCGAGCAGCCCAGGAGAATATTCAGGCTGCCCTAACACTCTGACACTGGTCTCTCGATCTCCCGTTGGAGAGTCGCGAGCCTCCCCATGATGGTATCAAACTTCTGTTCCATGGTGTTGTCATTCTTTTGATTCTGAGACCTCACAACTGCAGTGATCCGTTCCGCGATGTCTTCCAACTGTCGCTCAAGGGTCTCATTTTGAGCAGGCCTCTCTCTGATGTATCCCCCCATACGCTCAATGTTGTTGCTTTGAGCCTTCACAGCCGATGCAAGCGTCTCCAAGGTGTTGACCATATTACGTTCGGTGTGAGAGGTCGCGCCTCGTCCCATCGCTTCGAATCCAGCGGGCAGCCTTGGGGGGGTTTGAACAGCCGGTTCCGCTCTCTTATTTCTCCGATAAACCAGGGCTAAGCCAACTCCGATCAGCAAGAACCCTGTTATCACGGTTCCGAATAGATAGATATCTTCAGCGTCCTCGATCGACAGTCCCGCCAGGCACATGACCCTCCAGGTCTGCCACCCGTCCATCGTGTATCCGGCAGGGAAAGTCCCTCCAGGGCACTCAGGCTCTCCCGAGCCCAGACTTCTCGTTGAGAAAAGGGTGCCAATAGCATTCAGAGACCAGTTGATCAAATCCATAATTCTCTTTTAGGTTTTAGAGAACGACAGTGAGAGGCTATTCCAGGGAAAGTAATGCACACGAGACAAGACAAGGACACAGAAGCTAAGCAGGAAAGATAAGGGTGAGGAGGAGAGGAGAAAAGTGCGACCGCCTTCGCTGAGAGCCAAGTAGAAAGACCACCATATATATGGTTGGTTTTGTGCATGACTAGTGGTTTGAATTTGATTTTGGGGGGGGGTTGTGTTGTGCTTGTTTTTTTGTTTGTTTTGTGTTTTGTTTTGTTTTGTTTTTAGCTCTGCTCTCAGAAACCAGAAACATAAACACTCTTAGCACTGCAAAGCCCAAAGATCTCTAAAAGCTTTGTATTATGAACAAATCGTTATAAAATCTAACTCAACAATGTAAATCCACAGCCTGATGGAGCTTATTCTGCTTTACTATGTTGTTCAAAAAAAGAAGCAGACGATTGTCAGAATTTTTATTATGTCTACAAAGACTTAGATGCTTTAGAAAATCGCTGAGGTTTACTCCCTGAGAGGAGATTGCCATTTCTTTACCTTCTTCATCTTCTTTTCTACAGATGCAGTGATGCTTTTAACCTCCACACAGTGACTCCACATCACCAACACCAGCCTCGCTTCCAGCTCCAATGATCTTCCACCTCTGACTCTTTCCTAAAATTGACCAGTAGGTGGGGCCAGCCCTGCCCAGGTGGCGTGGCCAGCGATGGAAGGCCGACGTGGTGGAGGCAGCAGCAGCGGTAGCTACTCACAGATCCCTGTCAGAACAGGCATGGGGTCTGTCAACTCCCCGGCCGTTTCTGTGAGATTGGAGGCGTACGACATCGGAGAGAAGAAATACATCTCGGATGTGAGGAGGACTTTCTGCCTCTTTGTCACCTTTGACCTCTTGTTCATCACCATGCTCTGGATCATAGAACTCAATGTAAGTCTGTGTTTGTAGTGGCTGTGACAGCAGTTTTGTTTTTTTATTAGATATCTGTAGTAATAAAGTTTTTACAGCAATGTAAAACCACACGAGATTAAGATATATCACCAGACAGTGAGCCTTTTTGACTGAGTCAGCCTACTCGGGAGAAATTTATTGGATGCATCTGCTGTCTTCTATGTATTTTGCTCAAGAAAAAACTAAAACTGAAGATGATTTTATTATTTCCCAGAGATTAAAGGGTTATTTAAAAGTAAAGTTAAACAAAGTCAGGAAAGATAAAACGCTAGTATTGAAGTTTTTAAAAAACTCCAAAGTAGGTGAAGCCGTTAAAAGGCCAGGCTCAGAGCCTTTGGTTTTGCTTTTTTGTGGAAAAACATTTATTGTTCTTTTAGAGCAGGGGTGTCAAACTCAAATACACAGTGGGCCAAAATTCAAAACTGGAACAAAGTCGCGGGCTAACGTTAATATTTATTGAAATATATTTATTCCTCCAGATATAAGAATGAATCTTTTCTTATGGACTCAAACACGTTTTGCTGAAAACTGAATATGGAACAAGCAAAGCTTAATACTAAACAATATATATATTAGCTGTATAATACCAGTAGGCCAGCTCTGATAGTAATTTGGTATGGCTTCGCGGGCCAAATGTAAGTAGGCTGCGGGCCAAATTTGGCCCGCGGGCCAGAGTTTGACACCTATGTTCTACAGCGTCTCTGAAACCATGACTCTCCTCCACAGAGTCCAGACCACATTCACTCAGCCGCTCTATGCTGGACTGTTGGTGTACCTGCTGGATAGAGGTGAAAACACAAACCAAACAATGGCTCTTTCATCTGTTTCACAGCATGCACGGGAACTGGAAACTCGCCGAAGGGAGGCAGAGGAGAGAGAGCGGAGGAAGCAGAGGGAGGTGCAGATGGAACTGGAAAGACAGCTGAAAGAGGCTGAGATGGTAAAAAAAAAGTTTTCCACTTGACACCAATTATGTACAGAGTCTTTTCTCCTTGACTTTGATCTTTGAGAACTGCAGCAAAATGTTGACTGTCATTATAAAATTCACACCTAGTCTTTAATGATTTGGAAAAATGGTTATGACAGTCCAGGAAAAGGTGATTCAGGAATAGGTCAGTTTATACCGCTCTGTTGGTGCATCTGTTTATGTAGCTGTGTGTGTGCATAGATAAAAGACAGCATGCAGGCTGAGATGCAGGTGAAGGAAAAGGAGGCTGAACAACAGAAGAAGAGGATCAGGGAGCTGGAGCTGACACAGCAGCAGCTGGAAGTTGCCCTTAATATGGAGATCCAGGCTCGGCTGGAGGAGGAGAGGGCCAGACTGGAGCTTGAGCGGTAACAATGGATTTCTAACTTATTTTATTTGTGATGGAGATCTGATATATCCATGAGAAGTATTAACATTTTCAGTTGCTTCTTCCCTTTTTCCCCTCCTTCAGGTTGCTGCAGGCTGAAGATGAAAAGAGGAAACATTTCCAGCTCCTCCAGGAGCAGCAACGTACAATGCAAAACCTCAGCCCCATACAGGAGCTGTCAGATGGCAGTCCCGATGAGGACACCCCCTCAGCCCTCAACTCTGCCTCTCAGGAGCTCCAGGATCTGCAGGCATCTCTCCAAAGAAGCCACCAGCGTCTGGAGGTGAACAAGTTTGTTTTGACTGGCTTTGTGAGCAGCATCTTATTTAGTGCTCTTCTAAAACAACACTGATGAGGATGCCTGCATGATTTTTGTTTCCAGGAGGTTCAGGAGAGGCTGAGGAATGCCAGTCAACATGTACGGCACTGGAACATCCAGCTGAACCGACTGATGACCCCCATTACTCCTGCAGGTGCCGTATTCACTTTGCCTCTTTGCAGCACAGACTTCTGGAACAGAGTGTTAGTATAGTTAATAACAGTGTAGACCATATAATCTGTCAGATAATTGCATTAAAATGCTACAAAAGGCACCTACCCCCAAACATGTCAAGAGATTCATTCAGTGACTTGAATGAAAGAATCTGACTCACCTCAAGTTAATTAAAATTAAAACTAAATCTTATTATGATTTAAACACGGAAATCTTAAAACGAAAAATAACCGCATGCACAGTTGTTACAGGCTGCAAACATGTTTTATACTGCTTTGAAGTCTGGGACAGCATCATAAGAGGCATAACTGATCTCACCGTAGTCCCATGAAGACTCAAGATGAGTGTTTTCACGACTGCCATCTTGGTGTTTTGAAATCAGGCATGATGAATGAAGGGAAGAACTGTCTGTTAAGGTTCTCAGTCGTTCAGGTCATCGTAGTCTAAGGAGCTTGGAAAGAAAAGCATCTGGACTTCTTTAAGTTTCTTGAAGATGTTTCACCTCTCATTCAAGAAGCTTCTTCAGTTCTCTGAAGAAATTCTGAACTGAAGAAGCTTCTCAGATGAGAGGTGAAACATCTTCAAGAAACTTAAAGAAGTCCAGATGCTTTTCTTTCCAAGCTCCTTAGACTGTAGTTAAACTTCACACACTGGACTTGTCAGTCACACGTCCTTCGCCAGTAGGCATTCCCAGAATGATCTTTCCCCTTCTGACGCTTAGAATGACCAAATATGTGCAAAATGGACAATTCAACATGCCACCATGTCAGTCTTTTATTAAATATGACATGAAACAAATGACTGAGCCATTAAATTTGTCACAAAGGTGTTCACCTAATTCCAGGCAAATGGAATAGACTTCTATGGGACCATAAGTCTTTTTGCACTTTGACATTTGTTTTACTTTTCAGATCTGTAACCTATAACTTTTATACTGTATGTGTTTTGATCATAGGAGTCTACGGGGACTTACTTACTTTTAGCACGTTTAGCAGTTGATGTTGGCTTCTTTTTTCAGTACTGGAGCTTCCTGCTCATTGAAGACTTTTCTAAAAGGAAATGCTTAATCCAAAATGGCGTTTTAAGGGCTTGGATTAATGTCAATTTCAGCAAATATTCTTTCTTATGTTAAAAGAACATGGATCTCTGTCAGTGATAACTTCTGACTTTATAACTCAAATTTTAAGAGAGAGCTTCACTGCTAAGCTCTCATCTGTGTGGGTGTCACTGTTTGCTTGAGGACTCACACGCAGGACTCAGAGGCACAGACAGTATTTATTACAGTTCCACCAGGTGTATATACAAACAGTGCAGGGGATAGTGCTATATACAAAGCGGTGACAGGGAAAAGGCTCCGGGGAAATCCAGGTAGGGAAAAGACACTTGCTCCTCTTCTGACTCTCTCTCCAAACACTCACACAAAAAGGGAATCCGCTCGGGGAATGCAGAGTCGGGTCCAGGGGATCTATGTACAGAAGGAAACACACGTTAGAGGTTTTGCACAGGGAAGCAAAAGAGAACTTGCTCAGAGCCGGGCTGCACTGACGCGAGTCACACACAACGATCCAGCGATGAGTAGAAGCCACTCCCTGGCTTAAATGCTGGCTGCACTGATGAGGCCCAGGTGTTTCCTCTTCAGAGGGGCGTGGGCCGAGGGCGTGAACCCACCATGAGTTCCGCCCTGGCGAGAGAGCGAGAGAGAGAGCAAGAGAGAGAGAGAGAGAGCAAGAGAGAGAACACTACTAGTCAGCGGCCTGCTGATCCCCTGGCCGTGACAGTGGGGTTCAAATCCCTTATTCAGATTAAGATTTTATGTGACATTACATTGGCAAAAATTAAATTTACTTGAATAATGTGAGTATTGGAGTAAGTACTTGAGTAATTTTTGAATAACTTTAATTTTGTAATGTGCATATTTTATGAATAATGATGTTTCAATACTTTAATCTACTGAATAAGTAAGAATTAGACTTAATAATCTTTTTACTTTAAAAAGGGAAATTGTGTACAATCTTTTATTCTCCAAAATGCACATAATAAAAATGTTTTGGGGAATGTATATGCTTTTTAAAAACCAATTGCTTCTTACCTGATGCATGCTATAACTTTCAGCAAAACTGAACTAAAATTTGTTAACAAGCTTACCAAATAAGAAATGTTTTGTGAATTTTCTTTGCAGAGCGACTGGAAAGCCGGCTGTTATCAAAGCCCACATGCCCTAAAAAGGAGGGCGCGCTGGCCAGTAATGAGTTCATCACTAAGTTTAAGATAAGAGTTGATCAGAATAGAGGCGATGATGAAAGTCTGGAGCATCAGCTGGAGGCTGCCAACCTGTCTGATGAATCGTTCGAGGCCCAGACAGAAGTCAACGGACAAATATGATCACAGACATTTTAAAAACGCGAGTTGAGAGTTAAGGGGGAAAAATATTGTAATAAGTATATATTTGAATTGCACACTAAGATATAAAGTGATGGCAGCGAGCACAGTGTTGCAGGATTTAATTAAAAACACATCTGACTAAGACCAACTGAAATTTAGAGTTGTGTATAATAAAGTTTATTCATGATTAATAAAACAAATCTGTAATATTTTTCTTTCTCTTTTGTCCATTTGAATCTCGCTACAGCTTAAATAAAAGAAAAGAATGTGTTTTGAATAAATCAAACTCTATTCTCTCTTTTTCTTTCTTTCTTTTTTTCTTGGTGGGTTTTCTTTTGCAATCAAACGCAACATTATACAATTATATAGTATAGTAAGAAATATCCTTTAACTTAATTTAGTATTTGTTTTTTAATTTTTGTTTTTATTGTTTCCCCTTCAGTTTTGTGCTTATAACATGTTCTAATCTGACATATTATGCAGTAAATTATTTTTGCAATAACTTAACAGGCCATTGTGGGAGCCAACATTCACTTATCAAAGACATATTTGTATATTCTGTGGGCTGCTTTATGGTTGTGTCATTTAGAAACATAAGCCACAACAGACTTCCACCGGAGAGTACTTAAAAATGTATTTTTATGTAAAGATATTTTAATTAACTACTATATTAAGAGAGAACCTATTGTTACATGGATTAATTGTACAAACTGTAGAGAAATAAGTTTAAGCGTGCAACTTTTTATTCATTTTTAACTGTATTAATGTTTTTATGTTGATACAGCCGCCTCATATCTGTTTCCTCAGTGTTTTTTAAACCATGTACTCCATCTATGAGTAAGAACATGAATAAATTCCTTTCCAAATTTGTAGTTCTTTTTTCCAACTGTTTTTAGTATATATGTAACATTTCTTTACACACAAATGCAGGTATTCTTTTGCACCAAGACGTTAAAGAAATGCTAAGAAAAAATGAAAATACTACATTGCAACCTGTGTGTGTGTGTATATATATCTGTATCTATATAGATATAGATATATATGTGTATTCGTACCCTTTTTTCATCATCTAGTTTCCTGTGCCAGATCTTCTACTGATCCACTGAGGCAGACATGTAAAAAAACATGAACTAAAGCATATTTCTGTATATAAACAGGACTTTAAATCTTTATCAACAGCTACTTTAGAGGAAATTCTTCAATAAACTGCAACCAAAGGCTCAACTCAGAGGACAAAATCCAACCTGTTATAAATAGTGTGACAGCAAACTTTCTCTTGTGTAAAGTTACAAATAGGAGTAATTATCCACAGGAGCTTTTATACATAATGAAGTTATAATTCGTCCTGTAGAAATTGTACATTTAAGCTATATAGTTCCCGCTGTGATAACTCTGCTATGAATGCCTCTTATTAACTTTTATGCTTTTACAACCCACTATGAGCAAACACTCAGCAACAGTGGGAAGGAAAAACTCCCTTCTTGAAGGAAAAAACCTCTGGTAGAACCAGGAAATCTGTCTAAACTAGTTGGGGGTTAGAGCAACAGATGCAAGTCTTCAGATCATTTGCAGTGTGACTGTCTTTGTGCACACTTTAACCTGATTCAGTTTTCTTATTTGTCAAAATGCACCATGGGTAAAAAAAAACAAAACAAAAAAACAAAACAAAATAGTAATGAAGGAGAATCCTCAGCAAAGATGAATTAAACAAGTTTTATTTTGATCAAATTTTACTTTAAGTAAAACACATCTTTATTTGATGACATTAAAGTCATCAAATAAAGACAGTTTTGATGGAGCTCCTGACCCAGCCCAAGCTCTCTATGAAGACGAGGAAAAACTCCCCAGGGGGCCAGATCGATGGGAAGAAACCTCGGGAAAGCCCATTCAAAGAAAGATCCCCTTTCCTGGGATGGCTGGGGGGGTTACAGGAACTCCAAAAAAGCTAAATTTTTATTTATTTATTTTTTAAGATTGACCCATTCTATCTATTCCTGTCCAACAGAAAAAAGAAAGGAAGTTACTACAATGTATCATACTTATATGATAAGGTGTGAATTGTGTGTTTGTGTGTGTTATCTTAGCCAGGGGTGAAGCTGGAGCTCCTCCAGTGTTGGGCGCTTCTCCGGGACTATAGCTAAACATGCGTCCAAGAAATTCCGGCATTCTTGAAAGAAAGAAAAGATCAAAAAGATGAAGATGATAGTTCTAGTGATCCAAGGCATCAGTGAATCTGGAAGTGTGAAGTTTTCTTACCTGTGGACAGACGCTTTTTGATGCTCAGTTTCTTTGTGAGGAACCTCTCGGTACTAAAGTCCCGTGCATGAAGCGCTTCATACAACACCACTCCCATTTGCCACACCGTGGTGGGTCCACACCTGTAGCAGCTCCTCCTGTACCACTCGGGAGGGGTGTGAAGAGGCGTGCCTAACAAACAGACACAATTGCAATTTCTTCTAAAACAAAAGACACAAATTGTTACATCTGTGAAAAGCAGGAGCAGAATATGTTACCATAGAAGATGCGATACAGAGATCGCTGCTTAACAAAGCAGCTCAGTCCAAAGTCAATGATGCGAACTCGAGGCACATCTGAGCCGGTCTCAATCAGAATGTTTTCTCCCTTGATGTCCCGATGAAAGATGTGTTTATCCTCAAGTTCCTTTACAGCATCAACTAGTTGCTTCAGAATGACCTGGAAAAGATGAAAAACACAATAATGAGTTAATGCTTTTCTGCCTTGATTGAATGCTGTACAGTCTAAGGTTCTCCCAGTCAACCTACCTTGGCCTTGTCCTCTGGTAAAGTTCTTCCATTTTCTGCTTTGTATTTTTGCAGGTCCACAGCGGGGACAGGTCTCTCCAGCACCAGGATCAGCTCTTTGCCAAGGTCGAACCACTCCAGCAAGGACACAGGTGCTGATATTCCCACTGACCCTTCTGCTTCACCTGCAAGTTTAACCATAATGGCCACTTCCACTGAGAGCTTCTTCCCGCTTTCATCCTGAAATATTACAACAAAGTGGATGATGAGGAACGCCGCATTCAATCCAGTAATGTAAAACTGATTCAAGTGTTGGACGCTTACCGCCACTTTGCAGTAGACTTTATTTTTGGGAATGTGTTTGATGGCAACCTAGAAGACACAGAGCATTGGTGAGCATTTCCTCAGTATGACATAATGAAAGGTGGAAACACAGCAGACGTCTCAGTTTACGATATTATCCATTATCTGCGTTACTGCCTGTCTTACTACCATCATCTGAACACTTACTGGAAAACGATCTTCTATCCGGTAGCCAGCAAACACTGCTCCGCAGCCTCCTTCTCCGAGCTGGTGCTCCTCCACATATCTGGCTTGGAATTCACCTGAACAGACAACACAACAAATCTTGTTTTATTACAGCTGTGACACAAATTACTCTCCTCTGTAGCCTAAATGTTCCTTTTGCCCTTCCCCTGAATATAAAACCCAAGCTGCTTGCTACTTACGTTTTTGGTCTGCCACTGATTTTTTGTCCTGGTCCACATTCCTTTTTTTTTTCTTGGGTGACTCTCTGTTGTCTCCCGCGGCCTTTCTTTTGCCATTTTTTGCGCACACCTGTTTGTTGTTCAAGTCTGGAGATGTGGAAAACACCAAAAGCACATCAGCTCACTGGATGATAGACACAAACACTAAACACTAATATCTTAAACCTAGCAAGCACACTTAATCTACCCCCTTATTCAACTAATTAGCCTACCTTTACCAGAGTCCAACGAGGAGGATGCTTGCTCCTTGTCACCGCTCATATGGTCGAGAAGTTTAGCCTTCTTTGCTTTCTTTGTTGTGCCCTCTTCATCTTGCACAACCTTGCGCTTCACTCCTCTGACCACATCTGAGCTGGTGGAAGGACCAGCCTGCTCAGCGACCCTCCTCCTTTTTATTGGGGTCTTCTTTTCAGGACTGGCCTTTCTTTTAGCAGTCCTGCTCTTACAATCTATAAACGACAACAACACAGTGGTGAAAAAGAGTCCCCGACATCAGGACTGGAAGCAGTTTGATGGCAAAGAATTTGAAATTGCTTTTGCTTAAATTATCACAAGTTTATTCTTGGGATAAAAAAACTGACCAGTGCGAATTGATACTAGGTTTACTAAGTCTTAGATCTTGATGACACTTGTTGGTCTGTTTTTACTGTTGAGTCCAAGAATAAACTTATTACATTATTTTACCAAAAGACCGGTAACCTTTCTTTGATTAGACATCTTGTATTAAAGCTATTTTCAATCAAACATATGATTCAATTGCTCCAAAAATGATTCACACAGTGTCAACATTTCTAGGATTTGGATTTTACCAGGATTTGATTTTATTATTTTACTTACCTTGATCTCCTGAATCTTTCTTATCGGCTGGAGTGGTAATTTTTCTTGTTTCCTTTTTCATTGTAATTTCGGAGAACTTTTAAACTCGAAAATGTAAACCGTAATGAGTTAATATTGAGTTAATATTCCTTCAAATGTGCGCCCTTCAAATGCTTGACTTTTCTAACTGAATTCTGTTAGTGAGCTTTATAAGTAAACTCTGGAAACTACGGCAACACAACATAGAATCTTGCCTTTCAGTGACTTCACTGACTGCCAGTAGTTCAAAGTAGTTTACAGAAAAACACTCTGGCAGACAAAGCCATAATATTTCATATAATTCAATCATTTCATATCAATTAAACAGTTTCTTTCATTATCTTTCATCGTTTGTATAAAGACCTCATGTATGGATGACAGTATGAAGATTTGTGGTTGACCACACACTAATAAACACAGTGTCAGCTACATTGTCATCTGATTTAAAGTATTTATTATGTACATTTAACTGTCATGGTACTGAGTCTGTGACCCAGTGTTTTGTGTTTGTTCATTTATATTCATTGATTATTCTTATGTATGTTTTTGGTTCTCTTTATTGTTTTCTTCTTGTGTTATATTCTTAGGCTTTAGGTTTCTGTTACTTTGCCTTGCCCCTGTGTCCCACGTGTCATGTCTAGTCACTCTTCTTTCCATGTTCCCCAATTTCTCCCCAGTCAGTCATGTCTCTGTGTCAACTCTGTGTCTTTGTAAAAGTCTCTTGTTTGCTGTTTTACTTTGATGGTCTTGTGTGCTATGTTAGTGTTTTCATGTCTGTGAAGGTTCTCAGTCATCTAGGTCATCGTAGTCTAAGGAGTTTGGAAAGAAAGCGTCTGGACTTGAAGTTGCTTGAAGATGTTTCACCTTCTTGGATGAAAAGAACTTAAACTTTGCTTGAACGTCTTCAAGCAACTTAAAGAAGTCCAGACGTTTTCTTTCTAAGCTCCTTAGACTATGTTAGTGTTTTCAGTTTTCCTTCCCCATGGTCTTGTTGTTTGTGATTTCTCGCAGCTGTGCTCTCATCCTGTGTCTTATTCCCTCATTTATCCCTCTGTGTATTTAAGCCCATTGTTTTCCTCTGTTTGCTGTTGGGTTGTCTGTGTATCATCCATGACAATTAAATTAAATAGCAAATGCAACTACAATTTCAATGAGATTCATTCCTGGCATTCTACTGCGGTGGCTGAAAGTAGACACCAAGCATTATCACTGTAACTGATGTAAATATTGGACTTGGAGGGGATTCATCTGATAGACTGATGCAAACATTACTGTGAGGAAAATTTTGAATCTCCCAATTTTCTTTTTTTCTGAAAGAAAGAAAGTTGGTTACTGTATCACATTTGTATGGCAAGATGTGAATTCAGTATGCGTGTGTGTTTGTGTCAGAGAGGAGTTTATCTGAGCCAGGGGTAAAGCAGGAGGTCCTCCAGCATTGGGCACTTCTCCAGGACTTTGTTAAAACTTGTTTTCAAGACGTCTGAAATGAAAGAAGGACAAGAGATATCGAGATGATAATTCCAGTGATCCAAGCGATCACATTGATCTTCTGCAAAATTTTCTTTTTGAGAGTCATTCGGCTGGACAGGGGGTATAACACATCTGCAATGCAGCAACATCTGCTCTCTGGGCCTGTGTGAGAGTGTTATCTCAATGGCGGGAATGAGGATGTTGGAATTTGGCATCTCAGGCACCAACTCATCTCTTTCCTTAACCGGGCTCACCAGAGATTGGTTTCAGCCTCTCTCCATGCTTTAAGGAGGTTGAGTTGATAAATCTGACTGGCCCCTCCCCTGTCTGACCATATCTCTTCATAGTCAACACCAATGTTCTCACCGTGTGACCATGAACGGTCCTTACCACTTGGCAAGTAATTTCGAGCTAGAAGAAGGGAGTAAGACAAGCACTTTATGTCCCTGTTAAAATACAATTACATTTTATCAAATATCACTAAGCAGTCCTTACCTTTAAATACAGCCTGGTTTCTTTCTCTTTCTTTCTATATCTCTGAGTGAAGTTAGCTCTCACTCTTTCTCTTCCTGTGAAATACAGCAAGTGGAGCTTTAGCTAGCAACACACTGTGACACAGTTAGTGTTTGTTGAGGTGATAGAAATGCTGCATTTGAAATTACCTGACACAACATTTTACTCCCTTTTATGTTCACTCCTTTTTTTCTGAAGCACCGCAAATTATGGGCACGTGGGGTTGTTCTGGTGTTGTGCTAAAAATAAATAAATCAAAACTACGGTACATGGTTTGCTCTTTCATCTCTACTGATTAAAACGCGACTGCCTTTCATGTGTCACTGTCACTTTTTTTCTTTAGGTCACGAGCAGTTGTCTAAGCATTTCACTGCATATCGTACTGTGTGTGACTGTGTACGTGACAAATAAAATTTGAATTTGAATTTGACCTGCAGAAAACGGTTCACTGTCAGCCGGCGGTGTTTGTCACCTCCCTGGCTGCTGTGGAGAGACTCAACCAAGAAAACCCCAAAGTAAGTGCCAGATAAATGTCTGGAAAAAGGACAATAACTGCAGGTCCTGCCTTCTTAAATGTGGCCATTTTATCTTTTTAATAAAAATAAAAAAATACTGCTACAGTAATATTAATTTATATTTAAAATGTGCGCACATTATGTATGAAGGTGTGGATGAATGATGCTTGTTGTAAGAAAGCATTTTGAGCGCCCAGTAGAAGAGCATCTTTCAAATGCAAAGTTTCTCATTTCAACTTTAATTACTGCACCTGATTAAGGCGATAGAGTAAATAAGGCTTCCAACAGTGGTTATTTCTTATTATCACATCTTGTTTTTATTGTTTTTATCAGTAGATTGTTGTTTCACTCCCACCAAAAACACCACGTAAATAATCTTCTGATTCTGAATGACCATTTAAAAAAATAAACAAATTGTTCTGAGTTAATTTCAGTTACGGATGTATCAGTGACATAAATGATATATCGGTCATAATCGGGAGGCTGTTACATTTTTATTTTTATTTTTTTTGACTTGTTTCCTGCTGTACACAGGCCATTGAGATGTGTGTCGCTGCTGCAGGTTTCAGTGTTGGAGAATTTGCTGCTCTTGTCTTTTCTGGGGCGATGAACTTTGCAGAAGGTAGAAAGATTTCTTTTTTGGTTTTTTTTGTGCATTTGTAAAAGGTGTTTTAATCACAACTTTGGTTAATATTCTGTATTTACTCCTTATGCTGCATAAGGAATAAATGCAGCTCAACTCCCAGTCCTACTGGGACTGGACTCAACTCCCAGTCCTACTGCCAGTTTCTGGAAGACACCTTCTTCAAGCAGTGGTACAGGAAGAAGTCTGCATCCTTCAAGAAAAACATGATTTTCATGCAGGACAATGCTCCATCACACGCGTCCAAGTACTCCACAGCGTGGCTGGTAAGAAAGGGTATAAAAGAAGAAAAACTAATGACATGGCCACCTTGTTCACCTGATCTGAACCCCATTGAGAACCTGTGGTCCATCATCAAATGTGAGATTTACAAGGAGGGAAAACAGTACACCTCTCTGAACAGTGTCTGGGAGGCTGTGGTTGCTGCTGCACGCAATGTTGATGGTGAACAGATCAAAACACTGACAGAATCCATGGATGGCAGGCTTTTGAGTGTCCTTGCAAAGAAAGGTGGCTATATTGGTCGCTGATTTGTTTTTGTTTTTGAATGTCAGAAATGTATATTTGTGAATGTGGAGATGTTATATTGGTTTCACTGGTAAAAATAAATAATTGAAATGGGTATATATTTGTTTTTTGTTAAGTTGCCTAATAATTATGCACAGTAATAGTCACCTGCACACACAGATATCCCCCTAAAATAGCTAAAACTAAAAACAAACTAAAAACTACTTCCAAAAACATTCAGCTTTGATATTAATGAGTTTTTTGGGTTCATTGAGAACATGGTTGTTGTTCAATAATAAAATTATTCCTCAAAAATACAACTTTCCTAATAATTCTGCACTCCCTATATGCAGGAACAGTTGTCATAACTGTTACAACCACCAGATGGCGAAAGAGTCCCACTGCAACTTTAAGCCATGAAGGATGTGTCTTGATGTTTGCTTGTGATAAATCTGCTTTATGTGAGTCTTTTTCAGAAAGTAACAGTAATATGTCTGATTATATGTCTTTAATCAGTAAAGTCTCGCTTTGCTAGAAATCAATCAATAAATAATAAAATTGTAAACATGCAGCTGTATGTTAGAAGTCAAAGGGTCCTTAAGTCTTCTGTAAATTGACGGGGATCAAATGAAGGACACAAGTATCTGTTCTTACTCTAATAAATGCTGCTTTAATCTCCAACAGACTATTTTCCTTCCTCATCAGCAGTAAACAGCTCGACTGCGTCTGTGCATTTGTGTCCTCCATACTTGTTTACACAGACATCTCAGGCTTGATGCCACGATGCAGTGTAGAAACCTGACAACCCTCTGACTCATGTTCAAATGTTCAAGGACATTTCTCAGGATCATGTATGACCCCTTTTTGACATTTGGACTTTCATTAATAATATTTGTGTTTCTGAGTCATTTTTGTGGAGACTTCTGTCCAACGTAGTGTCCAAATGAAGCCTGAAGCTTTTCTTCACCCTCTTGTCAGATGGTCAGCAACAAAACTCTGTTCCAACCAATGTCTGATAAGAGATGAGACATAGCAGCTGAGCAAATGATCATTTCATGCTGAAGACATCCTCAGACAGAATTAAATACATACATAAACACAGCCTGGTGCCAATAACACAGCTAATGACACTGCTGTATCACTGGCTTTACTGATTAAAGACCATATCTGAAGGAAATCTTTGAACACAACAGAAAGTGACCTTTTAAACCTGCGGCACTGATGCTGCATTCAAGGACCATTACAAACATCTGAAAGGACTTAAGAACATCAAGAAAATGTGACTTGTTTCTCTGTAATGAAGCTGTTTTAGTGAAGAAAGTTGAAAGGTCACAGAGCGACTGCTGAATCTTCTGCTCTAAACATGAACTCTGAACTTTGTGATGCTTCAGGAGGAAAACTGCTTCAGTTATTCTCTCAGATTAGTTTCATATTTTCTGCATCAGATTTGAGTGAGATCCTGGAATGAAGACAGAAGAAAAGACTTTGTTCAAAGTTTGATTTATAGTCAAACCTTCCAGTTTATTCACACAATAAAACATCAACACAATATATGAATTCATTCATTAAAATCACAGTTTTTCCTCATTTGTTTGATGATTTTGACAAAAACAAACACAAACACACACACATGGTCTGCCATACTCATGAAGAGAAATGTCGACATTTTTCAATACAAATATTCCAGAAACATTTAGAGGATAGAGAAGTTTACATTTTCATGTGGAGAAATATTTTAGTAAATCAAAATGATGATGAGCAGTGATAGCCTCCATAAACAGTCACAGGAAAGATCTCCTTTAAAAACTCAGAAACATCAAGAGAACAACTAGAAGATGTGGAGGTACCACCCATAATGTTTGACTGACAGCTGATCTCTGTGCAGAAATGATGGAGAGAAAATAAAATGAAACTAAAATACAGATTTAAACCCACAATATGAAAGACTTCAGTCTACTTCAGTTTCGTCAACTCAGCAGAGTTTTCAACCCACATCCCAGAAGAGATTATAAATACATTATTGTAAAGCCTCAGTCCAGCATAGAGCGGCTGAGTGAATGTGGTCTGGACTCTGTGGAGGAGAGTCATGGTTTCAGAGACGCTGTAGAAGGACAAAATACCTGCTCTGTGATCCAGGTACACTCCTACTCTGGAGGAACGAGGACCTGAGACACGAGTTTGGATGTTGTTGTACCAAAATGTATAACTGTTGTTGTGATAATCTAATGCCCAAGATTTTTCATTACGTCCAAATCCACATTCATTACCCCGTCCTCCTCTGCTGATATTCTTGTATGAGACTGCTACATAAACTCCTCTCCCTCTCCACTCCACCTCCCAGTAACAACGTCCAGTCAGACTCTCTCTACTCAGGACCTGAGACCTTTCAGTGAATCTGTCTGGATGATCAGAATAAGACTGTTGTTCCATCCTTGTTGCTTTTCTGTTCCCCTTTGACAATAGTTACAACACAATAGTTACTTTTCAAGCAATTAATTATTTTTAGAATATTGTAACTCAGTTACTAACTCAGTTACTTTTTTGAAGAAGTAACTAGTAACTATAATTAATTACTTTTTCAAACTTGCCCAACACTGGGTAACAGTAAATAATAAATGCTGAATCTTTTTAAGCAGTACACAAAATCGATAATGCTTGATATGTTGAGGCAGCAGCCACCCAAGATAGTGTGAGTCTGTAAGTACCTGCGTGCACACGTGAGTGTGTGAGCGCTGATATTCATAAGGTTTCTCCATGCAAGTGTCTGATAGTACGTATTCTGTCTCACGGGTATTTCTGAGGCATGTTTTTTATAAGTTTGTTATATGACAGGTCAGAGTCATTTGTTCTGTAAGTAATGGGATCAACGTTTCAATGAATGGGTCTATTCCTGATCTTCTAATGGCAAACCTGCCATCTAGTGGGTTAACGGGGAAGCGCCAAGTGAGGGGATGAGCAGGAGTTTTTCTCCCAGCGCTCGACAGGGAAGGTCCATTTCTCTGTGTCTCTGAGAGTTCCTGCATCTGTTGCTCTTGAAAAGGCATCTGTAAGTGTCATCATCTGTAAGTGTCATCATCTGTAAGCGCCATGGGCCTGGCTCTGCCAACCAGGGATGATGTGTTGTTTTTGGGTTTGATGAATATTTATTAGTTTCATTTGTCTTCTGGAATGCTTTTGGTTGTTGGTTGGTGTGATCTTCTCCTGGTCCCTCGTTTCCCTGTGTACAAGTTGGAGTGAGTGTGTGTTTGTGGGTGTGCTGTGATATGTTGGTTTTTCTGCCACACCAGGCCTGGAGAGTCTCCCGTCTTTGAGCCAGCCACACCTGGGATTAATCACTCACATGTTGCCGATGTGCCTAATCAAGGAGCCCTACTTAACAGAGCAGTGGAGCAGCAGTCGGCGTGGGATTGTTATGCTAGGATCATATTTAGTTCTTCTGCTCTATGGTCGTGGTTTCTGTTATCTCCTGTGGAAGTTTTTTGTTGGACGGTGGATAGGACTGTATTAAATGTGGCGTCTCTCGTTCCTAGGTCAAATGCAGAAACGTGTGGAAGGAGCAGCACACTGTGTACATAGGCACCAAGGAGGACAAAACTTCACCACATATCAAGGAGAGGAATCACGGCCTGGGAATTGGGAACACTGTGGATTGTTGGCACTGTTTCATAGCTTCTTGTAAATAAACACACTTTTTCCATTCAGAACGTTTCACATTTGGGTCCTCCTTCAACCAACCCTGACACTGTGGCGAAATGATTGATCTGACGTGGTTTGACGTGGGGTCACCCAGCAGCCATGGTGCAGAAGCCTGAAAGCCAATGATGGCGCATAGAAGCAGAACTGAGTCGTACATGTAGACAGACAGCGAGGTGGAATTATTCCTCAATATCACACTGGAACATAAAACAGCAAAAACACAAGAAAACGTGGACTGGGAGACTTGTCAGGGGAAATACGCCGACATTCACCATCTTTTTTTAGAGCCATACCCGTTTGAAATGTCACAAGAATTTTCTCATCGCAAGGAGGACATAACCAGGGCCATCATCACCACCAAGCTGAAGGCTAAAAATGGGGAAATATAGGCAAGCGTAGACTCCGGTCGAAAACGCCAGTTGGCAGAGTGGTCCTACTGTACTTCCAGCTGTGTGAACAGATATGGGGTGGCTCGCCACCGATGACTGCCATTCAGTCAGCTATAGAAACAGCAGATGTTGACACAGCTTCTCATCATTTGGAT
The DNA here is from genome assembly GCF_051167445.1 of Perissodus microlepis. Taxonomy (NCBI): domain Eukaryota; kingdom Metazoa; phylum Chordata; class Actinopteri; order Cichliformes; family Cichlidae; genus Perissodus; species Perissodus microlepis. The sequence continues at coordinate 36,728,435 of NC_140478.1, forward strand.
TCTGCATCCACTTCATCTGCACCTGACATCTCGACTGTGGAAGTGTCAGATGTGTCTGATCAACCACAGTCTGAGGACAGCGATTTGTCCACTTCTGTGGTGAAGGAGCGAAGACATCATGTAAGTATGGCGTAAATATCGCTTTTTAAAAGTGATTATGATAATAAGGTTAGCCCACCATACATGTATAAATGAATGTCCTACTTTATTTCAGTAGCTCAATTATAGATGCCTTTATCACCTTTAAGTTTGACCTGGTAAAGACGCAGCTCAGCTTCATTTCTTTAACTACTGTGTAGCTTAACCTATGCAAAGTCATCACAATGACAGATTAATATTCATCTGAATCTGCAGTATAACTGTGTTGGTGTTGAGTCCCTCCCTCAAAAATGTTGTAGAGTTGAACGTATAGGGAAAGAGAACACTTAAAATATTTAAGTACAACACTTCAGTAAATAATAATCTTGGTATTCCACCACTGATCTATTTTAACATTTATTGTGGTTAATTTGTTTTTCATTATTTTATTCTACCACAGACAGGACAGCCTTAAAAGAAGACTTTCAACTGAGACACAGCTGCTGAATGTTGCAGAGGTGGACACACAGATGAAGAAAAGAATTCAGGATATAATGGAGACATCTGAGAGGCGAGTTTCTGAACATTGCAGTAAATTATCAGTCAGTCTTGATCGACTTACAAGTTCAATTGCAGATGGATTTTTAATGCTAAGACGAGTCATCCACCACCACAGCCTTTCAACCTGCCACCATACCATGGTGGGCACATGTGGTGTACACACTGTACCTGGCACATTTCCACCCAACATATTATAATAACTGAGCGGCCAAGCAGCACACCTAGCCCAACCTTACCTCTGCAGGGAACAGGGCAGTTTTCCTTCACATGAGCACGAGCAGGATGATATTTGAAATAATCTGCATCATTACTTATGCTGGGAAATAAATAACTTATGTTGGAGGCTGTTTGGGCCGCATCTGTACGTTTTATTTATCATTTGAATTTATTTTCATTATGCTCCATGTTAAAACAGTGAAAATGTTGTTTTTTTGTTTCTTTTTTTGCATTTTAAGATTTCCTACTTCTGAGAAGTTTGTTTCTTTTTTTGAAAGGCAGCTACTTTTGTGTAAGTTTTCAAGTGGCTTCTTCTTTAAAAATGTTAACTAAAGACAGTATTTTGGATTTTGTCTCACTGGCTCTCTCCAGAGTTTATTCAGTAAAGAAATGAACTGAATTTTTTTACATGGGTGACAAAATGCATACAACATGTTAATAAAAGGTCTTATTCTCTGTAAACAACATTTAACTTAAGGTAAGGAGCCACTTGCTTTTTGAACATGTTCAGGATCACAGTGCACAGATTGTGAAGTGTCACACTCCCTGACTTCTAGTTTCTGTAGATATGACGGTGTCCTACAATAGAAGAGAAATCCTTTTTATGGATCGAGGAATTCAGTAAGGACTCTCCTGACCCTCTTCCCTTCTGATGTCATGCAGTCAGCTCTGTGGTAAGTCTGTGTGGCTGCTTGTCCTTGTCCTGCTGAATTACTTCAGTGACTATATTCTCATCCATCATGTCCTTGTTGGCCTCACAGTAGTTATGGAGCACAAAACAGGCATATACGGAGTATATGGGGACAAGGAGAAGTTCATTTAGATTAATGTCCATCGACCTTTGCAATGCTCCAAGCCGTGCTTTCAGTCTGCCAAAAGCACATTCAATGACCATTCGAGCTCGACATAAGCATAGTCCAACATACTGTTCCTGAGCAGTGCTTCCCCCGTTTGCGTGCTCTTTCATTAGGTAAGGAAGAAATGGGTATGCTGGATCCCCAATAAGAAAAACTGGAATCACCTCATATTCCATAATTTTTTTATTTATTTATTTATTTTTTTTTATTTTTTTTGGAAGAAGGAATCATGCCACTTTTCAAATGTGTGTTCAGCATGGAATTTGCAAAAATAGGTGCGTTGTGTACACTGCCTGGTTATTTCACCACAACATTAATAAATTAACTACCTGTAGTCACTGTTGGCTTGCATGTTAATAGAAAACCTCCCCTTCCTGTTAATATAGTCCATAGAATTTGTGGATGGTTGCTTTTTTCCACATGGGTCCCATCCACAGCACCAATACACTGAAGAATTCCATAGGCTCGGTAAAACCCGCTACAAGTTCCTCGACTTTGGACTCTGTGAGTGGTAACTGTATAAACACAGGGCCCAAGTGAACAGTAACTGCCGTACATACTTCTCTTACTATTTTTGACACCACTTGCCTTGATAGACCGAAAGCGTTTGCAGTCTTTCGTAACCTCCCCTCATCAGCTAAATAATAAAGTGTGCATTCACCTTTTTTTACAACACTAACGGGCAAACTCATTTTGTTTGTTTGGCCTTCGATGTGTGGATGAAGTGGCTGACAGAGAGCCAAAAGTGAAGTGCTCGACATGCAAAAATGTTCTCTCGCCATTCTTCTGGAAGAACCGTCTCGCTTTCAAAGTTGTCCCACCAAGCGGTGGTCCGACCCGGTCTAGTCCAAAACCGACGACGTGGTTGGCGTCGGGATTTAGGTTGTGAGAGCGTCTGTGTAGAATTTAGAAGCCACGTCCAGAGTTCACTGTGACAACTGTCTTTTGAAATGGAGGGACAGTAACTGTGTGTATATGTAAGCCTGTTAAAACTTCAGAGAGTAAAATTATCAGTAACTTTTGTCTAAGTCCGCCATTGTACAAATTCATCTTCCCGAAACAATAACGTGGCGCACAGCGTGATGTCAAAAAAAGGCGCACACATTTAACGTTGCGTTTCCTCAGTTTTTCTCGTCCACACCTAAACGCTAAAACGGAGTTTTTGAAAATCTCCACTCTGGCAGGACTTTTTAAAAATCTCCTTTTTCAGTGACCCAAAACGCAGTTTAGTGTGGACAAAAGGCCCAAACGCACAGAAAAATCGGTGTTTTCAAAAATACCCATGTACGTGTGGACGTAGCCTGTGATATTTGGCAGGCAACACCCAGGAATTTCAAACACTTCAGTAAAATATATGGAGTTATAATGAAGAAACTTTGTACTTAATATCACAATATTTTGTAATCTTACTTCCTTCTGACACTTTTGGAATAAGACATGGGAACAACTGTCTCCAATAAATCAGACTAATTACCAAGTAACTTATTCATAATGGAAACTCCAATTTAAGAATTTAAAAGATGACATCATCAAAACCAAACAAACAGTCCATTTAAATTACTAACGTTTTTGTAAGTGTGTAAGAAATCTTCTAAAAAACCCTTTTTGACATATAAATGGAAATATAAGTGCAGACATTTTCTTTGCAAAATGATAAATAAAGTCTGTGTGATAAAGGAAGGTCTGTGAAGTGTAAGAGAAACAACACACAAATACATCAAAACAAATCTTTAACAAACATTTCGAGCTTACAGAAGTTTACAGTTTCATGTAAACTTCAGTCGTGGCCTTTATGTTCATCCACAGAGCAGAGATAACTGATACTCTGCTGATCAGTACAGCAGAACATCTTCATCACCTCATCATAACAGGACTTGAAAGCTTCAGTTTTTGTTAAGTGAAATTATTATACGTGTTGAAGCCCTTACTCTTCATGTCACAGGGGGAACTTTGGTTGAGACTTTACAGTACAACTTGTTGTGACATCATTACTATGTTTGTTATGGGCTCTCACCATGATGGTGGGGCGCTGTATGTAGATGAAGATGGACTCTGCTCTTTATGTTAAATAAATATGCCCAAAGGCTAAAGAGTAGTGATGGGCAAAGCCAGGCTTCAAAACAATCTGACACCATCTCCACAGCGACACCTGCTGGACAATTTGGTTATCGCCACATCTTGATGATGCTGTTCTGTGAAACAGTGACACAGACGAGCCGTGCACAATTAAAACAAAGCTACTTATTATATCAGACAGTCAATAACTGCGATCAACACGTTATTCTGGAGAAATTCTCACAGAACGAAGGAAAGAAAAATGATGAGACTGTTAAAGACAGCAATCTGTGAATGTAGTGATCAGTGTGCTTCAGCAAAGATCTCCATCTGTTAACATTCGTGTTGCTCACATTAAATCTATTTATAAAGTAACACATACAGAGAAAAGACTGCAGTGTTTACTATAATAACCACACAGGTTTACGGCTGTTTTTGGGCTCAAAGTTTGGATGTGTTTGGTTGACTTTTAACTTTTCTGGGAGTTCGTGTCAATCATCAGGTTTTTTCTACACCTGTCAAGCAAAGCTAGAAGCTGGCATAGTGTTAGCTTTGATTTTTAATCAACTTAATATTTATATATTTTAATGAAAAGACTAAATGTGTTGTCTTTCTTTATAAAAAGTTAACATTCATCACATTTTCTGACCAATCGTAACACTCCATTTCACACACATCTTTAAATCATCCTCTGCTGAGCAGCCTGTGAAGCATGAAGAAACCTTCCTGAACTTTCCCTGCTGTGGATTTTCCATTTTCTAACATCATGTTTTGCTGTCAGTCTGGAGTTTTGGTTATAATGAACCTGCATTACTTCAGTTGTTTTTGAGTTATTCACAATGAAGCATCAGTGAGAATAAAAAAAGGAAAAAACTCTGTCGTGAAAAGAAGAAACAGATCACGTGTAATTAATGAAAGTGTTTTTCTAGCTTTTCTTTTTTACAGTATAAATATATTCTTCACGGTGACACAGTGAGTAACAGATTATAGTGAGGATGACGTCACTTAATACTGAAAATAACATTTTCTGTTGAAAGTAGAAAAAAGATCGAGTCAGAGCTGAAATTCCCGCCTGTTTTATTTTCTCACTGTATTACCCTTCAAGGACCTGCAGCTCAGTAAAGCGTCTGACAGCCAAACCCATCTGTTCTCTGATTGGATAGTTAAATTTGTGATTGACATGACATTGACCAATCAGCTGAAAGGAAGAAAAATCGGGTCAAAATTCGTACTTGTAAGTTGAAACTTGAGTGCAGAGTTTCACACGTGTTTTTTTGCTTTGTATCTGTAACCAGACCTTAACAAATAGAAATTCTAACGTGTAAATATTTTTACACACACATATTTTTTACGCACACACAAATTCTTATCTACAGATACACAAATATATGCATTCTGATTTACAAGTACAAAATATTTAAGACCACAATTTGAGCCCATACAGGAGGAGGCTCCACCTCTACACACACACACACACACACACACACACACACACACACACACACACACACACACACACACACACAGAGGAAAGAAATAAAGAGCAAAAGGTGGAGAAACAGATAAAATGGTAGCTTGGTACATGAGGACAAGAAGACCACAACAGCTTCTGTTCCACTGCTATACATATACTGTACTTATTGATGAAAACTTCCCACAGGACCTTCAGTCATTTCTGACAGGAAGTTTATATCCATCCTTTAATACTTATGGATGAGGTAACATCCAGGCAGCAGTCACATGCAGGTTTGTGCTCCACTTGCATAAGGTGATCTCTGCACATCCAGAATATGCTCACCTCATGGACCTGAAACTTTCCTGTCCATAATGCTCTCCAAGGCATATGATCTCACATGTGAGGTAAACCTAAGCAGCTCCTTAGACTACCATGAGCTGGATGACTAAGAACCTGCACAGACATCTGTGAGGTAAACATATTTTTCTGTGAGCATCATTAAGTCAATTCTAGGTTTCATGTGCTGATTCGGATGCTTTACATTTATTCTGTTTTAGAGCAGGTGGAGAGGGGGAACCAGATGGGAGCAGGTTCCACTTTGGGTGATGAAGTGGAATAAGTGATCACCTTTTTGTCTCAGCTTGTCATCACAACTAAATTCATGTTCAAATGAAGCTTTTTACTGTGACACTGATATCTGTATTTGTAATTGTACCTGCCTTGCTTTGTCACTCCAGATTTCAGCACAGTTCTCTGTACTTGTTTATATGACAAAGTTTGACAGCAGCAGGGCTTTATGTTTGTGGGTTGTTTAATAATGTGAGGCCTTCCTCAAACCGCTGCCTCAGTTCATGCTGAAGCCATCTGCCATTATCTACTAGAAATGCTGTCAAACCTAAAGTGAGGATGTGGTCCCAGCTCGCATAATTAGAGAGACTAAACCAAAGTGGTCTTCTCTGCTGAATATGGTGCCATGGTAGAAGCAGCAGACAGATGGATGTCTTCACTGACAGTCATGTTTTCCTGTGGCAGTTACTCTTTGATGATATGCTTTACATTACCTTTGTTTTAGGTAAGTGTGTTATCATTAAGAATCATTAAAGATAATTTAAGGTATGGTTGGCATCGTCTCCAAAAATAAGTCTTTTGATGTGATGGCTGTAAGGAGCCATAATCTTTATTAATCTTAATCTTATTGATATATAAAGCCTCTAGTTTCAGCAGCATTCTTCAGGTTTTTAAAAGCTTCTCTGTTGCAGTGCTGCCATTTAAAAAGTAATTAGTAAGATTCCTGACTGACCTGCTCTGTTGTGTGTAACCTAAAGGGTCTGATTCAGGTCTGTGGTGTATATTGAGTCAGAAGCTAAACACACTGCTGAAACACCTGAGGGTGGTCTATGAGGAATACATCCCAGGAATCATGGAGATCATGCTGACAGAGCTTGATAATTGAAGATGATGCAGGACGAGCGGTTCAGGAATCAGTTCTCATGATGACGATGTGCAACTGCATCTCACCATTATTCTCTACAGAGTTGGTAACATTTCCCATATTTAACAGAATAGTAATTTTGATTTGCATTTTCTGTTAACAACAGTAGAGGCAACAGAAGATTCACACTGATGGATGAAGCCCATCAGTGTGAATCTTCTCTTCTGCTACAACGTCACCTGCTGTCTTCAATCCTCCATACCCGACAGTAACAGCTGACTGTTGTGTTGAGCTTCTTTGTGAGATCTGTTAAATGTAAAGTTCATAAATCCACTACACTTTTTGTCAATGTTTGTTTTTCTGTTCTCATTCCTGGAGCTACCAAAAAGCAGAGGTGGCAAAAGTTCAGACATTCTGTATTTAAGTAGAAGTACAGATACTCGTGTTACTCAACTAAGAGCAAAAAAGTTCAGGCTCTGAAATAAAGCTTCTGTGTAAGTTCAATAACAAAGATCTATGGTCTCACATCTGTCCGCTCCCAGGTGCTGCCGGCTGAATCTAAGCTTTATCACTTCCACTGTCAAGCTGTTTGTGTCATCACTGGTCTGGTCCAATCACATTCTCCCGGCCTTCTCCAGGCCAATCACCATTCATGCTGCGTACTTCAAATCTCACTGTGCATCTGTCATTCTCCTTCATAGACGCCTTTGTGCAAAGCACCTCCTCCCCAGTTCCACCTCTCATCACTCAAGCTTCATTCAAGTCACCTTCATCTCCATCACCAGCATCTAGGCTCTGAGGGGTCCTGCTCTAATCTGTTTCACAGCTGGAGCTCCGTTCTGCAGAGAGACAGACCACCAAACACCTTTGTACATTCTGTTCATCAATAAATCATCTTCATTCTTTCTGACGATCTCTCCTTATTGAAATGTACTTAAAGTAAAAAAGTAAAAAGTTGCTCCTTGAAGGAAAATTCTACCATCAAATTTTAAGTAAAGGTAACTGAACCTGGTGCTATATTAATATTATAATAACAAATATTAGTACATAAAAATTCAAATGTTCAAATCTAAATTCCAATTCTAATGACTGTTAAATATCTCATCTGTAAAAAGCCTGTATTGAAAACAGTACAGCACTTAGGGTCCAGCATAGCAGTGATATCAGTTTTACAGCAGGAGCAGTTTGGAGTCCAGTCTTCTTCAGCTGACTGAAGAAATCTGCAAACGTCATGTTTGTCATATTTGTACACAAAACTGAGGTTGTCGTGTAAATTATCAGCTAAACTAAATGTGAATGTTTTATGTGTTTCTAATGAATGAATGGCCTGTAACTAAACAGAGAAACAGTTTAATACAGAAAAAGTCATTTTAATACAATATTATGCAAAGTGTTTCTAAAATTATAAAACTCAATGAAGGACACAGTTCTATGTAAAAATGATCTATGACACAGTGTACTTTATGATAAAGGCTTTATTCAGCCTAAAAACATGGCAGAATGTAAAACATGTGGACAAACTGAGCTGAGGTGCTTTAACCTCCTCTACATCCCTGTTAGCAGGATGAAGGCGCCCTCTTGTGTTGTGCATCACTTTCAGATTTCACTTGTTAACCTGCAGGAAGACAAAACTTCACTGAGCCTTCAGCAGCTTCAACATCATCAGTAAAGACAGATTTAAATATGTGTAATATCACACTGTGTCAGTTTGTTCACAGGAGTCACAACCTGTAACACTGATGCTGCATTCAAGGACCATTACAAACATCTGAAAGGACTTATAACATCAAGAAAATGTGACTTGTTTCTCTGTAATGAAGCTGTTTTAGTGAAGAAAGTTGAAAGGTCACAGAGCGACTGCTGAATCTTCTGCTCTAAACATGAACTCTGAACTTTGTGATGGTTCAGGAGGAAAACTGCTTCAGTTATTCTCTCAGATTAGTTTCATATTTTCTGCATCAGATTTGAGTGAGATCCTGGAATGAAGACAGAAGAAAAGACTTTGTTCAAAGTTTGATTTATAGTCAAACCTTCCAGTTTATTCACACAATAAAACATCAACACAATATATGAATTCATTCATTAAAATCACAGCTTTTCCTCATTTGTTTGATGATTTTGACCAAAACAAACACAAACACACACACATGGTCTGACATACTCATAAAGAGAAATGTCGACATTGTTCAATACAAATATTCCAGAAACATTTAGAGGATAGAGAAGTTTACATTTTCATGTGGAGAAATATTTTAGTAAATCAAAATGATGATGAGCAGTGATAGCCTCCATAAACAGTCACAGGAAAGATCTCCTTTAAAAACTCAGAAACATCAAGAGAACAACTAGAAGATGTGGAGGTACCACCCATAATGTTTGACTGACAGCTGATCTCTGTGCAGAAATGATGGAGAGAAAATAAAATGAAACTAAAATACAGATTTAAACCCACAATATGAAAGACTTCAGTCTAATTCACTTTAGTCAACTCAGCAGTGTCTCCATAATAATAAGGCAAAAGTCCAGCATAGAGCGGCTGAGTGAATGTGGTCTGGACTCTGTGGAGGAGAGTCATGGTTTCAGAGACGCTGTAGAAGGACAAAATACCTGCTCTGTGATCCAGGTACACTCCTACTCTGGAGGAACGAGGACCTGAGACATAAGTTTCGATGTTGTTGTACCAAAATGAATAAAAGTTGTGAAAATAGAAAGCAAAAGATTTGTCATTACGTCCAAATCCACACAGTCATTTCCTTTCCCTGCTCTGCTGATACTCTTGTATGAGACTGCTACTTCAACTCCTCTCCCTCTCCACTCCACCTCCCAGTAACAATGTCCAGTCAGACTCTCTCTACTCAGGACCTGAAACCACCAAGTGAATCTGTCTGGATGATCAGAATAAGACTGTTGGTCTTCCATTGACTGACAGAATGTTACTTTTCTGTTCCCCTCTGATAATAACAGCTCTTTGTGTGCTGTGTTTTGATCCAGTGTGATTTCACATGAATATTTTAAGAATCCAGCTCTGGTCTTTGGCTCTGGTGGATCTGACAGTGAAACATCCACTTCAGTGACTGTCAGTGAGATGTTTGTCCATTCCTCTCTCAGAATGTCCTGTAGTTTATCTCTGACCTCTGACACAGCTGCTGTCACATCCTCAAAGTAGCTCAGAGGACGGATATTGATGCTGGATGAGTCTGTAGACTCACTGAGTGCTGACAGTGAGGGGTAGTTGTGTAGAAACTGGATGTGATCCTGTGTGTGTGAGAGCTGCTTCAGCTCAGCATCTTTCCTCTTCAGCTCAGTGATCTCCTGCTCCAGCTTCTCCTGAAGCTCTTTGACTCGACTCACTTCAGTTTCCTGCTGGGATCTGATCTGCTGTTTCACATCAGAGCTTCTTTTCTGGATGAGATGGATCAGCTCAGTGAAGATCTTCTCACTGTGCTCCACTGTTTGATCAGCAGACTGATTGATGGCCTCCACCTCCTGTTGAAGCAGCTTCACATCTTTCTCTCTGTCCTGGATTCTCTGCTGGATGTTTTGTCGACTCACCTCCAGCTCTCTCTGCCTCTCAGTCCTTTCTGCTGCAGCTGAGACTGTGTCGTGGCCTTTATGTTCATCCACAGAGCAGAGATAACAGATACTCTGCTGATCAGTACGGCAGAACATCTTCATCACCTCATCATGACGAGAGCAGATGTTCTCCTGGAGCTTCTTGGAGGGCTCCACCAGCTTGTGTTTCTTGAATGTAGGTGAATCATAATGAGTCTGAAGGTGTTTCTCACAGTAAGATGCCAGACAGAATAAACAGGACTTGAAGGCTTTCATTTTTCTTCCAGTGCAGACATCACAGGCCACATCTTCAGGTCCAGCATAGCAGTGATCAGCAGGAGCAGCTTGGAGTCCAGTCTTCTTCAGCTCCTCCACTAAATCTGCTAACATGGTGTTTTTCTCCAGGACAGGCCTCGCTGTGAAAGTCTGTCTGCACTGAGGGCAGCTGTAGATTTTCTTCTTTTCCTCTTCATCCCAGAAGCTTTTAATACAGTTCATGCAGTAGCTGTGTCCACAGGGAATAGTCACAGGATCCTTCAGTAGATCCAAACAGACTGAACAGCAGAATTTTGTTTGGTCCATTTGATTCATGTGCTGTGCCGTTTCACCGTCTCTCAGTGACTATCAGACAGTTTCACTTCCTCTGAACAGAAACAACCTCTGTGCTCTGAAGGGAAACAGATCTCTGCTCTTGTTCACCTTCAGACCCATCCTGATACAGACACATCTGTGAAGGGAGATATATTCTTACAGAGCGACCAAGAGCCAATCACATGATGCAGGGTGTGGTATGTGTGATTACATCATGCAGTAACAAGTCTGACCCAGTTAATGTTTAATAGTTTATCTTTACTTGGTGCTTTGAAATGTGACAGTCAACACCCAGTGAGTTCATTTTATATTTTAGAAAGTTCAGCAAAGTTTAGGATGCTGTGATGAATAAAAATAAATCAAACTTTATATTTTGACATTTTCTAATCTTAGTTCATTCTCACACTTACAGAATGATGCATGGGAACAACTGACTCCACTAAATCAAACCTATGTTCAAATGAAATTACTGTACAAGACAGGCAGCAAGCTTGATTTCTTGATTATTTTTTTAAATAGTAAAATATATGTAAAACTATTTAAAAAACAAATACAGATAGTGTTCTAATTCTACATTCTTTAGTAATGTTTCCTGTGTACCACCATGGATTTCGAAACAATACATTAATATGTGCTTTAAATGCAGACACTCAAATTTAACTCAACATTCACACTGAAGATACACAGTAGACATAAGAATCAGTTTTCATGCCCTTTATTTTTTCTTTCATTTAAAATCTTTTTGGTAAAAATCATCATAATTACCCATTAACTTTCATGTACAGCTTAAATGTTTCACTACACTGTTGGCAGCAAACTAGAAGCTAAATGACTCTTCAGTCCAAGGGCGTAGATTTGGCATTAACGGAAGGGACATGTCCCCACCAATATCCAGCGATTATTGAATTGTCCCCACCAATAATTTGAAAGAAAAACAAACCCGATAGAAAGAAAAAAACGATCTGTCAACGTCTCATTCGCCTAGCGGTGCAGAAAGAGTTAAATTACGTTCTCTACTGGAGTCCTACGTCATGTGACAAATATGGCCAATGTGATTGGAGCTCTGTTTAGTTTTAGCAGCAGCAAGCCTGCGCTGAACCACTGGATGAGAGACTCACTGAAAAGGCAGCTGGTTTTATTACTCAATGATTTGTTGTTACAAAGATAAAAATTGTGAACAGGAAGAAGTAATGGTATTACTTCTCCCTTGTCACAAGAAGTCACCACAGCAGGTAGATGCCTTTCCTGAACCAAACCCAATGGGATAAGCGTCTCCTTCTGGGATCTTTCACCTGGTAGGCGAACCACTGTAAACCACGATACCAACTAAACCACTTGATAGCTTAGTTAAGAAAAAGTCTGTACAGATAAGGAACGTGCATTCTTCACCAGCTTTAAACCTTTGTTCACATGTAATGCCATATTCCACACTTTGCTATCAGTTGTGTACAAATCGGTGGCTACTCATGAGTTCCTCTGAACTTTCATACAACTGAGCTCAACAAACAATAACTGTCAGTCAGCAGAGGAAACTCATTTTTCCTCCAAAGTGATTCAGTGCATCAGAAATCTACGGTGTGTTTATTTTTGTTATTCAGTTCAGTTGTGCGTCAAGCTGACTGCTGTTAATCGTACCGATCAGGCACAAAAGTAAAAGCAGATAGGAATGATACTGTCAATCCGAAAGTCCACCACAAGCTGAAAGAAACAACTCGAAATGCTCTAAAACATAGGTGTCAAACTCTGGCCCGCGGGCCATATTTGGCCCGCAGCCTACTTACATTTGGCCCGCGAAGCCATACCAAATTACTATCAGAGCTGGCCTACTGGTATTATACAGCTAATATATATATTGTTTAGTATTAAGCTTTGCTTGTTCCATATTCAGTTTTCAGCAAAACGTGTTTGAGTCCATAAGAAAAGATTCATTCTTATATCTGGAGGAATAAATATATTTCAATAAATATTAACGTTAGCCCGCGACTTTGTTCCAGTTTTGAATTTTGGCCCACTGTGTATTTGAGTTTGACACCCCTGCTCTAAAAGAACAATAAATGTTTTTCCACAAAAAAGCAAAACCAAAGGCTCTGAGCCTGGCCTTTTAACGGCTTCACCTACTTTGGAGTTTTTTAAAAACTTCAACACTAGCGTTTTATCTTTCCTGACTTTGTTTAACTTTACTTTTAAATAACCCTTTAATCTCTGGGAAATAATAAAATCATCTTCAGTTTTAGTTTTTTCTTGAGCAAAATACATAGAAGACAGCAGATGCATCCAATAAATTTCTCCCGAGTAGGCTGACTCAGTCAAAAAGGCTCACTGTCTGGTGATATATCTTAATCTCGTGTGGTTTTACATTGCTGTAAAAACTTTATTACTACAGATATCTAATAAAAAAACAAAACTGCTGTCACAGCCACTACAAACACAGACTTACATTGAGTTCTATGATCCAGAGCATGGTGATGAACAAGAGGTCAAAGGTGACAAAGAGGCAGAAAGTCCTCCTCACATCCGAGATGCATTTCTTCTCTCCGATGTCGTACGCCTCCAATCTCACAGAAACGGCCGGGGAGTTGACAGACCCCATGCCTGTTCTGACAGGGATCTGTGAGTAGCTACCGCTGCTGCTGCCTCCACCACGTCGGCCTTCCATCGCTGGCCACCCCACCTGGGCAGGGCTGGCCCCACCTACTGGTCAATTTTAGGAAAGAGTCAGAGGTGGAAGATCATTGGAGCTGGAAGCGAGGCTGGTGTTGGTGATGTGGAGTCACTGTGTGGAGGTTAAAAGCATCACTGCATCTGTAGAAAAGAAGATGAAGAAGGTAAAGAAATGGCAATCTCCTCTCAGGGAGTAAACCTCAGCGATTTTCTAAAGCATCTAAGTCTTTGTAGACATAATAAAAATTCTGACAATCGTCTGCTTCTTTTTTTGAACAACATAGTAAAGCAGAATAAGCTCCATCAGGCTGTGGATTTACATTGTTGAGTTAGATTTTATAACGATTTGTTCATAATACAAAGCTTTTAGAGATCTTTGGGCTTTGCAGTGCTAAGAGTGTTTATGTTTCTGGTTTCTGAGAGCAGAGCTAAAAACAAAACAAAACAAAACACAAAACAAACAAAAAAACAAGCACAACACAACCCCCCCCAAAATCTAATTCAAACCACTAGTCATGCACAAAACCAACCATATATATGCAAAGTTGTTGATGCTCTCTGTATGGTTGCCACTCAAACTCTTCACCGTATCTCAAAGACTGAACCCTTCAGGAGAAACTCATTTCTGCTGCTTGCGTCTGTGATTTCTTCACTACTCAACGTTTCTGAGATCTGGAATGCAGATCGACTAGTAAATCAAAACGTTCACCTTCTGGCTCAGTTCTCCCGTCACCACCACAGTCTAGTGCAACACCTGAGGTGTCGGATGTCATCCCAGCCTGTTCACATCCAGCAGTAAACTCTCTACTACATGGTGATTGTTCGGATGAAGCCAACAGAAACACAATGTCTGAAAAAAACGTTGTATTACATCTTTTTCTTCATGTAAACGAACGAAACTTCTCTCAAATCCATCAGTCTTTTCACTTACTCTTGAGTTAATTAATCAATGTTTGCATTTCTTACCATTTCCTGCATGAAGAGATTACAACAGCTGCAACTCATTATTTTACAGTACTGAAGTGAGCAGCTTCAAATTGCTCTTTCACTTATAACTGAGCTTAAATTGGACTTTTCTACTAAAAAAACCCTGTAAAAATCACTGTCACATGACCCAGAAAAAGATTTCCGTTATCATCTAGCTTCAATGACTTTTGGACCTCATACCATTAAACATGTTTACACTGTCTTTGTTTTAAGGAACTGAAACCAGTTGTGCTTTTGCTTTAACTGTCAGCTGCTCTGATACACAGAAAAAAAAGGCAGGATGGAAACGTGATTTGTACAGTCTGGTCCCAGCAGGTTTTCTCTGGTGATGTGGTTTCACAGTCTTGTGACTTTCATGTTTTACATGAATTAGTCTTTTTGGTTCACAAAATGCATCTATTTTAGGGCTTTAGTCAGGTTTAAATGACTGTTAATTACCTGAAAAATAAATCTGTTAAAAGAACCATTCAGTCACTTTGTAATGGGACGTATCTTCAGCACAATCGTATGTACTGTGCACCTGAAACTAATATCGTTCACCATTTGGCGCTTCCTTCTCACATGCCAGAGAGCTATTACAGTTACACCGCAGATGGTGTCTAAAACGATTTAACCCTCAACTTCCTAGCAGTTGCATCATTACATTATTTCAGCATTTGCAGTTATTCCAACTGTTTTATTAATCCTTAACATACTTTTCATTTACTTGTTCAACTTTACAAAATGCCAGTCAAAAAAAAAAAAAACCCAGAAAGTATACGGGACATTGACTGTCATTCAAACCTGAACTTTACCCAGTATTTTCCACATAAATCAGCTAGCACCAACATTAAAACCAATTACATTTGCCACGCTGCAATGGATCCTGGTTTTTATGTGGATGTTGTTTTCACACAGACTGCCCTACTTAAACATTATTACAGCCAAATTACACCTCCCATATGGCAATGGCACTCCCTGACGGCTGCAGCTTCCCTTGGAAGTCTAATGCGTCAGACCGGAGCTTAATTACTCAGGAACAACAACAACAACAACAACAACAACAAAAGATAAATCCACATATATATTAGCGTCTGAGTTGCAAGGGCCAGCAGTCAAAGCAATTTTAAATGACATTTTATTTAAACATATGGGATCCCAGCACCACCCTCTCCCCAGCCACCTACTCCACCTCTTCCAAAGTGAAGGTGTGGTATCAGGGTGCTCAGCCCCGCCGTGAGATGTAATGTCTCCAGCACGTCCTGGGTCTGCACCAGCTTACAAAACAAAGAAACAGATTAGAGCTGGGGACCTGTCGCTGTTCTAAATGTCTTTGAGTGGTTACAATTTCCACTGCTTCAAATCTGTTAACTAACAAGTTTTCATTTAAATATGTGTATGAGACTCCAACGGATTTACAAGTAGTAACCTCCAGGTCTGAAAAATTAATCCAGAATGGAAGTGCAAACAACTAACAGGAGCAGTTCCTCTGAAAGACACCAAGGCTGGTGCCAATTCCCGCAGTTAGAGCAACAAATACTGAGGCAGCAGTTTGAACAGGCTTGCCAAAGCTGGACACAGCGGAAGACTGAAAAGATGTTGCTGGTCTGATGACTGCTGTGACATTCAAATGGTAGGGTCAGAATTTGGTGTAAACGACATAAAAGAATGAACATCTTGCCTTGTATTAACATTTCAAGTTGCTGATAGCGGTGTGAGAGTGTGGAGAATATTTTCTAGGCATACTTTGAGCCAATTAGTACCAGCTTAGCATTGTTTAACCACCACAGCCCAGCTAATGCTGACCATGTCTATCACTTTATAACCACACTGTACCCATTTTTTGATGGCTGCTTCCAGCTCAAATCATCTCAAACTGGTTTCTTGAACATGAAGATGAGTTCACTGTACTCCAATAGAGCATCTTTGGGATGAGGTGGAACGGCAGATTCAAGTCAACAATTAATGAACATGACTTCATGACGCAGTTCTGTCAGCAACAGGGGTCATACCTGCTATAAACAAGGTGTACCTAACAAAGTGACCAGTAATTGCATATATGCTGTTATGATGGATGTTTATAATAAATATTAACTGAGAGAGAAAAGATACACCAAAGCTACTCTAGGGTAATAACAAAACGAGGGAAATTAACAAACTACATCTAACTGTTTTGGATTCAGAACAATTATTTTCAGCCTTTTATAAGGATTAAAATTTATTTCTGGATTAATTTTGGCAGCTTGAACTAGTTAAAGAAGATGCTGCCTATCCTGACATTTACATGAAAAGTCAAAACTAATATTTAAACACAATGACGACAGATTCTAGGCAGACAATCCTGTAAAACATGGAAATATGAAGCATCTCTGATGGCTCAACACAGTAAGAAGAAGGGATGGAAATGATGTATAACTCGTTGAATACTGGAATCAGTGTTTTAAGCTGTGATGTAATAAACTAGTGGTGGGAAAATGAAAAAGAAAGAAGACAAATGTTTCCCTTTTGTGTTTTCCCGATTATGTGTCCGATATTTAAAAAAAAAAAAAACTATCTATCATGTACAAACTCTTTACAGGAATAAACCTGAAACCAATTGTTCTGCTGGGGAAGTTTCGTAAGCGGCACGAAGTTTAAAAAACAACATTCACCTGAGGGAGGCCCCCAGGAGCTCAGGTCTGACTGGTTTCAGCGACCAGAAACTGGAATGTACGGTGAGCAAACTGTGTTAAAATGCAGTGACTGATAAAAGACGGATGAGCACCATCACCATCACAATTAGTTGATCAATATTCTCAATAATATAACAAAAGGCTTTCTCACAGACTGTATTATAATACAAATACAAACCACACATGGATTATTGCATGGTCCTGAAGCCAGCAGCGCCCTTGGTCATGAGATTTGTTTTAAATGTTTGCTGTATTATTGTTTTTAAATCATTGGAGTATACAGATTTTAAAAGTGTTTTATGATTACAATAGTTCGTAAAGTAGCAGAAGTATTCACACATCACAGTGACGGAGGTTAAAGGTTAATTATCAACCTTCTGTGGAGGAAATAAGGTGCTTGTTGTGCATTACGTTCAACATTTTCCTAATGTACCTTCAAACAGCTAATACCGCTTGAGCATTCCTGTCTGTGCCTAATGTCAAGTCATAGTCATGTAGTTTCTCTTTTCAAGTTCTTCTTGATGAAAATCACACTTTAACCTTTGACTTTCATAAATGATGTGACAGACTTAACACCATGTTAAGTCTATTTGGCAAATTCTGATCAATTATGAAGGATTTTCCAGAATATTCTGACCGGCTACCTTTGATAACGCAGAAACAGAAATCTTGAGTTGTGGTATCAGGGTGCTCAGCCCACAGATATTGAACTTCACATACCCCATCTGCCTCCATTTGGGACTGCAATGGCCTTAAAAACCCTACACATATCTTCCCTACTTAAGTGCAGCCTTTTTTCTAATGGAATTACAATATCGGCATCTGGTCTCTGACTTCTCATCAATTGTGTGGGCGTCCTTTAGAGGACATTTCATCGGAATAAAGGCAAATACGGTGGTGCCTTTATCTGCAGAAATATGTGGCCTGTAGCCAGTGGGTGGGGCACCACATGCTCGCTCTCACTGTTAGATTGGATAGAAAAGTCTGCAGCAGGACAAGCGAATATTAATGACGTTTCTGAGTGTTTCGATTCCATCAAGAACAAAAACAAATCTTAGCTAACCAACACTCACTGGGTTTTAGTGGATTACTATATTTCACAGAAATATTACAGAAACAGTTTCTTTGGTACAATAATCCAGCTGTGCAGAAATCAGGGAGTCGGGAAGAAGCAGCTCATTAAATTCTGTGCTTGTTTAAGACTGAAGCACATATTATATTATCATAATACCAGAGCTGAACTGGATGACTCATTCCTCATTAAATTACTTCAGATGTTATTTAAAAAATATGTATATTTTATGCAAGTGAAGCTGCTTGTGCTGCCACCTAAACCAATCATAACGTGGCCTCAAATGTTAAAGTAACCTTATGAGCAGAATCTGATATAAGAGACTATCAGTTATGGAGACAAAGATAAAGGCAAAAAAAAAACAAACTGTATTTAAATTAAAAAAGCAAACTGATATGAATGAACCTTACATTTAGATAATACAAATCATCAGCAAGAATAATAAAAAACAAGCAAAAACAAATAATAAAAAAAACCTCAGCTAACGTGGAAGCTACACTGCAAGGTGGTCTGTTTAATAAATAAAATCTGACAGGTCACATACAGGACCATTAACATCTCTGTAAACAGAACTCAGCTCCCACAAAGCTCCAAATGAAGAAAAACTGCATCTGCATGCAGAGAACTGTTTGTGGAGACATCCAGCATGTCGACGCACAGTGAGTGAATGATGAAGAACAAACCATAACGAGGGGCAGGGCTACTACACTGCATTGTGTCCATCAGGTAAAAAAAAAAAGAAATCTGTTGGCTAATCTACACCATATCAATAACAGCTTCCTTAAGGTTTTAAAATGCACTGCAGCTGCATTTTAAAACATATCTACAAGCAATGCCAAAGAAACACACAGGTATGAGTACAGAGGTACTATGAAGGTAGCTCACTTCTTACTGGAGTATATCACCATAGTGACTTAAACTGTAGAGCAAACCTGCTTCAGAGCAGGTTGTGTTTGAGATTACGGATCAACAAGTATGAAATCACCACTTAGCTACCAATCAGTTCTCTGGAAAACTGCTTTACAACAAGTACCTGAAAGATCCCTTTGGACTGCTGTGCCATGGATAGTGGGAGGATCTTTCCATTGATGAGCATCAGTAGTCTAATCAGTTTAGATTCTTAAATTCAACTTCATTCTTTGACTTTTCCCATTTGTCTGCAGAACAATTTCACAACATTTTGAATTCCTCTATAAACATTAATCTCGTTTTTTTCTTTTGTCTGCAACGCTTGTCCCTAGCATGTCCTCGTCCATGAAAGCATTTAATCTTATCTGAGCGATTCCTCTTGGTCTCCTGTATCACTGCTCATCATTCGACATGCTTTTCCCAGTATATCCACGGCCATTTTTGTATTTATGCTTGTATTTTCTCCCAGACTGGTAAACATCAACAGAGCTCAGCAAAAGAACTTTTAGTTCCTATTTGAACTTTATTAATACAAGTGTTTAACCTTTTCATGTTTATAGTTTTATCTTTCTTTGTAAAGTCAGCTGTTCTGCTGCTCTGTATGTGATTGGTCAGATGCCCCCAACGCCACCCCTTTCATGTAAACAGGCTAGTAGCTAAAATGGGAAACCCTGGTTTACCTTATAGAGTTGATAACTAGCGTCATGTGATCACTTAGTCTGATTGACAATGTTGGGATAAGTTAATCAAGATAACAAAAAGATTTCTTGAGTATGATGAACAATGAATTTAACTCCTAAATATGACTTCCTAACACAGAATGTGATGACGTCATACGCTTTGTACTTTGATGTGTGGTGATTGGAAGTGTCTGTGTGGTGCAGCCTGGACAGACCAGACCAGCTGCACCACACAGACACTTCAAACCTCACCCGAGGACAAAAAGCACAAGAACAACAACAAAAAAAGAAAGAAAACAAACCTTAGAAACATGCAGGGTTACAGGAGAAGCCAGTCGTGCAGAGGTGAGCCTGTGCGAGTCTGAATTTAACTCCTATTTATGACTTCCTACCAAAGAATGATGATGGGAGAATTTGGATTTATTTATTAACAGATTTATTACGCATTAGTTTTATGGGTCTGTTCCACTTAAGGTCAGATTGGTGTCTATGAACCAAAATGAGTTTCACACCAAGACTAAACTCGTGTCATGGTTTGCATTATGCAGTGGTTACAGTGGTGACACTTATTAGACTCTGAAGTCTGTGCACCAGTTTTTCAGGGTCCTGTAGGTGCAATTGTTGCGACCACTGTAAATGTGACACCATCACAGAAAAATTGTATAAAATCAGAAGAAGAAAGAGAACTCTAATATGATGGCTGCACACCAGCTGGATCATTATAACAACATCACATCACATGAGTAACTTCAACATGACGAGACTTCAAGGACTCCAACAATGTTCATACAGTGAGGATAAATAATGTTTTTTATTATTTATTATAAAAAGGACACAATATAGATATATAAAATGCAGCCAGAACTCCAATAACTAACATGTCCATTAATTTGACACGTTGGTTTATATATAATTTCTTTTTCTCTCTTAGCTTTTCAGCTCCACATTTTTGCCATTTCTTCCACACTCAACTCTTTTCTACAAGCTGAGCACACAGTGAAGGTAGGGGAGGGCTGGTGGCATTAAGAGATTTGATTGGGCAATCTAGGGGCCAGTTAGTTCTTTCCTTTGGTGAAAGTTGGGCTCTTCAATTCAGCATGGTACAACTCCAAAGATTCTGCAACATCAAACCCTCTGTCTGCTAATATTACATCCAGTTACAAGATGAGCTTCCCGACCCCCTGAACTACGGATGCCCTACATGACTGTTAGGACAACTTATGTATTGCAAGTATGCAGTACTAAGAATAACTTGATGTTTCTGACTTTGCATTATGAATTGTTTACCCACTGACAAACATTTCAAGTTCTACTAAATTAAAAAACAATTTGTGGTAACCTGATTATGATTCAAAAAGAATAATTAACAACACTTCTTGTAATGGTGTTAAAATCAGCCCAGCTTTTATTTTCATATGCAAAAAGTAAAAGAAAATCAGCCAACATACTGGACACACATAATTGTCAATATAATTGTTTATTGTTCAACACAATAAACAATTATACTGTCACCATGGTTACTGGTATTGAAAGCTTATTGATAATTTGTCCAAGTAAAGAATGCCCTCTCACAAATGTCATGTGACCACCTCATTGGCTTACAGAATCGTGATGTCACACACATTTAGAATCTTACCACCACTGTGATCCTTTGATCCTTTGATCCTAAAACCCTTAAATAGGGGTGAGACGCAAGAACTTTCAGTCCGTTATTCGCAGCATTTATGTGTGCAGCATTTAAACGTTCGCCAGAGAAGCCTTTTTTGGGATCCTTTTCAGAGTCACTGTTAACAGATTCCAACATGTCTCCAAGAAAACAGAAAAAAAGAGAAAACGTAAAGCCCAGCGCTCCTCTTTGCAATCGAGAAGACGATACTCAACTGCAGAAGATGTGCTCGGAAGAAATGCATGAGCAAAATCTCATGAGCAATCACAATACGCGACACCCGCCCCAGCCAGAGTACACCAGTTACATCTGGGAAAGTTTTTTTAAACAACGAGCGGAGATTATCAAACTGAGAGAGCACTGTGAGAGAAGGACCGCTGAAGTAGATAGACTGTTCAAACAGCTTCTTGATAAGGAGGATATTCAAAAGGAGAAAGAAATGGAACTCCTAGATATGCGGGGGAGGAACTTTGAGCTCCAAGCGAAGCTTAATAAAGTACAAGAAAAACCAACAGAAGAAATCCTCCAACAGAAGAAAAACGAGAAAGAGAGGGAAAAAAAGATTCAGGAGCTGCAAGTAAAGCTGGATGAAGCTCTGCAAAAAAATCAAGAACTCCTCCAAGAGAAGAAACAACTGGTCATAAAACTCCAAGGCACTGAGATAAACCAAAAAGTGCTGAAAGGAAGGGTTGAGTTTCTTCAAAAGAAAGCGCAACAGACCATGAAAAAGGAAGATATGGATTGCAAGCTTCAGGACAGCGAGAAACACAAGGAAGCCTTGCAAATAAAGCTTGATGAAGCTCTGCAAAAAAATCAAGAACTCCTCCAAGAAAAAGAACAAATGGACATAAAGAAGCGCAAACTGCAAGGCATGGAGGAAAAGCACAAAGGACTTCAGGCAAAGCTTGAAAAAACACTGAACAAAAATAAAGAGTTGCTTCAAGAAAAAAAGCAACTAGAAATTAAACAGAAAGAAACGGACTCCAAGCTTGAAGGCGTGGAGGAAAAATACACCGCGCTGAAAATAAAGCTTGATAAAACAGTGCAAAGAAATAAGGATTTCCTACAAGACAAAGAACAGCATGACACGAAACAGAAAGATCTGGATTGTGAGCTTCAGAACATCAAGAAACACAACCAAGGTTTGCAAGTAATGCTTGATGAAGCTCTGCAAAAAAATAAAGAAATCCTTGAAGAGAAAGAAAAACTGGACATAAACCAGAGAGGCATGCAGGAAAAATACGGAGTGCAGCAGGTAAAGCTTGATGAAACGCTGCACAAATATCAAGAGCTGCTTCAAGACAAAGAACAACGGGAAATAAAGCAGAAAAAAGATAAACAAATTCTCCAGAACTTTGAGAGGAAAAACCAACAACTGCAAGACCGTTATAACAAACTGAACTCCAAAACAACTGAGCTGGAGGGGGAAAAGAAAAAAGTGCAAAAACAATGCTCAGAGATGCAGAGTAAGCTCAGTGACATGCTGAGAAAAAACACAGAACTGGAGAAACTTTCCAACAACTTGAAGTGCAAAAACACTGAGGTGCAGATGTTAAAGCAGCAACTAGAGAAAACAAGCAAAGACCTGCAGTGTACACTTCAAGAACTCGAGAGAAGTCAGCAGCTACAAGACGCACACAACAAATTACAACACAGTTATACAGAGATGCACGAGGCAAAGCTTATGCAGGAGGCCAAATGTAAAGAACTGAAAGAAAGGCTCGAAGAAAAACAAGCCAAATTAGAAGAAGTGGAGACAACATGCAGGAAACTCGAGAAGGAAAATACACAAACAATTGATGAGTTACGAACCCTCATCCTAGAGAAAAAAGTGCTCGTGGAAAAGATGATGGAAAAGAAGAAAAAACGCTTCCGCTTCTTCTGGAGAAAGAGCACTCCTGCTTTTTCTACTTTTTCTACTTTTCCTTCTGCTGATGTCACCCCGTCTTCCTCCTCCACCGTTGCATCGTAATTTTCACCTTAACTCCTAACACCTGTCCCATCTCTCCCCCCCCCCCCCACCCCCCCTTTCTCTTTCACCCTCACCCCCCAACCAGTCCCGACAGTTGACTGCCCCCTCTAGAGCCTGGTTCTGTCATAGGTTTCTTCCTTTAAAGGGAGTTGTTCCTATCCACTGTCGCACCCAGTGCTTGCTCAGAGGGCATAGTTGGGGTTCTCTCTCCTCTATCTCTTTCCTCCTTTCTATCCCTTTCCTTTACCCTCTTCTTTACCCCCCACCCCTCCCCCCTTTTCTATTCCCCCGCTTTTCTATTTCCTTAATAATTTAATAATAAACACAATTGGCTACATTTTAAATGTGTCTGATCAACGTCTTCATTCAAGAATGAATTGTCTTTCTCACGGAGTCATGTGTATTTTGTGTTTTCCTCGGGCTGGTGATCCCCGCGGTCGTTCAGCCCCGGAGTCCAGAGTTTTAGTGTTTTAATCACATTTAGTGTTACATTTCAGATCACCACAATAGGATATCCATAATTTAGGATTCAGGCATTTGTTTTAGTTCAATATCGTAATCATTCTATGACTGAGTAGTTTACAGAACCTTCAGTCTGCAGCAATAACTTCTGTTGGAGCTATTTGTTCTTATTTTTTATTATTTTGAAATTAGTTAAAGTTTGTTGTTAGTTTACTTATATTTTGGGGTTTATTTACAAGTTTATTTGTAGGTTAATATTTCTTTCAATGTTTTGTTTGTTTGATGTTACCTTGTTAAATTAGTCAGTAAAAGCTGTAGGGCCATTTTGTTTCTATAAATAAAGACACTGGTATAGGACCAGCATGCACTGGGGTGAGCCTATGGTTTTTTACTAGAGCAGGAGAAGCAGCAGGAAGTAACTAAAAATGGATCTTGTTATTGCTTGCCAAACTGGATAAAATAAACCATAAAAACGCAACTTTAAAGTTTGGACAGTGGACTTCTTTTGCCTGCGTACGAAATATTATCTCAGTGCAGCAGTGGCTTGTGGACCTTTAACTGTGGGATGTTTGGTTTGTCAAACAAAAGGAATTGCCACTACAAAAAGTAAAAAACCTGCCCGTGGACAAAGGAATAATTCTTCATTAATGGATATGTTGGATATAAGGATTTCAAGGATCACCGTCGAACTCGAATAAAAGTTACTGGATCGTCTGTAAGTACTCCAGACGGATTTGATGTTGAAGCCTGGATCAACATGTCACTCGTTCATCAAAGCTGGTGAGTGATAATATTGTTTAAGCCGTAAAGGAAAACGGTGAAGCTATTGGAGTTTAAAGACATTATTTCACTACAAAGACTGATGAACTGAGTTTTGATGTACTAAATTTGTGCATAATAGGATCACTAATTGAAACATGCCAACGCCCTCTGTGGAAATCTTTGTTCACTGCAATCATGTTTGCGCTTTATGCTATGGATTCTCAGTGTGCTGTGCATCTTTATAATGTTTGAAATAATCCAAGAGGACAATAAAAATGTCGGATATTAAGAGTAAACAAGAGAGTAAACAAGAGGATGACACTCAGATGCAAGCAGAGAAAAGAAGCATCAAATTTACGCCAAAAGGTTTGGATTTGTATATAAAGACATGCCAAGAAAAGCGGAGTTCAATGTGTAAGCAAGCATCTAAGTACATGGGGAAAACTTCTGCTTTAATGACCTCACATGAGAAGGTTAAGGAAGTGTCTTCTGAATTTGGGAAGTTTATTAAATGCTATCAAGATGCAAACGCTTTGCAAGAATCCTTTTTAAGTTTGCCACTGCCAGAAGATGAAGTGAAAAGGCAAAGCGCACATTTTCAGTCTAAGGTGACAGCATTCTCTGTTTTTATGGACAAAGTAAAGGTTTGGTTGCAGCAAGCAGGCGAGCCGTATACTGAACAAAGCAATACTGCTCTTAATGATCAAGCTGTTGAAAGTTTGGATGAAATAAATCCTGAAGACAGTGTCTCTAATATCTCAAGTGTAAAGCCACCTTCGAAAACATTGTCACAGCAAAGTCGAATTTCATCAACATCTTCCGCACGCATTAAAGCTGCGGCTGACAAGGCAGCGCTCATGGAGCGACTCGCTGCATTAAAGAAAAACATTCTATTGAAGCGCAAGAGGAAAAACTGAGAAAAGAAAAGGAGAAATTATCCTTGGAAACAGAGTTGGCAGCAACTAAGGCAAAGCTTCGTGTCTTAAAAATAAACTCAGTTTGTAGCTCTGAGCGTTCTGATGGAATGAACTCTTATTTTGAAAGAGGGCACGTACAAGAAGCGCCTAATTTAAATCCTTGTGCTGATACATTTGTTCCGGCAGAAAGAGATTACTCTGGTACAAATTCTGCATCTGAATCACAAGTAATCATACCTAGACAAAGTCAAAACCAACATCAGGTGGATGAGGTGATGGTAAAAGTTGATGATTCAGCTCAAGTGACGCAGCAAACACAGCCTCAGTCTCCTACTTTGACTGAGAATTGCACGAAGGAGATTGCACGAAAAGCCAAGATGGCGCCAGTGTTCACGGCAAGCCGTCTCCTCCTGATGCTAACTGTAATGGGGTTTTATCAGCGGATGAGCTTTCTAACCTCTTTTATACTACATGCGCTGACATCCTTAACTCTGTGGCACCTCTGAGAATTAAACGTGCCAAATCCTCACAACCCTGGCTAAATGATACTACTCGCGCCCTTAGGCGTGAATGTCGTCGTGCTGAAAGAAAATGGAGGAAAGACAAACTCCACGTCTCTCTGGACATCCTCCATAATTGTCTATCTAAGTATCAAAAGTCTGTTAAAGCTGCCAAATCTGCCTTTTTGTCTAGCATTATTATGACTAATAGCCACAACCCCCGAGCACTTTTTAATACTTTTAATTCTGTGATAAACCCTCGCACTACCACTTATAGGGACGCCTCCCCTGCTCTTTGTGATAAATTCTTAAAGTATTTCTCTGATAAAATCTCAGCTCTAAGGGCTTCTCATCCATCTCATCCATCATCAGTTTTAACCCAGTTCCAGCCTCTGAATGCTTGACTGTCTTTCAACAGTTTGAGCCAGTGTCTTATTCTGCTTTAAAAGATATAATTGATCATCTCAAAATCTCTGGTTCCCCGCATGATATTCTTCCTTCTCGTTTCTTTAAGGAAGCTTTACATGTTATTGGTCCTTGTATCTTATCTCTGCTGAATGCATCATTGTCATCAGGTTGTGTACCGTCTGTCTTTAAGCATACTGTTGTGCAACCTATTATGAAAAAGAAAAATCTTGACCTAATTGGTCTCACCAACTACAGGCCGATCTCTAAACTCCCTTTTATTTCCAAAATATTGGAAAAGGTAGTTCTAAAACAACTACAGGCCTTTTTAGATGCAAATGGTATTAATGAAAAGTTTCAGTCTGGTTTTAAACCTCGCCACAGCACAGAGACAGCCTTACTTAGAGTTTTTAATGATCTTCTTTTAACTGTTGATTCTGGATATTCTGTGGTCTTAGTTTTACTTGACTTGTCTGCTGCTTTTGACACGGTTAACCACAACATTCTTCTATCAAGACTGGAACATGTTGTTGGTCTCAAAGGTACGGTTTTATCTTGGTTTAAATCCTATCTCTCAGAGAGGTCGTTCTCTGTTGCTATGGGGCAACACTCCTCGGCTTCTGTCCCTATTTATTGTGGTGTGCCTCAAGGGTCCGTGCTCGGTCCTGCTCTTTTCTCTTTGTACATGTTGCCCTTGGGATTAATTTTTAGTAAATACAACATCTCCTTTCACTGTTATGCCGATGATATCCAGATTTATTTACCTTTGAAATCCGATGTGACTGCTTCTTTGCAACCTCTGTTCAACTGTTTGCATGAAGTTAAAATTTGGTTATCACATAATTTTCTTACATTGAACGAGAATAAGACCGAAATCATAGTCTTTGGTAGTCACACTCCGCTAGACCAGTTAGCTGATGCCCTAGGCCCTCTCGCTAGCCATCTTTCGTCCACTGTAAGAAACCTCGGAGTGTTCCTGGATGGCTCTTTTAAACTTGAGAAACAGGTGTCCACTGTGGTAAAAAACAGCTTTTACCAGTTGCGTCAGATTTCCAAAGCAAAGCCATTCCTTCCTTTAAAGGACCTTGAAAAGCTTATTCACGCATTTATTACATCCAGATTGGACTACTGTAACTCCCTCTACTCGGGCCTCCAACACTCCTCTCTTTGCCGGCTCCAGTTAATTCAAAATGCAGCTGTGCGTCTTTTAACAGGTACGAGAATTCATGAACACATAACTCCAATTTTAGCCAAATTACATTGGCTCCCTGTTAAATATCGTATAGATTTTAAAATTCTTTTGTTCACTTTTAATATTTTGAATAATTTAGCGCCCAGTTATCTTTCTGATTTACTCCATTCATACAATCCCAACAGGGCACTTAGATCGTCCAACCATAGGCTCCTAGCACAACCTAGGACTCGAATGAAGTCGAGAGGCGACCGGGCATTTGCATCCGTGGCACCCAGACTCTGGAATAACCTCCCCGTTCATATTCGCACTGCCGAGTCTATCCAGTCTTTTAAATTACGTCTTAAAACTTATTTTTGTACTTTGGCTTTTGATTCTGTCTAGTTGGCTGTTTTAGCTTGTTGCGTTGTTACTTATTGTTTGTTGTCCTCTTTTATTGTTTGTTTTAACTGTCTCATGTTTTTATTGACTGTGAAGCACTATGGTCAACACTGTTGTTTTAATATGTGCTATATAAATAAATTTTGATTTGATTTGATTGTCAATATTATGCAAAAACAAAATGACATCACTACTTTGCTTGTAAAACAAAACTTATCTTCTGTCCTTCCAGCTAGAAACATCCCTATGTTTGATGGAGACCCTTTACAGTACAGATCATTTGTGAATGCCTTTGAAAATGGAGTGGAAGCTAAAACTGATAACTGGAGCGACTGTTTGCATTTTTTAGAGCAGTTCACTAGGGGGCAGCCTAAAGACTTGGTGCATAGTTGTCAGCATTTACCTCCTGAGCAGGGCTATTCCACAGCCAAATATCTTCTTGAAGAACATTTTGGGAACGAAAATAAAATTGCCTCTGCATAGATGGAGAGGATTGTGAGTTGGGCACCTATTCAAAGTGAGGATGTGAAAGGTCTACAGTCATTCTCTCTTTTTCTTCAAGGATGTTCGAATCTAACACAGCAAGTTGTTTATATGAAGGAGTTGGATTTGCCCTCAAATATGAGAATGATTGTTATGAAACTTCCATACAAATTGAGGGAAAAATGGAGAGTTGTTGCCTATGAACTGCAGGAACAAAATGGTCACAGAGCAGTGTTCACTGATCTGGTTGCCTTCATAATAAAACAGGTGAAAGTAGCATAAGATCCAGTGTTTGGCAACATCCAAGACTCACAATCTGGAAACAGCTTTAAAGTTCCAAGTTCCACCAAGCAAAGAAAAAAGGGAAGTAGTTTTGCCACTAATGTCAGTACGGTTCCAGGAGTCAAAACTCAATCAACTGGAAGCAGAACAAATTCCACTGTTCTGCATAGTTGTTTGTTTTGTTCACACAGCAATCATTTACTAGAGAATTGTAAGCAGTTTAAAGCTAAAATGCATCGAGATAAGCTGACTTTTATCAAGGAAAGGGGAATTTGTTTTGGTTGTTTAAAAGTTGGTCACATAAGCAAAGACTGTAGGAGTCGTTTGAGACACAGCAGCTGAGCAAATGATCATTTCATGCTGAAGACATCCTCAGACAGAATTAAATACATACATAAACACAGCCTGGTGCCAATAACACAGCTAATGACACTGCTGTATCACTGGCTTTACTGATTAAAGACCATATCTGAAGGAAATCTTTGAACACAACAGCAAGTGACCTTTTAAACCTGCGACACTGATGCTGCATTCAAGGACCATTAAAAACATTTTAAAGGACTTAAGAACATCAAGAAAATGTGACTTGTTTCTCTGTAATGAAGCTGTTTTAGTGAAGAAAGTTGAAAGGTCACAGAGCGACTGCTGAATCTTCTGCTCTAAACATGAACTCTGAACTTTGTGATGCTTCAGGAGGAAAACTGCTTCAGTTATTCTCTCAGATTAGTTTCATATTTTCTGCATCAGATTTGAGTGAGATCCTGGAATGAAGACAGAAGAAAAGACTTTGTTCAAAGTTTGATTTATAGTCAAACCTTCCAGTTTATTCACACAATAAAACATCAACACAATATATGAATTCATTCATTAAAATCACAGTTTTTCCTCATTTGTTTGATGATTTTGACAAAAACAAACACAAACACACACACATGGTCTGCCATACTCATAAAGAGAAATGTCGACATTTTTCAATACAAATATTCCAGAAACATTTAGAGGATAGAGAAGTTTACATTTTCATGTGGAGAAATATTTTAGTAAATCAAAATGATGATGAGCAGTGATAGCCTCCATAAACAGTCACAGGAAAGATCTCCTTTAAAAACTCAGAAACATCAAGAGAACAACTAGAAGATGTGGAGGTACCACCCATAATGTTTGACTGACAGCTGATCTCTGTGCAGAAATGATGGAGAGAAAATGAAATGAAACTAAAATACAGATTTAAACCCACAATATGAAAGACTTCAGTCTATTTCACTTTAATCAACTCAGCTGTGGCTCCATAGTGAAGCCAAAGTCCAGCATAGAGCGGCTGAGTGAATGTGGTCTGGACTCTGTGGAGGAGAGTCATGGTTTCAGAGACGCTGTAGAAGGACAAAATACCTGCTCTGTGATCCAGGTACACTCCTACTCTGGAGGAACGAGGACCTGAGACAGGAGTTTGGATGTTGTTGTACCGAAATGTAAAACTGTTGTTGTTACAATTTAATACCCAAGATTTGTCATTATGTCCAAATCTACATTCATTACCCCCTCCTTTTCTGCTGATATTCTTGTATGCGACTGCTACATAAACTCCTCCCCCTCTCCACTCCACCTCCCAGTAACAACGTCCAGTCAGACTCTCTCTACTCAGGACCTGAAACCAATAAGTGAATCTGTCTGGATGATCAGAATAAGACTGTTGTTCCACTGCTGTTACTTTTCTGATCCCCTCTGATAATAACAGCTGTTTGTTTGCTGTGTTTGGATCCAGTGTGATTTCACATGAATATTTTAAGAATCCAGCTCTGGTCTTTGGCTCTACTGGTGGATCTGACAGTAAAACATCCACTTCAGTGACTGTCAGTGAGATGTTTGTCCATTCCTCTCTCAGAATGTCCTGTAGTTTATCTCTGACCTCTGACACAGCTGCTGTCACATCCTCAAAGTAGCTCAGAGGACGGATATTGATGCTGGATGAGTCTGTAGACTCACTGAGTGCTGACAGTGAGGGGTAGTTGTGTAGAAACTGGATGTGATCCTCTGTGTGTGAGAGCTGCTTCAGCTCAGCATCTTTCCTCTTCAGCTCAGTGATCTCCTGCTCCAGCTTCTCCTGAAGCTCTTTGACTCGACTCACTTCAGTTTCCTGCTGGGATCTGATCTGCTGCTTCACATCAGAGCTTCTTTTCTGGATGAGATGGATCAGCTCAGTGAAGATCTTCTCACTGTGCTCCACTGTTTGATCAGCAGACTGATTGATGGCCTCCACCTCCTGTTGAAGCAGCTTCACATCTTTCTCTCTGTCCTGGATTCTCTGCTGGATGTTTTGTCGACTCACCTCCAGCTCTCTCTGCCTCTCAGTCCTTTCTGCTGCAGCTGAGACTGTGTCGTGGCCTTTATGTTCATCCACAGGGCAGAGATAACAGATACTCTGCTGATCAGTACGGCAGAACATCTTCATCACCTCATCATGACGAGAGCAGATGTTCTCCTGGACCTTCTTGGAGGGCTCCACCAGCTTGTGTTTCTTTAACTGAGCTGCTACATAATGAGGCTGAAGGTGTTTCTCACAGTAAGAGACCAAACACACAAAACAGGACTTGAAGGCTTTCATTTTTCTTCCAGTGCAGACATCACAGGCCACATCTTCAGGTCCAGCATAGCAGTGATCAGCAGGAGCAGCTTGGAGTCCAGTCTTCTTCAGCTCCTCCACTAAATCTGCTAACATGGTGTTTTTCACCAGGACAGGCCTCGCTGTGAAAGTCTGTCTGCACTGAGGGCAGCTGTAGATTTTCCTGTTTTCCTCTCCATCCCAGAAGCTTTTAATACAGTTCATGCAGTAGCTGTGTCCACAGGGAATAGTCACCGGATCCTTCAGTAGATCCAAACAGACTGAACAGCAGAATTTTGTTTGGTCCATTTGATTCATGTGCTGTGCCGTTTCACCGTCTCTCAGTGACTGTCAGACAGTTTCACTTTCTCTGAACAGAAACAACCTCTGTGCTCTGAAGGGAAACAGATCTCTGCTCTTGTTCACCTCCTACAGGAAATGAGGCTCACCAGCAACTGCATTTACACCATGTTGTTTAGACCCATCCTGATACAGACACATCTGTGAAGGGAGGCACTAAAGAAATATCCTGGCAGTGACAAGAGCCAGGGTGTGGTCTGTTTATTACAAAGTATTAGAGCCTCCTTAAGATAAAACTACTTATTTTAAGGTTAAAGTTAACTTTTTTTTTCCAGGAAATAGTTGAAATATATGGAGATTACAGTTGTTGTTTCAAGATAAACTACCACGGCTGCTGTACCCTCAACAAAATGCTTTATATAGATGAGTTAATGAAAGCGTACTTCTCGATCTATTTTAGTTATAAGAAAATCATTTTTCTTTCGCCAGATGAACATGTAAAGAGTTTAAAATAGCTTCTCTCAAAATATAATATTGAAAATAATCAGAGAAAAACAGTCACCTTCAAGAAATTTTTCATTATGTTTGTATTTGTTAACCTGACATTTAAACATTCTTGTTGAATTATGGCAGTTTGAGGTAATGCTATTACACATGCGAACACTAGAGGGCGTACAGCGCACTGGTGGTATCGAGCAGTGTTTTGGGGCACAGAGGAAGAACAAACCTTCCTGTTGTGAAGCTAACTCTAGTTTAATGTTCATATCTTTTCTATTCTTTACCACAGGTTAGTAAATATGCATTAAAATAAATGTTCACTGCACCCCTTACAAATAGAAAAATGTTGTTTATTTGGAAAATTGTGAGTTAAAGCTGCAGGTGATGCTAATGCTAGCTTAGTGGCTAATGTGGAATAGGGTTTGTGTGTGTGTGTGTGTGTGCGTGTGTGTGTGTGGCAGTTAAACCACACGAGAGACTTTGTTTGTTTTATACCAAAACCATTGTTTTTGTAAGAAGTGAAACCATTAAAAAAAGAAGTTACATTGTCAGTACATTAGAAACACATAAATAATTTAGTGCTGAAACAAGTATTAATGATTAAAAACAGATTCATTTAATATGCTTTCTAAATGTATTTAAAAAGGAAGTACAGGGAGCACAAGTGTGTTTTGTGTGTCTTTATAAAGAATGCTATATTTTTATATATGATAAAGTTTAATGTTCGATATTGTAGTTGTAATATTTTGAATGGACTCGAGCAGCATGTTTTGTCAGAGTTGTGCTGAGAGATTTATATAGACTCTAGCAAAGGAAACTGTGGCCATGTATTGTAAATGGGACTGAAGCAGAAGGTCTTTCCTTTGCATTGAATGTAATGATTCCTGAAGCTGTTCAAAGACACTATTGTGAAGAACAAACCTTCCTGTGAAGATAACAGCAGCTCAATCTGTGTGCCTTCTCTATTCTTTACCACAGCACCACACGTTGTTGGCACAGGAAACCAGTTGCATCTGGTCAAAAGGAAAAATAAAAACAAACAATCTTGGCTGACAATGCACAGATTCAAGGATAACAATGGTTACACGCTTGTAGATTACAGAGGATGTATTTTGTATCACAAGACAGGATAAGACGGCTGATCAGTTTGTTTCACTAACTTTTCTAAACATGGCATTTTGTAGAGGGTCACAGTGTCACAGTGCCTTCGCCCTGCAACTCCCTCGTTCCCCAAGTCTGTCTCATTGTTGATTACCTGTTTGCCACAGACCAAGTATTTCCTGTTTGCAAATAAAGTTTGTGAAATTCAAGAGAGTGCTTCACATTGTGTCTGCATCTGGGTTCACGTTAACACAAAATGATCAATACTTTTTTTTTTTTGTCCTGTCTGGCACTGTAGCAATCAGAATTATTGTCTGAAGGCCAAGAAAAATGCCCAACAGATTTACTTTCCCAAGTGGGCCTTTTGCTATACTGGTCCACTTGATTGTCATAGTTTATTTGATCTTTATTAGTTATTTTTATTGTAAAGTATTGTAATCAGGCCAGACTGGACTCGGGGACGGGAAAGAAAACAAGAAGAAAAGTTAGGAAGAAAGTTAACAGAAGGAGAGGGAAAGAAAAAGGAGAAAAGAGATGGAGAGAAAAGACAATGAAAATCTGCTTCATCACCTGCTGAAGGAAAGAAAAAGAAAACAAACAAAAAGAAAACAACACAGTAGCGAAATTAGAGCAACATCCAACATATGCATAGGTAACAGCAGTGATGGGAATGACGGCGTTACAAGTAACGTCGTTACTAACAGCGTTACCTTTTTCAGTAAGGAGTAATCTAACTACTATTCCTATCGTTACAACGCCATTACCGTTACTAACAAGAAAATGTGGCGCAGTCGCGTTACTATTTTCCAACAAACAGACGGTTGAAGCTGTGTTCAGGTTACCGCAGCTTACATCAGTTGCAGGAAGTAGCTGTAAGAAATCTGGGCGCTACAGCTTTAAGCAGCTGCGCGCTGTCCTGCCGACGGCAATCACTTTCTTGCATATGATCACTTTTTGGCACAACACCTGGAGCTAAGGGGGCAAAACAATCGCATGAGTGCTGCTGTTTGACTGAGGAAGAATAAAGTAGTCGGTAAGCCAATCACATGACCACTTTAAGACAAAGCAACAAGGTGATATATACCAGTTTTTAAATTGTGTTGATAGGCCACGTAAAACCAGAGTCATGATAAACAATATATACGCCTGTTTTTTCCTGAATAGTTTTGTCACGTTTACTGTCTAAGGACAGCGCAGCGAGCACGCTCTGCTTATGAGCAAACAAAAAACAGCCTGGTCGTGTTGGTGTAAAAATGCACCATGTCGACCAATCAAAAATGATATGGCAACATGACGTTTGGTTGTTTAGGAAGAGGGGGAAGATTTAAGAGTGACGGAGAGAGAGAGAGGGAGAGAGAGAGAGAGAGAGAGAGAGAGACAGCAGAAAAAGAGAGAGAGCGAGTTTTGAGATGTGAGAGATTTGTGAGGTTTAGCGTGTTTGGAGTGTGTAGTTAATGTGTTGTCTTGTGTAATTAGTGTGTAGTGTTGTGGATAGTTTTGTGTTGTGTGTCAGAACAATGAGGCGACTGCTGTCTCCAGGTAGAAACAGGAGTGATACCCCTGCTGCTGTCAGACCTGCAGCTATCAGGCTGTGATGTTCTCCTTTATAGCGGACAGAAATGATTTTTTTGGAGTGGGACAAATAATTTGTGTGGCATCTTACTGAATGCAGAACAGCTGATTGTTCTGTAAATAGTCTGAAATGGTTATTTTAAAAAAAGGTAAATGGCTGCAAATAACTTTGTTGTTTGCAAAACTTGTGCATAAGATTTTAAAATTGACAATTGCATTTAATGTCATGAAAGTTATGAAATATGATTCAATAAACATGTTGTTACAGTAAAAAATATAACCTTTTCTACTCAGATTTTATGTTTTCTGTCTGATTTTAGATCAATTGTTCTAATACGGTTTGTCAAAATGAAAACATAACTGTAAATTCAGACACGTGAGGTTGTGCTGAAAAGAATGAAACCAAACAAGGCAAGGTCAAGGTCAAATTTATTTATATAGCACATTTCAAACAGCCGATGCTGCACAAAGTGCTTAACAATATAAAAATGGTATTAAAAAGCAACAATGTAATACAATAATAACAATAAAAAACAAAAGGACAGTAAAAGATTTAAAACAATAACTAAACTAATTCAAATAAGACCAAAATGCTTGGGTCATAGTGTGTTAAAAGCCAGGGCATAGAAATGTGTCTTTAGTAAAGATTTAAATTGCTCAAGTGTTTGTGCAGATCTAATCTAAGGCAAAGCAAATAGTTTTTAAAGGTAAAATGTGGAGGGAAAAACAAAAGTAGTAAAAAATGGCCAATTATACCCTGGACCCCAGAGGGTTAAACGTTTTTTTTTTTTTTTTAAGTAACACAATAGTTACTTTTCAAGTAATTAATTATTTTTAGAATATTGTAACTCAGTTACTAACTCAGTTACTTTTTTGAAGAAGTAACTAGTAACTATAATTAATTACTTTTTCAAACTTGCCCAACACTGGGTAACAGTAAATAATAAATGCTGAATCTTTTTAAGCAGTACACAAAATCGATAATGCTTGATATGTTGAGGCAGCAGCCACCCAAGATAGTGTGAGTCTGTAAGTACCTGCGTGCACACGTGAGTGTGTGAGCGCTGGTATTCATAAGGTTTCTCCATGCAAGTGTCTGATAGTACGTATTCTGTCTCACGGGTATTTCTGAGGCATGTTTGTTATAAGTTTGTTATATGACAGGTCAGAGTCATTTGTTCTGTAAGTAATGGGATCAACGTTTCAATGAATGGGTCTATTCCTGATCTTCTAATGGCAAACCTGCCATCTAGTGGGTTAACGGGGAAGCGCCAAGTGAGGGGATGAGCAGGAGTTTCTCTCCCAGCGCTCGACAGGGAAGGTCCATTTCTCTGCGTCTCACCTCCTACAGGAAATGAGGCTCACCAGCAACTGCATTTACACCATGTTGTTTAGACCCATCCTGATACAGACACATCTGTGAAGGGAGGCGCTAACAGGGTTTGTTTGATTTACAACTTTCAGTAAAAACTGCAACCTACTTAAAGTTTGATAGCTGCACTTGGTGTTTGGAGATTCTCAGAAAGGTTATTTATAGTCTTATTTATTTATATTTTTAAAATTTTGAGTAGGTCAAAAGTTCATTGTAAATATTGTAAATTTAGTTGTTTTTAATATGAAACAAATCCATCCTGGCGCTGTTGGTGTTTCATCAACAACCATAGAGCCTTTGGTCTGTTTATTGTGTTACTTCTGACATGTCTCACACCTTCTTATCATATTCTTTATCTCTCTGTTCATTCCAGGCCAAAAGACTGTCTCTCTTGCCCTTCTTTTGCATTTCTCAATTCCGAGATGGCCTTCATGTATTCTGGTAAGCATCTCTTGCCTCATTGTCTGTGGAATGACGATTTTGTCCTGCTTCAATAGCAGTCCATTGACTACACTCAGTTCTCCTCTAATATGGTAGAAGAGTGGACACGAGCCAACAAACCATCCATTTGACATGCTTTCCATAACATGTTGCAGTTCTGTGTCTTGTGCAGTGTCATCAGTTATTTGCTTAGATTTCATGTCTGGCACAGGAAGTTTGGCAGAGACCATGTTTATGTGAGTCTGAATGTCTTCTTCTGTTGTACTCACCATGCCCCCTGTGGGTGCTCGTACGAGTGCATCTGCAATTATCAGGTGCTTTCCTGGCGTGTAAACTAGCTGCAAGTCATATCTCTGCATTCTCATTATCAGACGCTAAATTCTTGGCGTCATTTCATTCAAGTTCTTCTTGATGATAGATACTAGTGGGCAATGATCTGTTTCTGCAGTGAAAGAGGGTAAGCCACATACAAAGCTGTGGAACCTCTCTAAGCCAAAAATAAATAAATAATTTATATAGCATCTTTCATGGCAGAATCACAAAGTGCTGCACATGAGATTACAAGTCATAAAAAGATTTAAAAACGACTAAATAAAACAGGCAAAAAATTAACCAAAAGCAGTTTTAAAAAGGTGAGTTTTGAGTTGTTTTTTAAAAACAGCTACTGAGTCCACAGTTCTTAATGTTTGGGGGAGAGAGTTCCACAGTCTCGGGGCCACAGTGGCAAAAGCTCTGTCACCCTTAGTTCTCATCTTAGTCTGTTTTATAGCAAGTAAGCCCTGATCAGATGACCTCAGGGACCTGCTGGGGACATCGGGCTGTAGCAGATCAGAGATATAGGCTGGTGCCAGTCCGTGCACAGCTCTGTAAGTCAAGACCAGGATCTTAAAATGGACTCTAAATTCAACAGGAAGCTGAGATAACAACGATGTCACCTGTGAGTACTTGGAGGATTTTGTCAAAAGCCTAGCTGCAGCGTTTTGCATGCATGTATAGCAATCTCCAGTTCAGAGCGAGATAAAATCGGGCTTAGCTTAGCCACACTTCTTAAGTGATAAAAACAAGACCGAACCAGAGATTTCACATGCCCATCCAATGTGAGAGTCGAGTCAAAAGTGACACCTAAATTCCTGATAGAGGATTTAACATAGAGTGAGAGAGGACCAAGGGCTTTCAGTATCTGCGATAAAAATCTATCAGGGGCGCATACAAGGACTTCGGTTTTCCCCTCGTTGAGTTGGAGGAAATTTGCAGCCATCCAACGTTTGATCGAATCTAAGCAATTATTCAGACGCTGAAGCTTAGATAA
Organism: Perissodus microlepis; assembly: GCF_051167445.1. Classification (NCBI taxonomy): domain Eukaryota; kingdom Metazoa; phylum Chordata; class Actinopteri; order Cichliformes; family Cichlidae; genus Perissodus; species Perissodus microlepis. Next base: position 36,766,407 of record NC_140478.1, read on the forward strand.
ATCCTGGGGCTTAAAAGAAACGTACAACTGAATATCAAATTCATTCTCACGTTATGAATTTTTGCAAGCAGAAAAGAAAGAAAATTTCACTAATTTCACTAAACAATGTCACTAATGGTCAGAGATGGGCAGTAACGCGTTAACGCGTTACTGTAATCTGATTACTTTTTTCAAGTAACGAGTAAAGTAAGGGATTACTATTGCAAAAACGGTAATTAGATTACCGTTACTTTCCCGTAGGAACGCTGCGTTACTGCGTTACTAAAACCGTGATTTTTTTGCGAGAATGTCTCATGACAGTGACATAAGCAAGTGGGACGTTCGTGACAACAGCTGTCTGCAGATCAACAATGGATCATATATCGAGTGCGGGAGAGAGTATGAGCGTGCAGCGTTTAAAGCGTGGAAGTACTGACCTTACTTTGAGTTTGATTCCATAAAAAGTGACAAAAACATTAGCGTCCGTTGTGCGTGGGAAGAAAACTTCTTTTTACACCGAAAAAAAAAACCCTAAACAAGCACCGAGTGTGCTACCACGTAATGGGAAAGTCACAGAGAAACTCGCGGATTCTTCCACTGACCGCTGCGCCACACCTGCACCAGGGTAAACCTCCGCCTACCCTACTCCTGCTTCACAGGTGAAAATAGAGCAACAGGACTGCTAGTCTTTGATTTTATTTACTTTCTGCTGTGTTTTACTTGCATCTATTTGAAAGACTGAGTGTAAACACAAAAAATATTTTATTTTATGTGCTGGAATGTGCAGAAAATAGGTTTAAATGTTAAACTAATTTCTTCAAGTCAGAGAATGGTGCATATAATTTAATTTTTGCTTGATGCATAAAGTTAAAAGATTAAAACGGATAAAACAAGTTTAAAAAAAAGAGACTTTTCCATTTGATTACATTTTGTATGATGGATTATGCAGAAAAAGTAGAATTGGGTTGACAGATCTATCGCTTTATCACCTATTCAGGTTGTAAATTGTGTTTTTAAAAAGTAACTAAGTAACTAAGTAATTAATTACTTTTGAAAATAAGTAATCAGTAAAGTAACGGGATTACTTTTTTGGGGAAGTAATCAGTAATTAGTTACTGATTACTTTTTTCAAGTAACTTGACCAACACTGCTAATGGTGTTGAATAGCACCTTAGGATTGCCTCTGCTTTTTGTGACCAAGTGTGAGAAATGGGCAGCTCTCGCATCTCTGATCGCATTATTAAAAGAAGCTAAAAGGTCCTTTAGATAGAGGAGTTGAACATTTAGATGAGTTTTCCTCCACCTGCGCTCCGCTTTACGACAATCACGTTTTAGACAATGAATACTGTCATTTGGCCAAGGAGGAGATTTGGAGGCAGAAACACTCGTCTTAAACCGGACAAATTTCATCTAAAATATAAAGGCAATAATTATTAAAAAGACTGGTTGAGAAATCAAAACCATTTTGAGGAGATAGCTGTAAGTTAAAAGCATCCACAAATTTCTCCGCTGTGGAGTTTAAGATGCGAGAGCTAACCATCCGTCTGACGGGGGACAAAGGCTCATTAAAAGACAAGTTAAAAACAATAACATAGTGATCAGAAATATAAATGTTCTCAGAGCAAATGAAATCAATATTAAATCCAAAGTAAAAACAAGGTCCAGTGTGTGACCTTTGCTGTGTGTAGGACCGGACACATGCTGAGTCAAATGAAAAGAATCCATAATGTTCATAAAGTCTCTGGCGAATGGGTCGGAGTCATCATCAACGTGTATGTTAAAGTCCCCAACTATGAGCACCCTAGACAGCTTCATAGTAGCGGATAAGAAGTCACTGAGCTCTGATAAAAATAACCTATTAGATCTGTTAGAACCTATTAGGTGGACGATACACCACAGCACAGTAGAAAGGATCCTTGTTACCAATTTTAAGCAGCTGCAGCTCAAATGAAAGAAAATGTCCAATTTTAACGGAGCGGCAGGAGAAATGGTCCTGGAAAGCCACGGCAAGCCCACCACCCCAACCAGATAACCGAGGCCGGGTAATAAAAGTATAGCCATCCGGGCAGAGTTCAACAAGTGACGAGTAGTCTACATCCCGCTGCCAGGTCTCAGTCAGGAATAAAAAATCCAGTTTTTTAGATAATATAAAACCATTCAACAAGAATGATTTATTAGACAGAGATCGAGCGTTAAAAAGCGCCATATTCAGTGAGCTAGAAGCCTCATTATTTGCAGAGGCTTGAGTTAAGGGACATAAATACACAGGGTTCGAGCCGTCACGCTCCTAGAATCAACTCACCGAGGGAAGAAAATGCCAGCCTGAAGAAGAGTCTGGATAAACCCTCCTAAGGTGGCACGGTCTCAAAGAGCCGGGCCCAGCGTATCCAAACAAGGCTGTGGAAAACAAGTCCCCCTCCATGGAGCTTTTCTGAACACAGGAGACAACGCACGCTCGACGTCACTTACCAGCCAAACCCCGCCGCCAGTAAAGCCTGAGCTTTACCTGAATACCTCCTCTTCTCCCTCTCCTTCTCCGTGGTCTAGAGGAACCACCGAAATCGCCTGACGAGGATCCAGCTAATGGAAGAGGGTGGAAAATGCCGGAGGACGACGAGACATCGTGAGGCATCATAGAGGATCGGATGGATAGCAAAGCCAGGCGATCATACACCAGGGCAGCAAATACATCATTAAAACTGAGTGAGCACAGAAGAGCAGAAAAAAATAACACAACAGTTGTAGAGCGTGACAAACTGCACCCAAATACCAATCATTCCTTCTCAGTTTGAGTGTAAATGACACTCACTCTCTGTCATGAATCTGGATGCGTAGGCTATAAGTTTCCAGTGCTCACCTTCGGCTTGCAGAAACACTGCACCAAGATGCAATCCATCTTTTAAGGCATTAGTCAATGGGAACTTTTTTGTGGAAAACTGATTTGCAGTCTGTCCATACAGAGAGACCAAAACAAGCAAACACAACACACACACAAAAGCCCAAAGAAACAGCCCAAATTCTATCATCAAAAATGTGCAATGGCAACAACGTTTATGGTTCAGTGCAGGGGTAGGCTACTCCAGGCCTCGAGTGCCAGTGTCCTACAGCTTTTAGATGTGTTCTTGATCCAACTCAGCTGATTCAAATTGCTAAATTAGGATCAGAATCCCTGAGCCAAGTCTCTGTGAATACCATCAGACATGTGTCCCTGTAGTCACGTAAATGTGCGACATTCAAATTCAGTTCATCCAATTTACTCCTCAGAGACTGCACATTAGCCAGGACTATTGATGGCAAAGGAATACGATTGTCTCATATTTGCTTCCTCCATCCTCAAAAGTGTTCCTGTGATTAGAGGATGATCCAGGGCTGGAAAACACTGAAGGGTAAAAAGAATCCAGAGATGGGCAGTTCCACAGAAGGTTCAAAAGAAACTCCCGTGAGTACGTAATTGTTTGTGAGTGTCAATGACACCAAACAACTGTCAGGATTGCCAATAAAACCATGCAAAATAAAAACCCCATCTTCGATAAAAGATGCGTGGACTCAGCACCCAGTCCATGAGTCATTGGAAAGTGGCTTAGGCTCCCAGCAAGCCAAGCAAAAGTGTGATAAATTGGTACAAACCATTCAGAGTGGAGAAATATCTTTTTTCCTTAGACTCTGGAGACAAAGGCATCTGTCAGTAGCCCTCGGTTAAATCCAGTGTCTTGAGAAAGCGAGCAGTGCCTAACCGTTCCAGGAGTTTCTTGAGTCGGGGCATTGGGTAAGCATCAAACTGAGACACACTCATTCACCTTGTGGTAGTTGACAGAAACAAACAGACCCATCTGTCTTCACTTACAAGAACTATGGGGCTATACCACTCACTGTGCGGCTCTTTTATTACTCCCAGCATCAGTATTTCAGCCAATTCTCTCTAAATAATTTGTCTTTTAAGTTCAGGTAACCAGTAGGGCCGTGAACGCAGCGTCACACCAGGGCGGGTTATAAAATCGTGCTCTGTGAGAGCTGTACGGTCGGGCAGGGGGAGAACACATCTGCAAAAAGCTGCTGCAATGCAGCAACATCTGCTCTCTGGACCTGCGTGAGATGGTCATCACAATGGACAACGCAACTGAAAAATTACAACACATATTAAAAATGTATGTAGCAGTCTCATCTGCCATATGTTTGTTTATATACTGACCAAGAAACTCTCTCAGTGTTTCTGTTTATTTCCATCCTCACAGTCAGTCACAGCCATCACGCAGCATCAGGAAACATCTCTATGATTTAGAAAAGAAAACAGTCATTGTAAACACAGTGACAGAGGACTGATGACTTCACAAATTGTACACATATGTACATGCACTGTGTTGCAGAGCACAAAAAGACTCAACTTATAAAATGTATATTTCATTGGAATTAAACAATTTCTGACTTTGGGACTGAAATTGAAGGCTTTCACATCCACGGTTGATTACAGAGTCAAAGTCCTTTATACACAGTCCTTCAAGTACAGATAATACAGGAAGATAGAGATCCTAAAAACACAGTTAAAGTAGCCAATAATGTGTTACATATAATTCATTTTAAGTTTATGTTGAGTTTTAAAATGTTCTCTGTAATAAAAGTTGTTACTCTCTGAAAAACCATCAGAGCTTCAACACCTGGTATATTACCCAGTAAACAAAACCAAAAAGTTAAAGGCAGACATCTGAAAACAAGACGTCACTGATCAACAACGTGACAGAACAAGAGTCAACAGTTTACTGTCAGTCAGAGTTTGATCATTAACAGGGAGCAGCAGGGTACAAAAGTCACGCAGAGTAGCTGAAAGTATCCAAGTACATGTAAAACTGTCCTTTATACTTTCAGGGACTTTAATCAATAATAATTTTTTCTATTTATGTGCTGTTTTGCACTTCTTGCAGCTGAAATTGTGGCACAAACTTCAGATTAAGTTTTAAATAAAGAAACAACAACAACTTGTTTTTCCCTCTCACAAAAAGCAGCTGTTGCTCAGCGCCACTTCAGATGTAAATTAATTTTTAGAAACTCAAACAAACTCAAGTTTCCAGAAACTGTAACATTTTTTTCACTCCCATTAAAAATCTCACAGCCGCTGATATTCATATGTGAACATTTGCTAACCAGTAAAAATCTAACTACACATGCTGCTGGTCAGTTCAGCTCCATCTTCACCAGTTGTGATAGTTAAAATGATACTTAGAGGTCAGATATGACACAATTTATCACATCCAGGCATGATTTTTGCTGTGGTGAGCAAATCCACACTGTAATTGAATCTGTTCTTTTAGAGAAAAGGTATAAATGAGGGGTGTCAAACATAAGGCTCGTGGGTCAGATTCGGCATGAAAAATTCTCCATCTGACCCGCTGGATGGCTCTTTCAGTCAAGCATATTGCATTAACTGATTAAAGATACACAACTATCACCTTTCAAAAGACACGGACAAGTCAGCCAGTAATGGGAATCACATGATGCATTTAAAGTTTATGTTCAACTGTAAAATATTCTCTGTAATGTAAATTGTTCTGCTCTCTGACAAACCATCAGAGGTGCAGCACGTGTATCATTTGGTGTTTGAAGCAGAAACAAAAGCAAAGAGTTAAAGGAAGACACATTTGAAGAAGAAGGAAAATGAAAACAAGACGTCACTGAGCAACAACCTGACAGAACGAGAGCCAACAGTTTACTATCAGAACTGAGGCTGATCATTAACAGGGAGCAGCAGGTAACAAGGTCATCAGCAGTGGAGGAAAGTATGGAAGTAATACTCAGCTTCATATTTGAAGATACTCGAGTATCTTAGCTGCAGGTCTGGAACAATGGTTTTATTTCCTTTCCCATTAAACATCTCACACAGCCCCTCATCTGTGACCCTTAGCAAACCCACTGGATATCTACCTGTACATAAAGGAGATCAGATCAGTTCCATCTAGACCAGCTGTAACAGGAAAATGCTGCTTACACTTTGATGCATCACTTTCAGTTTGTCATATAAGACAATATATCAGATTGAGGCATTATTTTCCTGCAGTGAGTAAATCTACTTTGTACTTTACTCTTTTCTTTTAGGTAAAGGGTCTAAACAGTACTTGTACACTGTGGAAATCCCATAAGAACGTCTCCTGAACTCTGAAAAATAACAAAACAAAGACTAAAAGGAGGTCATGGGTGCTGATGATGATGATGATGATGAGGAGGAGGAGCATGCATTTAAAAAGTGACTGATGTCCTAGAATACAACAGAACAGTGTCTCTACAAACTTATGAAAACATGACAGTCTTGCATTAGTTTGTATTCTTATGATTTCAAAAAACGAGGGAAAAATCTCCTTGAAATCCACAATTCCTTTTTGTTATTTCTTAGTGTGTGACGTATTTTATTGCCTTTATGATTGGTGCAAACAGTTTCCTGATTCATAATGGAAATAGATTTTAGACACAGGAGGAACACGCAGTGATCAGCAGGAGCAGCTTGGAGTCCAGTCTTCTTCACACTGAGGAGGGACATATATGCAGTAACAGTTATAGTTGCTCGGCATGACACCTCACAGAGAGACGCCATGTTGTTTATAGGGAGTTTATTCTCGTCTTCTTCCGGTTGACGTTCAGGCTCTTTCACGCTGCAGCGCCACCTCAGGTCAAAGTATGTCATGCTCTAATGTATCGTGTTTTTCTTTTCTGTGCTTTAATTTGTCTACAAAGTGAAAATAACTATAAGAGCTTTTAAGTATACACAGACATGCGCTTCTTAAATTTAGCTTAATTGGCTCCAGAGGTAGGAAGTAAAAAAGTTAAAAAAAAACTTCCTTGCTGTACTTAATTTTTACTCCCTACATTTTTAAACAAATATCTGTAGTTTCCTCTCCGTATATTTTCAAAACAAACTCGTTACTTTGGGTTTAACGCATTTGGGGGAAGTTAATATTTCACGTCACTGCAGGCCTTCAAACAATGAGATTTGAGCCTAAACAGTGACACATGAAAGGCAGTCGCGTTTTAATCAGTAGAGATGAAAGAGCAAACCATGTACCGTAGTTTTGATTTATTTATTTTTAGCACAACACCAGAACAACCCCACGTGCCCATAATTTGCGGTACTTCAGAAAAAAAGGAGTGAACATAAAAGGGAGTAAAATGTTGTGTCAGGTAATTTCAAATGCAGCATTTCTATCACCTCAACAAACACTAACTGTGTCACAGTGTGTTGCTAGCTAAAGCTCCACTTGCTGTATTTCACAGGAAGAGAAAGAGTGAGAGCTAACTTCACTCAGAGATATAGAAAGAAAGAGAAAGAAACCAGGCTGTATTTAAAGGTAAGGACTGCTTAGTGATATTTGATAAAATGTAATTGTATTTTAACAGGGACATAAAGTGCTTGTCTTACTCCCTTCTTCTAGCTCGAAATTACTTGCCAAGTGGTAAGGACCGTTCATGGTCACACGGTGAGAACATTGGTGTTGACTATGAAGAGATATGGTCAGACAGGGGAGGGGCCAGTCAGATTTATCAACTCAACCTCCTTAAAGCATGGAGAGAGGCTGAAACCAATCTCTGGTGAGCCCGGTTAAGGAAAGAGATGAGTTGGTGCCTGAGATGCCAAATTCCAACATCCTCATTCCCGCCATTGAGATAACACTCTCACACAGGCCCAGAGAGCAGATGTTGCTGCATTGCAGATGTGTTATACCCCCTGTCCAGCCGAATGACTCTCAAAAAGAAAATTTTGCAGAAGATCAATGTGATCGCTTGGATCACTGGAATTATCATCTCGATATCTCTTGTCCTTCTTTCATTTCAGACGTCTTGAAAACAAGTTTTAACAAAGTCCTGGAGAAGTGCCCAATGCTGGAGGACCTCCTGCTTTACCCCTGGCTCAGATAAACTCCTCTCTGACACAAACACACACGCATACTGAATTCACATCTTGCCATACAAATGTGATACAGTAACCAACTTTCTTTCTTTCAGAAAAAAAGAAAATTGGGAGATTCAAAATTTTCCTCACAGTAATGTTTGCATCAGTCTATCAGATGAATCCCCTCCAAGTCCAATATTTACATCAGTTACAGTGATAATGCTTGGTGTCTACTTTCAGCCACCGCAGTAGAATGCCAGGAATGAATCTCATTGAAATTGTAGTTGCATTTGCTGTTTAATTTAATTGTCATGGATGATACACAGACAACCCAACAGCAAACAGAGGAAAACAATGGGCTTAAATACACAGAGGGATAAATGAGGGAATAAGACACAGGATGAGAGCACAGCTGCGAGAAATCACAAACAACAAGACCATGGGGAAGGAAAACTGAAAACACTAACATAGTCTAAGGAGCTTAGAAAGAAAACGTCTGGACTTCTTTAAGTTGCTTGAAGACGTTCAAGCAAAGTTTAAGTTCTTTTCATCCGACAAGGTGAAACATCTTCAAGCAACTTCAAGTCCAGACGCTTTCTTTCCAAACTCCTTAGACTACGATGACCTAGATGACTGAGAACCTTCACAGACATGAAAACACTAACATAGCACACAAGACTATCAAAGTAAAACAGCAAACAAGAGACTTTTACAAAGACACAGAGTTGACACAGAGACATGACTGACTGGGGAGAAATTGGGGAACATGGAAACAAGAGTGACTAGACATGACACGTGGGACACAGGGGCAAGGCAAAGTAACAGAAACCTAAAGCCTAAGAATATAACACAAGAAGAAAACAATAAAGAGAACCAAAAACATACATAAGAATAATCAATGAATATAAATGAACAAACACAAAACACTGGGTCACAGACTCAGTACCATGACAGTTAAATGTACAATAATAAATACTTTAAATCAGATGACAATGTAGCTGACACTGTGTTTATTAGTGTGTGGTCAACCACAAATCTTCATACTGTCATCCATACATGAGGTCTTTATACAAACGATGAAAGATAATGAAAGAAACTGTTTAATTGATATGAAATGATTGAATTATATGAAATATTATGGCTTTGTCTGCCAGAGTGTTTTTCTGTGAACTACTTTGAACTACTGGCAGTCAGTGAAGTCACTGAAAGGCAAGATTCTATGTTGTGTTGCCGTAGTTTCCAGAGTTTACTTATAAAGCTCACTAACAGAATTCAGTTAGAAAAGTCAAGCATTTGAAGGGCGCACATTTGAAGGAATATTAACTCAATATTAACTCATTACGGTTTACATTTCCGATTTTAAAAGTTCTCCGAAATTACAATGAAAAAGGAAACAAGAAAAATTACCACTCCAGCCGATAAGAAAGATTCAGGAGATCAAGGTAAGTAAAATAATAGAATAAAATCCTGGTAAAATCCAAATCCTAGAAATGTTGACACTGTGTGAATCATTTTTGGAGCAATTGAATCATATGTTTGATTGAAAATAGCTTTAATACAAGATGTCTAATCAAAGAAAGGTTACCGGTCTTTTGGTAAAATAATGTAATAAGTTTATTCTTAGACTCAACAGTAAAAACAGACCAACAAGTGTCATCAAGATCTAAGACTTAGTAAACCTAGTATCAATTCGCACTGGTCAGTTTTTTTTTTATCCCAAGAATAAACTTGTGATAATTTAAGCAAAAGCAATTTCAAATTCTTTGCCATCAAACTGCTTCCAGTCCTGATGTCGGGGACTCTTTTTCACCACTGTGTTGTTGTTGTTTATAGATTGTAAGAGCAGGACTGCTAAAAGAAAGGCCAGTCCTGAAAAGAAGACCCCAATAAAAAGGAGGAGGGTCGCTGAGCAGGCTGGTCCTTCCACCAGCTCAGATGTGGTCAAAGGAGTGAAGCGCAAGGTTGTGCAAGATGAAGAGGGCACAACAAAGAAAGCAAAGAAGGCTAAACTTCTCGACCATATGAGCGGTGACAAGGAGCAAGCATCCTCCTCGTTGGACTCTGGTAAAGGTAGGCTAATTAGTTGAATAAGGGGGTAGATTAAGTGTGGTTGCTAGGTTTAAGATATTAGTGTTTAGTGTTTGTGTCTATCATCCAGTGAGCTGATGTGCTTTTGGTGTTTTCCACATCTCCAGACTTGAACAACAAACAGGTGTGCGCAAAAAATGGCAAAAGAAAGGCCGCGGGAGACAACAGAGAGTCACCCAAGAAAAAAAAAAGGAATGTGGACCAGGACAAAAAATCAGTGGCAGACCAAAAACGTAAGTAGCAAGCAGCTTGGGTTTTATATTCAGGGGAAGGGCAAAAGGAACATTTAGGCTACAGAGGAGAGTAATTTGTGTCACAGCTGTAATAAAACAAGATTTGTTGTTTTGTCTGTTCAGGTGAATTCCAAGCCAGATATGTGGAGGAGCACCAGCTCGGAGAAGGAGGCTGCGGAGCAGTGTTTGCTGGCTACCGGATAGAAGATCGTTTTCCAGTAAGTGTTCAGATGATGGTAGTAAGACAGGCAGTAACGCAGATAATGGATAATATCGTAAACTGAGACGTCTGCTGTGTTTCCACCTTTCATTATGTCATACTGAGGAAATGCTCACCAATGCTCTGTGTCTTCTAGGTTGCCATCAAACACATTCCCAAAAATAAAGTCTACTGCAAAGTGGCGGTAAGCGTCCAACACTTGAATTAGTTTTACATTACTGGATTGAATGCGGCGTTCCTCATCATCCACTTTGTTGTAATATTTCAGGATGAAAGCGGGAAGAAGCTCTCAGTGGAAGTGGCCATTATGGTTAAACTTGCAGGTGAAGCAGAAGGGTCAGTGGGAATATCAGCACCTGTGTCCTTGCTGGAGTGGTTCGACCTTGGCAAAGAGCTGATCCTGGTGCTGGAGAGACCTGTCCCCGCTGTGGACCTGCAAAATTACAAAGCAGAAAATGGAAGAACTTTACCAGAGGACAAGGCCAAGGTAGGTTGACTGGGAGAACCTTAGACTGTACAGCATTCAATCAAGGCAGAAAAGCATTAACTCATTATTGTGTTTTTCATCTTTTCCAGGTCATTCTGAAGCAACTAGTTGATGCTGTAAAGGAACTTGAGGATAAACACATCTTTCATCGGGACATCAAGGGAGAAAACATTCTGATTGAGACCGGCTCAGATGTGCCTCGAGTTCGCATCATTGACTTTGGACTGAGCTGCTTTGTTAAGCAGCGATCTCTGTATCGCATCTTCTATGGTAACATATTCTGCTCCTGCTTTTCACAGATGTAACAATTTGTGTCTTTTGTTTTAGAAGAAATTGTAATTGTGTCTGTTTGTTAGGCACGCCTCTTCACACCCCTCCCGAGTGGTACAGGAGGAGCTGCTACAGGTGTGGACCCACCACGGTGTGGCAAATGGGAGTGGTGTTGTATGAAGCGCTTCATGCACGGGACTTTAGTACCGAGAGGTTCCTCACAAAGAAACTGAGCATCAAAAAGCGTCTGTCCACAGGTAAGAAAACTTCACACTTCCAGATTCACTGATGCCTTGGATCACTAGAACTATCATCTTCATCTTTTTGATCTTTTCTTTCTTTCAAGAATGCCGGAATTTCTTGGACGCATGTTTAACTACGGTCCCGGAGAAGCGCCCAACACTGGAGGAGCTCCAGCTTCACCCCTGGCTAAGATAACACACACAAACACACAATTCACACCTTATCATATAAGTATGATACATTGTAGTAACTTCCTTTCTTTTTTCTATTGGACAGGAATAGATAGAATGGGTCAATCTTAAAAAATAAATAAATAAAAATTTAGCTTTTTTGGAGTTCCTGTAACCCCCCCAGCCATCCCAGGAAAGGGGATCTCTCTTTGAATGGGCTTTCCCGAGGTTTCTTCCCATCGATCTGGCCCCCTGGGGAGTTTTTCCTCGTCTTCATAGAGAGCTTGGGCTGGGTCAGGAGCTCCATCAAAACTGTCTTTATTTGATGACATTAAAGTCATCAAATAAAGATGTGTTTTACTTAAAGTAAAATTTGATCAAAATAAAACGTGTTTAATTCATCTTTGCTGAGGATTCTCCTTCATTACTATTTTGTTTTGTTTTTTGTTTTGTTTTTTTTTACCCATGGTGCATTTTGACAAATAAGAAAACTGAATCAGGTTAAAGTGTGCACAAAGACAGTCACACTGCAAATGATCTGAAGACTTGCATCTGTTGCTCTAACCCCTAACTAGTTTAGACAGATTTCCTGGTTCTACCAGAGGTTTTTTCCTTCAAGAAGGGAGTTTTTCCTTCCCACTGTTGCTGAGTGTTTGCTCATAGTGGGTTGTAAAAGCATAAAAGTTAATAAGAGGCATTCATAGCAGAGTTATCACAGCGGGAACTATATAGCTTAAATGTACAATTTCTACAGGACGAATTATAACTTCATTATGTATAAAAGCTCCTGTGGATAATTACTCCTATTTGTAACTTTACACAAGAGAAAGTTTGCTGTCACACTATTTATAACAGGTTGGATTTTGTCCTCTGAGTTGAGCCTTTGGTTGCAGTTTATTGAAGAATTTCCTCTAAAGTAGCTGTTGATAAAGATTTAAAGTCCTGTTTATATACAGAAATATGCTTTAGTTCATGTTTTTTTACATGTCTGCCTCAGTGGATCAGTAGAAGATCTGGCACAGGAAACTAGATGATGAAAAAAGGGTACGAATACACATATATATCTATATCTATATAGATACAGATATATATACACACACACACAGGTTGCAATGTAGTATTTTCATTTTTTCTTAGCATTTCTTTAACGTCTTGGTGCAAAAGAATACCTGCATTTGTGTGTAAAGAAATGTTACATATATACTAAAAACAGTTGGAAAAAAGAACTACAAATTTGGAAAGGAATTTATTCATGTTCTTACTCATAGATGGAGTACATGGTTTAAAAAACACTGAGGAAACAGATATGAGGCGGCTGTATCAACATAAAAACATTAATACAGTTAAAAATGAATAAAAAGTTGCACGCTTAAACTTATTTCTCTACAGTTTGTACAATTAATCCATGTAACAATAGGCTCTCTCTTAATATAGTAGTTAATTAAAATATCTTTACATAAAAATACATTTTTAAGTACTCTCCGGTGGAAGTCTGTTGTGGCTTATGTTTCTAAATGACACAACCATAAAGCAGCCCACAGAATATACAAATATGTCTTTGATAAGTGAATGTTGGCTCCCACAATGGCCTGTTAAGTTATTGCAAAAATAATTTACTGCATAATATGTCAGATTAGAACATGTTATAAGCACAAAACTGGAGGGGAAACAATAAAAACAAAAATTAAAAAACAAATACTAAATTAAGTTAAAGGATATTTCTTACTATACTATATAATTGTATAATGTTGCGTTTGATTGCAAAAGAAAACCCACCAAGAAAAAAAGAAAGAAAGAAAAAGAGAGAATAGAGTTTGATTTATTCAAAACACATTCTTTTCTTTTATTTAAGCTGTAGCGAGATTCAAATGGACAAAAGAGAAAGAAAAATATTACAGATTTGTTTTATTAATCATGAATAAACTTTATTATACACAACTCTAAATTTCAGTTGGTCTTAGTCAGATGTGTTTTTAATTAAATCCTGCAACACTGTGCTCGCTGCCATCACTTTATATCTTAGTGTGCAATTCAAATATATACTTATTACAATATTTTTCCCCCTTAACTCTCAACTCGCGTTTTTAAAATGTCTGTGATCATATTTGTCCGTTGACTTCTGTCTGGGCCTCGAACGATTCATCAGACAGGTTGGCAGCCTCCAACTGATGCTCCAGACTTTCATCATCGCCTCTATTCTGATCAACTCTTATCTTAAACTTAGTGATGAACTCATTACTGGCCAGCGCGCCCTCCTTTTTAGGGCATGTGGGCTTTGATAACAGCCGGCTTTCCAGTCACTCTGCAAAGAAAATTCACAAAACATTTCTTATTTGGTAAGCTTGTTAACAAATTTTAGCTCAGTTTTGCTGAAAGTTATAGCATGCATCAGGTAAGAAGCAATTGGTTTTTAAAAAGCATATACATTCCCCAAAACATTTTTATTATGTGCATTTTGGAGAATAAAAGATTGTACACAATTTCCCTTTTTAAAGTAAAAAGATTATTAAGTCTAATTCTTACTTATTCAGTAGATTAAAGTATTGAAACATCATTATTCATAAAATATGCACATTACAAAATTAAAGTTATTCAAAAATTACTCAAGTACTTACTCCAATACTCACATTATTCAAGTAAATTTAATTTTTGCCAATGTAATGTCACATAAAATCTTAATCCGAATAAGGGATTTGAACCCCACTGTCACGGCCAGGGGATCAGCAGGCCGCTGACTAGTACTGTTCTCTCTCTTGCTCTCTCTCTCTCTCTTGCTCTCTCTCTCGCTTTCTCGCCAGGGCGGAACTCATGGTGGGTTCACGCCCTCGGCCCACGCCCCTCTGAAGAGGAAACACCTGGGCCTCATCAGTGCAGCCAGCATTTAAGCCAGGGAGTGGCTTCTACTCATCGCTGGATCGTTGTGTGTGACTCGCGTCAGTGCAGCCCGGCTCTGAGCAAGTTCTCTTTTGCTTCCCTGTGCAAAACCTCTAACGTGTGTTTCCTTCTGTACATAGATCCCCTGGACCCGACTCTGCATTCCCCGAGCGGATTCCCTTTTTGTGTGAGTGTTTGGAGAGAGAGTCAGAAGAGGAGCAAGTGTCTTTTCCCTACCTGGATTTCCCCGGAGCCTTTTCCCTGTCACCGCTTTGTATATAGCACTATCCCCTGCACTGTTTGTATATACACCTGGTGGAACTGTAATAAATACTGACTGTGCCTCTGAGTCCTGCGTGTGAGTCCTCAAGCGAACCGTGACACCCACACAGATGAGAGCTTAGCAGTGAAGCTCTCTCTTAAAATTTGAGTTATAAAGTCAGAAGTTATCACTGACAGAGATCCATGTTCTTTTAACATAAGAAAGAATATTTGCTGTATTGACATTAATCCAAGCCCTTAAAACGCCATTTTGGATTAAGCATTTCCTTTTAGAAAAGTCTTCAATGAGCAGGAAGCTCCAGTACTGAAAAAAGAAGCCAACATCAACTGCTAAACGTGCTAAAAGTAAGTAAGTCCCCGTAGACTCCTATGATCAAAACACATACAGTATAAAAGTTATAGGTTACAGATCTGAAAAGTAAAACAAATGTCAAAGTGCAAAAAGACTTATGGTCCCATAGAAGTCTATTCCATTTGCCTGGAATTAGGTGAACACCTTTGTGACAAATTTAATGGCTCAGTCATTTGTTTCATGTCATATTTAATAAAAGACTGACATGGTGGCATGTTGAATTGTCCATTTTGCACATATTTGGTCATTCTAAGCGTCAGAAGGGGAAAGATCATTCTGGGAATGCCTACTGGCGAAGGATGTGTGACTGACAAGTCCAGTGTGTGAAGTTTAACTACAGTCTAAGGAGCTTGGAAAGAAAAGCATCTGGACTTCTTTAAGTTTCTTGAAGATGTTTCACCTCTCATCTGAGAAGCTTCTTCAGTTCAGAATTTCTTCAGAGAACTGAAGAAGCTTCTTGAATGAGAGGTGAAACGCTCTTCAAGAAACTTAAAGAAGTCCAGATGCTTTTCTTTCCAAGCTCCTTAGACTACGATGACCTGAACGACTGAGAACCTTAACAGACAGTTCTTCCCTTCATTCATCATGCCTGATTTCAAAACACCAAGATGGCAGTCGTGAAAACACTCATCTTGAGTCTTCATGGGACTACGGTGAGATCAGTTATGCCTCTTATGATGCTGTCCCAGACTTCAAAGCAGTATAAAACATGTTTGCAGCCTGTAACAACTGTGCATGCGGTTATTTTTCGTTTTAAGATTTCCGTGTTTAAATCATAATAAGATTTAGTTTTCATTTTAATTAACTTGAGGTGAGTCAGATTCTTTCATTCAAGTCACTGAATGAATCTCTTGACATGTTTGGGGGTAGGTGCCTTTTGTAGCATTTTAATGCAATTATCTGACAGATTATATGGTCTACACTGTTATTAACTATACTAACACTCTGTTCCAGAAGTCTGTGCTGCAAAGAGGCAAAGTGAATACGGCACCTGCAGGAGTAATGGGGGTCATCAGTCGGTTCAGCTGGATGTTCCAGTGCCGTACATGTTGACTGGCATTCCTCAGCCTCTCCTGAACCTCCTGGAAACAAAAATCATGCAGGCATCCTCATCAGTGTTGTTTTAGAAGAGCACTAAATAAGATGCTGCTCACAAAGCCAGTCAAAACAAACTTGTTCACCTCCAGACGCTGGTGGCTTCTTTGGAGAGATGCCTGCAGATCCTGGAGCTCCTGAGAGGCAGAGTTGAGGGCTGAGGGGGTGTCCTCATCGGGACTGCCATCTGACAGCTCCTGTATGGGGCTGAGGTTTTGCATTGTACGTTGCTGCTCCTGGAGGAGCTGGAAATGTTTCCTCTTTTCATCTTCAGCCTGCAGCAACCTGAAGGAGGGGAAAAAGGGAAGAAGCAACTGAAAATGTTAATACTTCTCATGGATATATCAGATCTCCATCACAAATAAAATAAGTTAGAAATCCATTGTTACCGCTCAAGCTCCAGTCTGGCTCTCTCCTCCTCCAGCCGAGCCTGGATCTCCATATTAAGGGCAACTTCCAGCTGCTGCTGTGTCAGCTCCAGCTCCCTGATCCTCTTCTTCTGTTGTTCAGCCTCCTTTTCCTTCACCTGCATCTCAGCCTGCATGCTGTCTTTTATCTATGCACACACACAGCTACATAAACAGATGCACCAACAGAGCGGTATAAACTGACCTATTCCTGAATCACCTTTTCCTGGACTGTCATAACCATTTTTCCAAATCATTAAAGACTAGGTGTGAATTTTATAATGACAGTCAACATTTTGCTGCAGTTCTCAAAGATCAAAGTCAAGGAGAAAAGACTCTGTACATAATTGGTGTCAAGTGGAAAACTTTTTTTTTACCATCTCAGCCTCTTTCAGCTGTCTTTCCAGTTCCATCTGCACCTCCCTCTGCTTCCTCCGCTCTCTCTCCTCTGCCTCCCTTCGGCGAGTTTCCAGTTCCCGTGCATGCTGTGAAACAGATGAAAGAGCCATTGTTTGGTTTGTGTTTTCACCTCTATCCAGCAGGTACACCAACAGTCCAGCATAGAGCGGCTGAGTGAATGTGGTCTGGACTCTGTGGAGGAGAGTCATGGTTTCAGAGACGCTGTAGAACATAGGTGTCAAACTCTGGCCCGTGGGCCAAATTTGGCCCGCAGCCTACTTACATTTGGCCCGCGAATACATACCAAATTACTATCAGAGCTGGCCTACTGGTATTATACAGCTAATATATATATTGTTTAGTATTAAGCTTTGCTTGTTCCATATTCAGTTTTTCAGCAAAACGTGTTTGAGTCCATAAGAAAAGATTCATTCTTATATCTGGAGGAATAAATATATTTCAATAAATATTAACGTTAGCCCGCGACTTTGTTCCAGTTTTGAATTTTGGCCCACTGTGTATTTGAGTTTGACACCCCTGCTCTAAAAGAACAATAAATGTTTTTCCACAAAAAAGCAAAACCAAAGGCTCTGAGCCTGGCCTTTTAACGGCTTCACCTACTTTGGAGTTTTTTAAAAACTTCAATACTAGCGTTTTATCTTTCCTGACTTTGTTTAACTTTACTTTTAAATAACCCTTTAATCTCTGGGAAATAATAAAATCATCTTCAGTTTTAGTTTTTTCTTGAGCAAAATACATAGAAGACAGCAGATGCATCCAATAAATTTCTCCCGAGTAGGCTGACTCAGTCAAAAAGGCTCACTGTCTGGTGATATATCTTAATCTCGTGTGGTTTTACATTGCTGTAAAAACTTTATTACTACAGATATCTAATAAAAAAACAAAACTGCTGTCACAGCCACTACAAACACAGACTTACATTGAGTTCTATGATCCAGAGCATGGTGATGAACAAGAGGTCAAAGGTGACAAAGAGGCAGAAAGTCCTCCTCACATCCGAGATGCATTTCTTCTCTCCGATGTCGTACGCCTCCAATCTCACAGAAACGGCCGGGGAGTTGACAGACCCCATGCCTGTTCTGACAGGGATCTGTGAGTAGCTACCGCTGCTGCTGCCTCCACCACGTCGGCCTTCCATCGCTGGCCACCCCACCTGGGCAGGGCTGGCCCCACCTACTGGTCAATTTTAGGAAAGAGTCAGAGGTGGAAGATCATTGGAGCTGGAAGCGAGGCTGGTGTTGGTGATGTGGAGTCACTGTGTGGAGGTTAAAAGCATCACTGCATCTGTAGAAAAGAAGATGAAGAAGGTAAAGAAATGGCAATCTCCTCTCAGGGAGTAAACCTCAGCGATTTTCTAAAGCATCTAAGTCTTTGTAGACATAATAAAAATTCTGACAATCGTCTGCTTCTTTTTTTGAACAACATAGTAAAGCAGAATAAGCTCCATCAGGCTGTGGATTTACATTGTTGAGTTAGATTTTATAACGATTTGTTCATAATACAAAGCTTTTAGAGATCTTTGGGCTTTGCAGTGCTAAGAGTGTTTATGTTTCTGGTTTCTGAGAGCAGAGCTAAAAACAAAACAAAACACAAAACAAACAAAAAAACAAGCACAACACAACCCCCCCCAAAATCTAATTCAAACCACTAGTCATGCACAAAACCAACCATATATATGCAAAGTTGTTGATGCTCTCTGTATGGTTGCCACTCAAACTCTTCACCGTATCTCAAAGACTGAACCCTTCAGGAGAAACTCATTTCTGCTGCTTGCGTCTGTGATTTCTTCACTACTCAACGTTTCTGAGATCTGGAATGCAGATCGACTAGTAAATCAAAACGTTCACCTTCTGGCTCAGTTCTCCCGTCACCACCACAGTCTAGTGCAACACCTGAGGTGTCGGATGTCATCCCAGCCTGTTCACATCCAGCAGTAAACTCTCTACTACATGGTGATTGTTCGGATGAAGCCAACAGAAACACAATGTCTGAAAAAAACGTTGTATTACATCTTTTTCTTCATGTAAACGAACGAAACTTCTCTCAAATCCATCAGTCTTTTCACTTACTCTTGAGTTAATTAATCAATGTTTGCATTTCTTACCATTTCCTGCATGAAGAGATTACAACAGCTGCAACTCATTATTTTACAGTACTGAAGTGAGCAGCTTCAAATTGCTCTTTCACTTATAACTGAGCTTAAAATGGACTTTTCTACTAAAAAAACCCTGTAAAAATCACTGTCACATGACTCAGAAAAAGATTTCCGTTATCATCTAGCTTCAATGACTTTTGGACCTCATACCATTAAACATGTTTACACTGTCTTTGGTTTAAGGAACTGAAACCAGTTGTGCTTTTGCTTTAACTGTCAGCTGCTCTGATACACAGAAAAAAAAGGCAGGATGGAAACGTGATTTGTACAGTCTGGTCCCAGCAGGTTTTCTCTGGTGATGTGGTTTCACAGTCGTGTGACTTTCATGTTTTACATGAATTAGTCTTTTTGGTTCACAAAATGCATCTATTTTAGGGCTTTAGTCAGGTTTAAATGACTGTTAATTACCTGAAAAATAAATCTGTTAAAGAACCATTCAGTCACTTTGTAATGGGACGTATCTTCAGCACAATCGTATGTACTGTGCACCTGAAACTAATATCGTTCACCATTTGGCGCTTCCTTCTCACATGCCAGAGAGCTATTACAGTTACACCGCAGATGGTGTCTAAAACAATTTCACCCTCAACTTCCTAGCAGTTGCATCATTACATTATTTCAGCATTTGCAGTTATTCCAACTGTTTTATTAATCCTTAACATACTTTTCATTTACTTGTTCAACTTTACAAAATGCCAGTCAAAAAAAAAAACCCCAGAAAGTATACGGGACATTGACTGTCATTCAAACCTGAACTTTACCCAGTATTTTCCACATAAATCAGCTAGCACCAACATTAA